>NW_024354502.1:25371639-25902746 GCF_902729225.1 Pteropus medius | reverse complement strand
ACAAGAGCTCATTACATCAAAGGAAAATAGACAATTCTATTAAGGAATACAGATAAACCTAACATGACCGTTATCCAAGTACTCGTTGCATCAAGCATTCACGCAGCCTCACATGCAGCCCTTAAAGGTTCTTGGTTGCTGCTTATACAACAACTACTATAAAATGTGGCCTATTACTGCAAATTATAAATGCAGTCTGAAAACTGTAGCAAGTCAACAGTGTTGAGGCCAGTGGAGGGCAGAGGGAGATATGCTCATGGTTCCCTAAATGGGATGTTGAGTTGGCCTGAAGGATATATTTTATTAGATAGTTATAATGGGGTTGTGCACCTTGCGCAGGGGCGAAAACTCCAGATTTCATCACCATCCTTGTGCAGCTGAGCTCAAAATGCCCTGTCAGCTTAAAGTACTGAAGAGAGACAATATATGGTTATGAAATGCCACCATGGTGTATCACAGAATTTTTTTCTTTTTCTAAAGACCTGAAAGAATAAATGATGCATCTGATTCCAAACATACTCATTTTGTACCTACCTGATGGGTTCGGGTATTTATGTGCTTACTTTTTATACTGCTTGCGAGAGACATCATCTACCAGTTCCATAACTGGTAATGGCTGAATGTGAAGTAGGACTCATGGAATTTTACTAAGCACCAGGAAGATAAATGCTCTTTACATATTAGTCCATCTAAAGCCTTGTCAAAGTATTTTGACATTTATGTAGAATTTGGACTCCTACTTAGGCAGGTCTCGAGACAGAACACGGAAATGACAGTGATGTGGTATTTTCCAAGAATTGAGAAATAAAGGAGATTACGTTGCCTTCTGAGAGTTAAACAGTAAGAGCAGATCAGAAACATGTAAATCTCCCTTTCAGAAAGATACTATCTCTTATGACAAGACTTGAAAATGTATTAACATATGTGGTGGCTGGGATGAGGATGGAGCATCAACCAGAAAAGAGGACAGTCAGAACTTGAGTAAATGAGTAAAAGAGAAGATCGTTGATAAAACATTCTTGGGCAGTGCCTATCCTCATACTGACCAGATGATGTACTATGCACATCCAAAAACTGAGCTGTATTATCCCAGCAGAAAGTAGTCCTGCGGTGGACATAACAGGCAACATTAGCTTGGAATCATTAAATATTTGACAATTAACAATCTACACTTGGTCTAACTCCGAGCTTGGAAACCTGGCTTCCAAGAGGCAAGAAAACATATTTGCAAGCAACACCTCTGATAAGGGACTAATATTCAAAATATACAAAGAAGTCATACAACTTAATAACAACAAGAACAACAACAAAAACAAATGATCCAATCAAAAAAGTGAGCAGAGAACCTGAACAGATACTTCTCCCTAGAAGACATACAAATGACCAACAAATATTTGAAAAGATGCTCAACATTGCTAGCTATTAGGGAAATGCAAATCAAAACCACAATGAGATACCATCTCACACCTGTTAGAATAGCTATAATCAACAGGACAAGTAATAACAAATATTGGAGAGGATGTAGAGAAAAAGGAACCCTCATACACTGCTGACGGGACTGAAAATTGGTATAGCCACTATGGAGAACAGTATGGAGGTTCCTCATACCATACCATATGATCCAGCAATCCCTCTACTGCTATTTACTCCAAAGACTTGAAAACCCATATTCAAAAAGATATTTGCACACCGATGTTCATAGCAGCATTATTCATGGTGGCCAGGACATGGAAGCAACCAGTGTCTTACGACAGATGATTGGACAAAGAAGCTGTGGTACATATATACAATGGAATATTACTCAGATATAAGAAGAGATGAAATACTGCCATTTACGACAACATGGATGAATCTCGAGATAATCATGCTAAGCGAAATAAGCCAGATAGAAAAAGTTGAAAATCACATGATATCACTTATATGTGGGATATAAACCTAAAAGCAACAAACGAACAGGACAAACAGAGACTCATGGACATAGACGATGGACTAGTGGTTACCAGAGGGTAGGGGGAGTAGGAAGGTAGATGGGAAAGGGGGTCAAATATGTGGTGACAGAAAGAAATCTAACTGTGGGAGGTGAACACACAGTGCAAATATATTATGCCTTCCTATTTAAGTGTATAGCTGAAATTTACTGGATTTCATTAACCAATGTCACCATAAAAAAAATTAATTATTTTTTTAAAAAAAGAAAAAGTAACCTGGCTTCCCAGATCAGTGGAATCAGAAGAATGCATGCGATAGGTCAAAAGGAATGTCTACTTTGACTAATGATTATGTTTTTCATTGTAGTGAAATAAGCACATGGGTACTATGCTTTCTATCCGTTAGTCTCTTTCAAGTATTATTAATGTGATTCAGCATCCTTAGTCCGGCTCATCCTGATATACTGTTATCATTTAATTTCTGGGCTGGTAAGCTAAAAATTATACCTTTGACGATGACAAAGTTACCGAGATGCTGATAAAATATCCTTTGCAGCCAGTGAAGTCAGTAACTGAAACAACCCAAACTGCTTTCTTTTAAACATCTTCAGAACTCATTTAACTCTTCGAGAAAAGACATTCTCTCTCAGTAAATGGACAGAGCTCTTTATTTTAGCAGTAACATGTGCACCAATCCTTTTCTGATGTACAATATTTGGGAATAAGTTAATCATGACTATTATGGGCCAATGAAATAACAATTGATGACAGAAGATGTATTGAATGGGAAATAGAAGGCTGAGTTATTTTTGTAACTCTGCTAATTACTTATGTAACCTAGGAAATGTTATTTAACTTAGGAAATGTTATTTAACTGTTCTGAGCCTCAATATCTTTATCCATAAAATGGAGAAACTGAAATATATGTTGTCTAAAGACCTTTCGAAACTCTAACATTCTCCCACTTTAAGCTGAGATGCTAGCTTTTCTTCTAAAAGTCAGAACATTTATTTTATACTGAATGACTTCATTTTGCCTCTAATATTGGCTCTTAGGCTGTCATGGCAGCTCTCAGTGATTAAATGGATGTCCTTTGGTGGCCCCTAATATTTGCAACCCATCTGACAGTATATTTCCTGAAAATGCAAAGTAATATAACCAATGAAGAAAGCTATTCTCCAAAGTCTCTGCATTATCTTTGACCTTACTCATCACACCAAAATGCAGCCTCGATAAAAACTGAACCTAAATAATTACACTCTCGATTAAATATGTAATCGTTTTCATTGAGATTCACATGAACCATCTCAGAAATCAAGAGGCTAGGAACTGCTAAATCAAATAAGATAACAAAACCCCTCTTTCAGTATTGAATAGTTAAGGCAAGACAACTGATTATTCTAAGATGCTAAATTAGTATTTTGTAAAATATACTTTCACACATTTTGAGTTAGTTTGGCAGATGGACAATCACAAAGGACTTTTGTGTTCATTGAATAAGTACCATCTATGTGGTTCACTTATAGAAATAAAGTGAGGACTGACATCTTTTCAATGCCAATTAGCAAATGTATTTGTTAAAGTCTCTTTTATATCTCCAATGTCAACTCTAATCATTTATTTATATCAACTAAAATCTTCTGCCTTGATCGCTTATTATTAACTTATAATTAAAATGGTACTTCCATAAATGTGTTGCAAACTCACAACTTTAGTTTTCCCAAGATATTAATGCTCAGTCAAAAATGTCATACTTATATGAAAGTGTTTCACGTTTTTTTAAATTTAGATGAAACTATATAGTTATTCAACTACAACTACTTTAGGTCAATCTTCTATCAATATCCTACTAGATCAATGTACAGACTAGTTGGTTGGTCTGCTTCCAGTCTTGCTCTCCTACAATTCACTCTCCATCATGCAGCTAAAATGATCTAAGCTGCAAAGCTAATCACGCTCATCTTCTGATTATCATTCTTCAATGGCTGGCTCTCCAGTACCCTCTGGATAAAACCTCAACTTCTTATAATGTTCTTCATGGTATGTACCTATCTTGCAGCCAACGGAGCACAGTGGGTAAGAATGAGACTCCAGAAAGACTGCCTCATTGTAAAATCCCAGACCTGCAACTTACTACCTATGTAACCTTTACCAAGTTAAATCTCCCGGTACCCAGAGGTAACTGGGGCTGACGATAACAGCACCTACCTCACTGAGATTTTTTAAATTCTAATAGATTACAAAATTGGTCATAAATATTTTTGCTCTTCTTAAGATTTGGTGTCATTCCTCACATCCTTCACTCTGGGTTGATCCTATAACTTCCTTTGGACATTAGCAGAAGCTTGTAACGTACTTGAACACTGAGACCTGTTCTCTTGCTGACTTTGGAACGCTTTGACTGTCATGTGAATAAGCCTGGTTCACGCGTTGAATGACAGGGGCAGAGGGCCAAGTCATCTCTATTGCCCAAACCAAAAGCAAAACAATTGCCAGACATGTGAGTGAGACTATTCTAGATCATCCAGACTAGATGAACAGCCAGCTGAGCACAGATGAATGAGCAAATCCAGCCAAGATGTCCCAAGCCTGGCCGATACCAGCAAAATTAACCTGCTGATTCCAAGACTTGTGAATAAGAGTAAATGATTGTTCTGCATCACTAAGTTATGGGATTGTTTGTTATGCAGCAAAAGCTAATGGATAAACATAATTAAATGAGTTAATATATGAAAAGCACTTTTTAAAGTTTCAGGCACGGATGAATATAAGCTATTATAACTCAGTGGTCTCTGCTTTGCTTTCTATTATTATTGTACCACCGGTACTTAAAATCCTGGAATGCACATGTGCTCAACATCTCTAGGTCTTTCTACAGTTTATCAACTTAGAATACCACTGTCCTTATTCTCGCTTGGTAAACTCCTAATCCTCAGTTTAATTATATCCTCTTTTGACCATCATTTCCTGACACCATTATTGTTAGTGAGGTCAAATGTCTCTTCTGTGAATTCTCAAGAACTCTATGCTTATCCCACTGTGGTATTTCCATACTGTTCTTATATTATTCTTAGACTTGTCAACCACACTATTTTACAAGCTCCTTAAGGGAAAGGACTAATCACTAACGGGTATTAGGCACTGTTTTACTTAAGACACATCTTTAACATGGTGCTTAAGTCAACCTTATCTAAGCAACCAAGGCTGACTCTACAAAAGAAATTATGTGTTTAAAAGTTCAAAAAGTTTTTAAATAAATTGCTGTCAAGCCTAGACCACTCTACTGTTGTGCATTTAAAAAAATTAATTAATATGACCTTACATATGTTAGTATTAAATGTTACCTCATTTGTTTCAACCATCATTCCTACTTTTTTTAAACATTTGTCAACATTATATAACTCTGTGAAATGTGTATCACATGATGTGCATGTTTTCCAGTCCTCACAGAAATAAAGAATACAAATATTGAATGAAAGTGGGCAAAATGACTGTCCTTTTTTAAGCTATGAGAGATCTCCTTTAAGACTAATAGTCACTCTTGGGGTATTCTACCCATGAAAATAGTAACTCTACTTGATCAAGGTTATGTTTCTTCCTTTTCATCAAAATATGTCATGAAAGGATACATATACTTTTCAGAAGACCAGATAAGTCATCTCTTATTCTAACAATCCAGGAACTCTTTCCAAAAATGAGATTAGGCTGGTATGAAATGGCTTGCTTTTAATTAACACATGATGGTTAGAGTCCACCATAGTTTCTGTGTGCTCAAAAGCCATCTGTTTAGTAATTTTGATGAAAATTTTTCAAAAAAGAAACTAACAATATATTATTTTCGGAATCCAAATATTCCATCAATTTAGAAAATTAAAACAATATATCTGTTCTCATGACTCTTTTCTCACACTCAATGGAGCATCAAAACATTTGACAGTACTTAACTCCACCATGTCAATTGATATTAACAAAAGTTACAATAATTATAATGGCTAAATGTACTGAGTTTTTACTATGTGTCAGGCACTGCTCTAAGCTTAGTAGGTATGTAAAATCATTTAATCTTCAGAACTGTGCTATGAAGATTGTGCTATTATATCTATGTAACAGATGAAGGAACAGTTATTAAAAGGTTGTAACTTGGCAGAGTCACATAGCTCCTAAGTGGCAGAGGCAGGATTTGTACGTGGGCAGCCTTGTCCTGTGCCCATCCTCTTAACTACTGTGGGAGCAACAAAGAGAGACAATTGGAATAAGTCTCTTATGACCGGTGTAACCAATCAGGCACCCCACCTGTGTTATCTCATTTAGAAGAAATGTCAGTGAAAGACGATCAAAAGAGTCTGCCCATCTCTGGCTGGAAAGGTTGTTGGGTTTTCTTTCTGCAAATAATAACAAAACTTCCATGTGGGATGGGATAATCATTGTAATTTTCTATCACTTGGGTCATGGCTCTATTTCATTTCATGGAAGAGAAATTTTGATGAGCAGTCTACAATATGCTCAAATATTTTCCATACTGCAGTTAGGCACAGTCAAAGCAGGATCACAGGAACAAAGCACCATGATATTAAAGAGCATGATTGTACGCGATGACAAAGAAAAGATTTCCGTAAACTATATCCTTCTCGATAAATATTTGAATGGACGCATAATATCTGCAATCTGCATGAGCTTGCACTCCTTGTATTTTAAGAAAAGCACAGTCATACCCAATGACATATCATGGGTGAGCTCTAACAAAATAAATGTGGACTAATATCTATTCTGGTGGTGACTGTTATACTCTCCTTTAAGCAGAAATTTCCATTAAATTTGAATTGATTGTTCTTTTCAAAGGACTTGCTGAATTATTTTAAAGTGGTTACCCAGTTGTGTGACAGAGCTTTCTTGCCATCTGACATAAAACTGCAAATGAGTGCACACTGATACAGCCAGGTATTCTGCTGGTGGGGGAGGAGTTGGTGAGGAGGGACTAATTTGACAATTTAAGTTATAAAGCAAAAGAGTAAATAAATGTTAGACAACAGTGCTAATTTAGTGAGAGTTTATATTATGGAATGCTGTCCTAAGCTGAAACACTAAGTGCTAAAACATCGGAGAAAATTCACACAAATTCAACACTCCTTTTGATACCAGTGAATCTGTGCTATGATCTGACATCTCTCCTAAGGCAGTTGGTGTCACTAGAGTCCATTAGTATTCGGAGACACTAATCATTTGTTATGAAGCCTATTGAACATGTCAAAATTCATTTTAAAACACTACCCACTATGACAAACCCATCCTTATTCCCTTCAAAAGATCTTTGTATCCAATTTCCACACCTAATGATTCTTAGTCGCACAGATGGGGTGGGACTATCCTGCATTCTCCCAAACTTGAAATGTGTGAACACACAGGAAGACACTTATTGATACGCAGGGCATTAAACTTTAAAGTCGCCAAGGAGAAGTGATGCTTTTTTATCTCAGCAGAGAATGTAGTCTGGACATATATTTAAGTGTTCGATTTGCCTAGGGTAGTAATTTCTGACATTTTCAAATGGTAGTGAATGCTACAGGCAGTAAAAGCACAATTACATATTTGACAATTATGTCATCCTGGTTAAACATTTTGGATATTGCTATAAGCTGTGTTGGATCTTGCCACAAGAGGTGTTTTCAGAAAATGGGTGATGACAGGAAGGCATCACAATGATTTATGTTGCTTGTGACAGCATTCAATTAAATTGTTCTTAACTGATTTTAATTAATTGAAAAACAATGTTAGTTTGGGAAACATGACTTCACCTCTGAGAATGAAATACTGATTGAATGAGTACAGCACTAGCATAAAGCCCAGAATTTTAAAAAGAATGAAGAAATTTTCTAAAAAGAGCGGAGGGTTGTTTTTCCCTTTACTCTAGGAAACAGAAATGTGAACTCAGAAATGTCGATACCAGGACTGCAGACACAACAAATTAAAACATATCCCACTAATCTTCCAGGTTCTCTTTCCTTTACTTTTAAAATTACTTTGATCTGTTCTCTTAGCCTTCAGGGTCTTTTCTACTCTTTCCTCCATCCAACTCCTCAAACTACTTGCCTTGCATGTTGGTTCAGAGGGTATGGCAATGTATTTTAAATTCTACACAATTTTAATCATCTTAATATTTCTAACCCACAGCTAGGACACCATTCCCATAATATATATTTGCTGATCTTTACTTTAACATGTACTGAGAGCCTGCTGTATGTACCACAAGCACTTTATATGCATGATCTCATTTAACCTTGACAAGAGCCTGAAGAGACCGTGATTTCTATTTTAGCATGAGGAATCAAAGGTTTTCTGAGGTTAAGTAATTTCTCCAACCAAGACAATACAAAGCCCAACTGAGTCTGAACTTTTGACTATTCTCACATGATCTACATGAACCCAGAGATCACATGACTCCTCTGCACAAAATGAATACCCAACATCCACAGTCCAACCTCCTTGGCACAAAGTCAAGACCTTTTCTAATGCTCTCTGAAATAACCTTTCCAGCTTTATAATCCACTGTTCCCCTATATACATTCCCACTTCTACCCCTGTCATCTGTAGGTGCCCAAATAAGCAACTCCTATGCCATGTACTCTGCCTCAATTCACTTACCTCTCCCCTCCTTTGACATAACTGCATTCAGCTCCAAAGGCCTGTTTCAGGTAGAATTCCCTTCTGTGAAGCTTTCTTTCCCCACAGGGTCCTATGACAGCTGTGTTCTTCTCTAGGCTTTCAGAGGCTCTCTTTAAAATTATCGCATATTTGCCACATTAGAGTGGACATCATCTTTAGTCCAATTCGCCCCCTAAATTTTGTATATTAAGACCTGTAACTCTTACTCCTACATTTTTATTCATGGTTATAGATTGAATTATGTACCACCACCACCACCACCACCACCACCACCACCACCACCACCACCACACCCCGCACCCCCCTCCCAATGGATATATTGAATTCCTAACCCCAATATGACTGGTTTGGAGATAGGGCCTTCAAGGAGACAATTAAGGTTAAATGAAATCGTAGGGGGTGGGGTTTTAATTCAATCTAAATGGACCTTATAAGAGAAGATTATAACTCACAGAGAGATACTGGAGGTGTGGACCCACAGAGGAAAGGTCCTGTGAGGACAGGGTGAGAAGACATCCATCAGCAAGCTGAGGAGAGAGGCCTCAGGAAAAAACCAACCCTGAAGGCATGTTGATCTTGAACTTCCAGCCTACCAAACTTCGAGAAAATAAATTTCTGTTGCTTAAGCCACCCAGGCTGTGGTACTTTATTATGGCAGCACTAGCAAACTAATTCATCGATGGCAGTTTGTCCTATACACAGTAGATATTTAAAAACACTTGGTGAATTAAAGTAGAAACAAATTTATGATATCTCTCATACAAAGCAAGAGCCAAATATATGATATACCTCATACAAAGCAAGCTTCTATGCAAATAATTTACAGTATACAATTATTCAATACTTTTTTTGTCTTCTCTTTTTCTCCTTTCTTCATCCTTTAGTCTCTCTTTTTCTAAATTATTATTAAGTCTCTGTGAAGAATGCTGTTTTAACTGCTTTATATATACAGCTTTTTACCTTTGAGAGCTTTGTAAGTTAGCTGTAAATTCTTGAAGGCCTAATAATTTCAGATAATTTAAGTACAGATCCCTCATCTATTCCTCATCTTTCATTTATTTTATTTGTTTATTGGGAGATTTGTTTAAGAATATATAAAAGCAAATAGAATTTCACTTTCACATTGAATTATATACTGAGGCATAACAAAATAAAAAAGTTAAGTATCTATTGCTATGGTACTGTGGTCTTTCTAAAAAAGACACTTGTAACTTTCAGGAGTATTTGAATAAAGTATCTAAGTTAAAAATCAAGTTATCAGAATAGAGGCTGAGCCATGAAGTATCTTAAATAGAACCAAAACTATAGAAACCTTTACATATATTTCATTTAAAGACAATACTTTAACTCATAATTTCTCAAAAAAGAATGACTAAAATTTAAAATTAATCAGAATTCAAACTCAGCACTTTGTTGATGAGTTCCAAAATGGCTGCTGACGATCTATCAGGATTGTTGAAAATGCAACTTCTGGGGCCCCATACCAGAACTACCCAATCTCTGGGGGGGTATAACCTTGAAATCTGCATCTTCGATACAAGCTCCCTAGAGGTTTATATCTTATAAAGTTTGAGAACATTCCAAATTGTTAAGTAAAAACAATAACTTATATTGACAAAAATGTGAGAAAAATGACTCATAGGAATTCTGGTATTTCGGTCCAGCACAAATAATTTTTGAAAACAACTACTAATAACAACTAACCACAATTAACTTTATGGATTATTATGTTTGCGTGGTCTTGGTTTGTTTCGAAGGGGACCCACACTTAAACAATATTTATATTGATAAAGAAAAGTATTTTTCCAGACACATATTTTCCCATTTAAAAGACCCACAAAAAATAAAAACTTGAATGAGCTATGAGGGAAAATCTGGATATGCAGATAATTCCAGGCATTGTCCCGGAACAAATGAAGCTGTGACCACATTATCTAACACTCAACTCCTCTGCATCTCGGTGTCACGTCTGCAAAAGGAGTGTGCAGAGGTTTTTACTGCATTTCATTCTACTTGAAAACACATGACTTTGGGTCTCAAGATCATTCATTTCAATCATGCTTTAGTTTCTAAATCTATAGGCTGAAACAGAGCTCTGCTGGTTGGCAAACATTATTGCTTGTCAATACCAAAAATTATGGGGGAATGTCCTAAGCATTTGAATTGTTCATTTGAATTGAATAAGAGCCTAGTTGAGCAGAGATAAGCTCTCAGCCAGTATTCTTGTGGAATGAAGTTTTTCTGGATGGTCCCACATATAAAGCAAACGATAAGAGGATATGGCTATCTTTCCATAGCTACCGCCAGTGTTGCTCGAGACTGTCACCCAACCAACTTGGCTCTCTCCGTCCTTTCCTCCTCCCTTCAAGCAGTGAAAGCACAGGTTTCATGTCCTGTAATTTTTATAGCATAAAGGCTTTTTCCTGATAAAGACTGAAACATCTATGGCACTGAATAATCATTATTGATTCACAAATCATGGCTCTGTAGTTCTAGCATAAACATTAACCACGCGTTCACTTAAGTCAAAACCATCCTTTCTCAGGAATTGTCATTTCGTATGTATAAATATTGATTGAGCTTCGGTTCCCAGTACCAGATGGCAGACCCGTGAAACTCTAATATAGCTGAGGCGATTCAACCAGATTATCATTCACTGACAGGCACTGGAGACGGTAGCGAAGGCCAAAGTTTTTATTTCAAAAATAAGTAATTAGAGTTGACAGCAGAAGTGTAAATAGGGCCCAAATGAATAAATTTGCTAATTAGACTTCCCTGCGGTAGTTGTTAACCCAAGACTGGTTGGTCATAAAATATGTTCGCATGTCTATAGTTTCATTTTAAGACTGTCCTTGGATTCATGTCACAAAATGGGATTCCAGGAGAGACTACAGCATTATATTAACCAATAAGAATTTGGTTGTGTCTACTCATTGTAAGGCTTTGTTAATTACTTGCTGACAGAATGCCCTTTTGACAGAGACCCATGATACACAAAAACCATGTGCCAGAATAAAAGCTGCCCTCTCTCCCAATTTGTATTTATAGATACATGTATATCACTACATGGAAAAGTCTTAAAATAGGTAACTCTATTGCTGCCACTGCAAATATTTTCTTCTTTTTAGTAATAAATATATAAGGCATAATCAAAGTGGCATGAAAACATTGCCTCGATAGCAAATGAGAAGTGAATTATCACAGGCCTCAGCACATACCCTCAATATCTCCACGTAAATCGATAATTAGGGCTTGCACTTTCATACAATCCAAATGAAAATTTCAGGAGGTCCCCCCCCACAACGGTCTTTTCCATTGCAATCAATATTGTACTTCTGACACTGAATCAATATTAATTGTAAAGTCCCTGCATGGAATTTCCATATACATGTGTAGGAAAGCAAGGTCAGTTTTATCCCGGAGCATTCACTCCTACCCATCCAAAAACAACTGCACAAGAGGAAATGCAAGGTTAATGAAACGAGGTACACTGCAAATGATAATGCATTGCCTTTCTATTTCAAATTCAATCATTTAAAACCAAGGCAATTTAAATGATTTTACACTAACTAGGACTCCCCTTTCCCCTTTTCCCACTCTCTCGAATTTCTCCTCACTTAACCAAAGAATAAGTTTTAGGTCTTCCCATTGTCCCCTTCGTAACTAGTACCCGGCAAAGAGCAGGGTCACAAGCATCTCCTGTAATACTGAAAGAATACCTGCTGCTTAGGTTACTGTTGCCTCCTCACCTGTGCCCCGTGGGAAAACGCCCAGTCTAGATGAGAGAACACCTGGATGATGAGGACTCTTGGCCAGATGACCTGAGATCAGTCAGTAGTAACGAGTCAGTGCAAAATACAGCATTTATGACAAGATATGTCCCATTCTTGAATCCTAAGCTATATTGTTGTCTATCGTTTTTATTTTACCATGAATACCTTTTACTAACAAAATTTGAGATTTGCCAAATTGTCTTTCAACTGTAAATCTCAAATGATGAACTAAAAACAACAGAATAGATGTGACGGTGTTTTAAATTCCCAGTAAAACTGTTTTAAACTATTCCAAACATAAATGGAACTTTAGATTTAGAAAAATGCCTACTTATCCCAGAAGTGTATTCCAATTTAGGCAGATGCTCCCTGTAAAAAATCCTTGATGTCAAATTTTAGAGATAATTCATTATGGTGATAATTTATTACAGGTCTTTCTCCAACCACCTTACATAAATCTAAAGTAATTCCTTTCCTCAGGTAGTTCATAAGAATTACCAACATTTCACTAAGGATTTAAAAACCTAAATAATGAAGAAAGCTTATTCAAAATCCCTTAGAAGAGATAGTTCACGTTTTTTCTCTCTCGCTCACTTGCGCTCTGTCAACAAATATTTTTCATGGCATTCAGGTAAACCCACACGGTCTATACAGTATCCCTTTAAAAGTGACTAAAATTATGCTTATAAAATTGTATTTCAAATTTGAAAATATAACCATTAACCTTGAAAAAAAATAGTGGATATTTTTAAGACATAGGGTAGCCTTAGGTGACAACATATTTAACCACCTCAAAAAAAAAAAACAAAAGATCTGTCACCAGATTCAAAGTTCAAAATTTTACATTTTTGCCTAACTTGCACCATTTATTCACTATTCTGGTAGTTTAAATCAATTTATTGTTCTTCTTCTATCACTGCAGGTGAAGAATGAAACATAATTATCTATCAAAATAGTGTTTATCATTTAAGGTTTAGATCAATATAGCTCACAAAAAGCAATAGTAGCTCAATCATATTTCTCCAGATAAAGGGGAAACGTAGTACTATCCTCTCAAATAGACAGACAGACAGACAGACAGACAGACACATATACACAGATAAATTTGAAAACAGTGGCAGGAAGAATTTTCCTGAAGTCATGATATCCAAGAAGCTCCTCACAGTCAAACAATATTTTGCTACAAACCCAGGCTCCCTCTAGAGGTCTGATTTCATGGGTCTCTGGGTTAGACGGAAAAGAAATGTAAATGCTTTTTTTTTTTTTTTAATCCACCTAATTTTGGAAAATTTCTAGGCTTAAAGGGAAGAGACCTGAAAGGAGGACATAACACACTGGAAACTCCCTAGCTCTCAAAGAATTCCATTCTACCTTTAAATTAGTTTGGACTATAATCATTTCCTCCTATCTCTCCCCATCTGAAGTCATTCAGAACGAATATAACCCCTCTTCCATATGTCTTCAAATATTTGATGACAGCTATCATGATTTGCTTATGTCTTAAGTAAAATGAAAAGGCTGAAATTATCACAATTCATGAAAATGACCTTCAGAGTAAAGCTGGATGATCAGGGAGAAAAATCATCAATGGCACTGCTTCAATTATTCAGCCTAAAATAATATAATACATTTCTGTGGCTTTCAAACTAATACAAATGAATATAATAACTTCCTTTTGTTCATGGCTGATTACATTATATTACAACAGCATGACTTCCAGGGCTAGCATGCAAAAGTAATTTATTTTTCTCTCACATCTGTAACTATTTGGGAGAGCAGCTAAGTCTTCATAATTATGCTGCAGACACAGTAAATAGAGCAAACCCAATAGGTCATACTGTGACTATAGTTCGGGGAGAGAACAATTATTTTATCCCATATAATTTGCGTCCAACATTTCATATAGAAGACTAAAGAAAAAACAAAACACTGGCTTACAAAATTTCTACAGTTTTTTAATATTCACTTTTTTTTCTGTTTCATGACTTTTCTGTCTGAAATAGGAACACACACACCACAAACACACAGTAAATGGTATGCTTGAACAATTTTCATTAAAAAGCCATTTCCTTTTAGGCTGTGATTCATTTTACTTTGTCTGACATAGATTAAGTTATTAAGAAATTAACTAAAATTGCCAGCATGTCATTCAATTTCTCTTCTTTTACTCTTTCCTTTTTTCTGTACAAAAACAATTATCTACCAGGTGAAGAACAGTCAAAATTAAAGAAACAGGGTTTCCTGCTTTCATCAACAGGTATTTCCCAGCACATTTTCTTTTCCTAAGTAGAAGAAAACATGCTGTCGAACATGCAAAAAAAAATAACGAGTGTCTTCCCTAGAAATCATATCTTTAACAGAGGGGCCAGCATTAAGAAATGAAACCAATGTGTTTGTGGTTTTTAAAATATTATTATTAGTGAAAAATATAAAAAACATCAAAATGATTCTTTAGTGATGCTGAAATAAAAGAAAATCAAAGCCATGGCAATTTCCCCTGCCAATCAAAGGATTCTGTCTAGATTTCCATTGTTTTAGAAGCCCTTATTGGGGAGATCAATTTGAGTCCGTTGAGAAATATAGCCTAACAGCCTTTTTTTTTTTTTTAACATGAAAGAGCCCTAAAATGTACAAAACAAAATTAAAAACACTAGGACAAGGACAAAAAACTCAGACTGCTAATGAAGTACAACTAGGGAACGCTGGTCAAACAGAACCAGCCTCAGAAGTAAACTGCTTTCAGCTGACCATTTGCATTTTCATTCTCATTTCATGGTGGCAGTGACTGAGATTAACTAAGAAAGACATTTGCATTTTTGCCTGTGAAGTGTGCTTGGTTGCTGCTCTCTGAAGGCCAGCCTCCTCATGTTGATAAACAAGCTGCCTCACAGTGCACAATTGATTTTAGGCATTCAGACCCAGGAGCTTAATCACCATTATCAAAAAGCAGAGGAGAGAAATGCATTCAACTAAGCCAACTTTCACTACACAAAACTTCTAAGCAACAAAATTCTCATAGGAGAAGTTAGAGTTAAGTTCATGAATTTTGAGACATGTTAACTCACATTTAAATGTCAGTTCTAGCACTACCGGCTCTTAGGGCCTTGGGTAATTCATTTTAATTCTCTGAACTTGCACTGGCCCATATGATAGCCATCAGCCACATGTTGCTACTGAGCACCTGAAATGTGGCGGCTGTGACTGAGAAGCTGAATTTTAAATTTTATTTCATTCTAATTAATTTAAATTTAAAAGCAGATACTCTGTTCAATTATTGGAACAACTTTTAAGCATGTTGGAACAACTTGAATATGTAACAACTCGGGTATCTACTGTGCATTTTATGAATTCTAAATATAGATCAAGTGTTTCCAGTGAAAACTTAGCAGCCAAACTGAGATGTGTTCTACGTATAAATAGGCTCTAATTTAAAGACTTACTATAAAAAACGTAAACTACCTCATTAATAATGTTTTATATTGATTATACATTAAAATAGTAATATTTTGGATGAATTGAGTTAAAATATATATACATATAATTACAATTTCTTCACTTGTTTTTTTTTTAATCTAATTTTAATGTGGCTACTAAAAATTAAAAATTACATGTGTGGCCTGTGTTATGTTTATATTAAGTGATGAAGCTCCAAACCTTAGATTCCTTATATCTGTCAGACAATAGATTAAATAACCTACACTGTAGGGTTTTGGAAAAATTAAAATGTGCATACAGAAAGCATATCCCTTAGTGTCTCGCATACCACTCGACAAATAGCAAATTTTTATTAATTCTACTACCCAATACGGAGAATGGCTTACTTACCTTGAACAACTATTAATACCTTAAAATTCTAATAAGCTATCTGAATTTTACAGACCAAGTTTTTTTCTCTTTAATAATTTGCAATACAAGATCGTTATGAATTCCTCAAAAAGTAAAGGAATTAAAGAAATATATCTCATCTTCCAAACAGCATCCCTCCACAATTCCTAATCTCTTTGTTATATCACATGCATTGTCATTCTCATCTCCCCTCCCCCCATCACCACACACACATCCGAGCTAACACTATTATATCTGGTCATGGAAAGAAGGTTCTTTAAAGCAGCTTTTGAAAATCTTCTAAAAGCCCTAATGTTGCACAGTATCACAGAAAAAGAAAATATGTAGAGAAACCTGCAAATTCTTCCATTTGGTAATAAGGTCATTTTGTTGCATCCCATTTCAACCGCATTTGGTTTAGCTTTCCCTTTTTATAATGCAGGAAACATCCAAAATCCTAAGAAAAGGAATGGGTGGAGAGACTGAATTTCTACCAGGAAAGGATTTTCCAGATTTGGCTTTCAGCCCATCTCCTTTTGGAGATGCAGAGCTTCTCCCATTCCTTGAAACCCAATGGCACCACTGAACCGCTCGATGCTAAATAAATATTTTGAATAGGAGGGTAAACTGTTAAATTTATCCGAGCCGGATTAAAAAGTCAAATTCCGCCCTTTCTCCCTACCCCCAATCTCCACTATCTCTCACCCCATTTACTCAAGCATAATATTTTTTGTTTCCCAACCCATGGCTTTCTCACCATTGCTGAATTTCTCAAATGATCTCTCAGGCTCCAATCCCTCTCTTTCTTTCTCTTAATAATTTTAGGTTTACTTTGTACCAAGAGTTCCTTTACACTCTTCACTCATCTTTCCCTAATGTTGATAGCTTATAAAAATCATGATTATGAAATCCAAAAAATTAACATTAATACAGCACTATTTATTAATCTACAGATCTTATTAGAATTTTACCAGTTATGCCATGAATGCAATATAGTTATTTGACCACTTTCCTACGTTTGAAAACTCAGGCTGTTTCCATTATTTTTCATTTACAAACTATACTAGAATAAATGATCCTATTCATATCTATCTTTATATTCTTGGAGGTAGATCTTTTGCATAAATTCCTAAACATGGGATCTAGAGTCAAAAGATAAGTGTATGTGGTTTTATGTATTGCCAACGTCTCCTCCAGTGTAAGAAGGGCCAAAGCGGCTCAAGTAGGAAGAACAGGTTGAGCCCAGGAAGGAACCGGGGAATAGGAGGGTGTTTCTGTGAGTAACAATGTCCTCGATCCTGATGTAGAGTCCAGATCAGTGGGAAAGGGCTCTAGGCAGTCAGCAAAAGCTGCTCCCTACTGCTGCACTTTCCGGAGCTGCCGAGGCCAGTGGCTGAGCCTACGGTAAGTAGAAAAGACCCTTGTGAGATGAAGCCCTCTGGGTAGCATCCCTGAGACTGACAAGAAAGCTAAAGGGGAACCCCACTGACTACAGACCAGGCTCCTACTCTCTGTTTTAGACACCGAAAAAAAGCCCCCAATTTGTGAACTCACCCAAATGAAACCATGGGACCTGCCAAACTTGAATAAGTTTGGGGGTCTTTGTAGTCTTAGCATTCTGCTGAGTGTAGACATTGAGCCTTTACTAATTTAACTTACTAATTTTTTTAAATACATCTTACAGAAGAGTATTAGGGAACACAATTCATACCTGTGATAGTTATAACCTATTAAATGGTAAAACAATAAGGATTGGAACTTTTCTATGCACCCTCATCAACATGTCCTGTAAAGTGCTTAAGAAGGGAGTTGAGATTATATATAGTGGAGGACAGGCTGGGCCTGTGTCCTAGTGGGAGGACAAGAGAACTAACTGCTGGAGTGAATTCTAGATTTCTTTGGCTCTTCAACTGCCCAATGTGGACTCAGCCAACCTATTAAGAACAATCTTCTAAATGGATGTGATTCCATCATTTAAATACTTCCATCATCTGCTACTCAAATCACTAGAAATGAAGGTCCAAGTAACTGGACACAACATCATTTCAGAGGCACCTCCATCCTCCTACTCAAATTATTTCTTGACATCTAGATGCCTATAATTGATTAAAAAATGGGAAAGCTGGTTAAGCCACAATTTAGAATAAACTTTCTTAAAAACTAATCCAACAGACAAAAACTAATTATATGGCTAGTAACAAGAAATTTTTCTAAGTATAGGGAGAAAGTGAGCAATATAAAACATTTACTTTTGTGGGAGGCATCAAAAAAGATGGTCAGATAGAAGTAGTTACTGATAACACTTCACTAGTTTGCCTCAGGCCAACTCTGTTGATTCAAATGAATGGAGACAAACGAGCTTCCCACCCATGGTCATGAGCAAGACATCTGTTTCTCCCAGTACTTATAAATTGGTTTTATAAGTGTTTTAAACTGAACTAATTTCATATATGAGTCTCGATGCCACTAATATCATTAATTGTATGTGGCTGCCTGTGGATATCACGAATTGGCAAATTATTTTCTGAACGTCATTCAATTAAAAATATGGGTATTACAGTAATACCCATATTACAGTGTGGTGTATGAGGGAGTGGTATAAAACTAATTTATTTAAAATAAATTCAAGTTGCTTCATAACCATCTCTGAAAGCTTTGACCAATGTCCAATATTGCAATGTTACAATAATTAGAACAAAATTTTTCCACTAGAAATGAATTAATAACTGAAGTTTGAATATGCAGCATGCACTAATTCTGGTTTTTAAAATCCCTAATGGGCTTTGTATAGCAACTCAATTTGGCAAAGTGAGTAAAATCCTACATTACAGATAAAGGTAATTAGAGATGAAGAACAAATTCTTTTTCAATGCCCTGCATGCATTTCGGACACTAGTTTCTTCTTCGGAAATGGGAAACTAGCGAAGGGACGACAGACAACAAATCAGGAAAAGAATAACGGAAAATCATACTATCAATCACAAAGGGATTTGGGGCTTGAGAGTTGCTAAAATCCTTCTAGCTGTTTTGACTTTCCAAAGTCTCCCGAGAAACTGGACAACTTACATTTAATGACTCTCTCCAGTTAGAAATAGTCTCACTTGAATTAGTTTGCCAAAATGGGGGAAGACAACTGATGGTCTCAGCGACTAAAAGAAAACCAGTAGATGGATGTCTTAGGGGAAATGTGCCATTTTTCACGTGACTACACAAATATTTCCATAATTAACAGCAATCACTTCAAGTCAGTACATATTTCTAGCTGGTAGATGAAAAATAAATCTAGTTTATTACATATATTATATATATATATATCTCATTTGACTTATTTATGTATATTATTACATATTACACATTATGTGTATTGTACAAAATATATATATTCAATAACATAGTTACATTTATTACATAATACAGTATTTATAATATTATATTAAATATATACCTCTTATGTCGCTGAACTTCAGCTAGCCAAACACAGATGTATCTCAAAGTGACACATTTGCTATAATGATGAGATTTAGTTTGAAGTCTAACTAGGTACTCGCATTATGTGTGTGCGTGTCTGTGCGTATAGAAAAATATTTATATTATTTATGTTTATAGTTATAACTTAATATATTTAATATCTATATTATAAAACATAAAAATATTATATTTAATATATAATTAAGTATAAAATGAGTACACAGACTTCAAACTGAACCTCATCATTACAGTAAATGTGTCACTCTGAGCTACCTTTGTATTGGGTTAGCTGAAGTGCAGAAACACAAAAGGTAGAAACAGAAGAATGAAATGAAGAAAGTGAATTTAGGATAAAGGTTTAGCAGAGGTGGAATGACCTTAAAGGTCACACAACCCATGGCTCACCTCATTTAAGCTTAAAGTAACAGAACCTACATGTAACCTAAATATGAACGAGGCAACCATATGAACAGGCTGCAGAATCAACTTGTTTCCCAACTCCATGTTTTTCGCACTGCAAAACCCAGCCTGTTTCCCCACAAGCACCTCCAGAGGCCCCTGAACATGATAGATTACAGCCACGAATGGTGCTCAGACTACCAAGGATTTCGTGTGAACTCATGAGATATTTCCTTTATGGTATTTACTTTTATAATGGGGGTTAGTTGACTTGTACAACAATAAAGAAATGATTTCAAATTCCTTCACTCTATTTTCTCTCAGCTTACGGATGATAATTCTGAACAGCTCAGTTTTCCCTTAGGGTACTGGGCATTGGTTTGGGAGTTTTATTCTAAACCCTCTCCCCTAGAGTAACTAGAAGTAGCTAATCTTTAGTTATTTCTTCCAATTACTTTGACTCACCTTCTAGTCACACTTTCTTCAAGTCCTATATGTTGGTTATATTTGATAGATGGAATGAAATGCAGCCCTATTTCTGATGATAATGACTTTTAACAGTTGTCAAGACAGATTTAACAGAAGGCTACAGTAATTCACAACTCCCAAACAGCCTTTTCATCTTTATATAAAACTTCGGGGCCCCATGAATAGTTATCACTTTGAATTTTTCCTTAAATATGACACACTCTAAATTCTGACTTATATTTCTAATGTTTCTGTCTCTAATATTTTTAAGTTTAAAGTGTCATAGAAAAAGTTATTAACTATATAATCACAAGACTATATAATTATTAACTATATAATCACAAGACTATATAGTTATTAACTATATAAACACAATTTTCTTACAGATTCATAGAACCCTAGAAATTGAACTTACACAAAGCTTCATCTAAAACAAGTTACTACTTCTTATAAACAAAACTACAGCCAAACAATCAGGATAATGGTCACTCCCCTATGCTACAAAATGTCCTAGAATGAATGCTATAGATAAACTGGTCTCCTCCTGCAGACAATGGGCTGGGAAAATCCACAGGCCTTTTCCTCATCCATGTTGAATTAAGCTATCAACATTATCAAGCAGTTTGACATCCATCCAGTTACAATTTGGGGTTCGTGGGCTACAAAAGTGAAAGTCTTACGATTATACAATTAATGATATTGTATGACAGTAGAATTTAAAAAAAAAACAAACAAGTGTCACCATTTATCGAGTGTATCATTGAGGTGTTAGTAACTACTGCAAAGTCAACGAGAATGAGTGTGCTTTGAGATCACAGGTCAGGAAGTATCAAAAGAAGTATACGCAGTTCAAAAGAGGAAAACTGATTAAAATAACTTTATTATAATATATAACTCAGAGGAAGAAATGTTTTACTTATAGAAAATACAAATTATATTATAAGTAATTTTTCTCAGATTTTTCCTGCTGCTCAAAAATAGATGTGGTTTATTTACCAGTGATAACTAAAACAGATAACTAAAATTGTCAGAAGATAATATCTCCAACTCATTGCATTAAACTGGGGTTTAGATGGATAGTGATGGTAGTGGCATAAGAAGGTGATATTTTTGCCATTATTGGAAAAAAAACTGTCACCAAAAGTAGTGATCCTTTTTTAAAAAAAACAGCTAAAACATTTTGTAACCTGTACGATTTAAAGAAATATTTCATATATTTAATAAAAGCCGCTCATATCCTCTATGAGTCTGTAATTGTTTATACGTATAATTTCTAAACTCGGTACAATTATTTAAGGAAAAAAGTACACAAAAGTATAATATAACTTGATATAGTTTCATGCGCTCTTTATCTTTTTCTATTTATTCACAGAAATTGCCAAGGCCAAGATTTTCTGTTGGTATTCTCACTAAATCATTGTTCAACTTAAAATGATTTGGCCCCAATAAGACTTCCCTTCTACTCCTATAGAAACTACCCCTGTTAAAAGGTTTCAAGATTTTTGGAGGGAGAATCTAGGTATTTAAATGATTCTGTAGTTCTCAACATTGGCTGTCTCTGCTAGAATTATCTGGGTAGCTCTTAAAAAATATTTATGACTGGACCCTATTCGAGTACAATGAAAAAAGAAACACTGAAATTGGGGTATCGGCGTCGGTGTTTTTAAATCTCCCCAAGTGATGCCAATCCGCTTCCCAAACCTCTGCCACAGGCTAATTTGTGATGACATGGCACATTTTAGCATCGGAGTTTCATCCTGCATCCCAGACGTCATTACAAATAAAGCACACTGCTAAATGCTGATGGTTGATAAATGATTCTACTACGAATAGTTAGAAATCAATCTTCATGTTTATATATTGGGGATGAAGAGAGTCAGAGAGACCTCGAAAGATAATGCTCTATTAAAAAAGAAAAATAAAGATTACATAAGTAAATTTTCTCAAATTAAAGGTATTCTTCCTTGTATATGAGGCAGTTTTGCTTTAATGTGTTCAATTAAAACTATCTTCATAAATATTTTCATTAAAATATTTTGAATGTATATTTAGAAATTCATTTTTCTTTGGAAATCAGTTTTTTATTTAAAAGAAACTCACATATTGGTTTTAGCCACTCCGTCTTATGCAATCTTTTCTTAACTGCAGACTGTTCCATTCCCTTGTGAAAAAGGTTTTAATCTATACCACTGACAATTTCAAGAGTGAAATCTTTCCCAAATAACCTCCCAAGAGCATTAAATCATCAAATGAGTAATGTTTGTGTAAACCACGTGTAAACTGACAGTATTTGTTTTAGCCAACCTGGGAGTTCATAAAACATTGAAAGTGTTTGGCAAGAGTAAAAGTCTATTAAGATAAACATACTGATGTTTCCGTATAGTAAAAGAATTGCCAATAAAAGGGAATCTTTTATAAGATGGTTCACTCTAAACTTTAAAAATATCCATAATCGGTACATTCAGAAAGTTCCATTAATATTATTTCAAGTAGTTGACCTTATGTTAACTGATGAATATGACTGCTTCAGGATGAGACATCAAAAAGGAAGTATGCTGTTGTTTTTGATCTGTTAGAGTAGCAAGATAAAGTTCAGAAATCACATATTTTAAAGAAAATGGAGAGCATTTTTACCTCAGAAATTATAGTACTGAGTCAAGTTTAGAAAACTCTCTTATATATCAACTTCGGTAACACAGAGGTGTCTATGCAAAGTTACATATACATGGGACAAAAATACAGAAATCCTACCCTCTCCCTGATAAATTTTCCTCCTCGCTGAAGAGACCTCATATGTGACAAAAATTTCTGATAATCCATTTATGGAAGTGACTAGAAATGGTATTAAGGAGGGTCATGGAGTCGTATAAGTTTGGTTTGTTGTTTCTCGTAAGAGGAAAGGAGGCTACTGCACTACATTTACAAAATTTGCAAGTAAATTTTAGCAATAAACAGGTGTAAAGAAAAGAAAATTATGCAGTGAAGTTGTTCAAAAGAACTGGTAGCCAGAGCATACTGTCCTTTGGTGTTGGATGCTGCGGTAACGGCCATAGGAGTATCCAGAGAGTGGTCACTGTTTCACAGGATATTTAAAAAGAGGCCATGATGAATTTTTTTCTTATTTAAGAAAACAAAATGCTTTTTGACCAAATTCCTGCCTCAACAATGTGCTCTGAGCCTTTGGAGATTTACAACTGCTCTTTGCAACTGAATCCTGCTTAGATACATACTAAATGATAGAAAATAATAAAATATTTTAGTGCCTAAAAGAATAACCAAATTCACGTGAAGGGAGGGGTCATTAAAAGTAGATATTCAAGAAGTGATTAATAAAACAGAATGTAAAAGTAAGTGTAAGCCCTGATTTAGGATACTATCATAACACCATTCCCCAAACAAAATGAAGGAAGTAGGCTAGAAATGGAGAAAATAATATCCACTGAGAAGCGTCAAAGGCACAGCAGGATTTATTTCCTGTAATAATGAAGATGCACACCACGGGGACAGTGAAACGAGGCTGTCATAGAACTCAGCTATAAAGCATGTTCACAGGGGAACATCCTACAAGAATCCTTTACATGCCTATAAGAGTGTCTTCATGGAAGATAGAATAGCAACGCTAGTTTTTGAAAAATAAGAAGGAAACTTTGACAAAAAAAAAAATATATTAGACTGAAAGAGTAATAATTACCCATTTAGTGAAAGAATCATTCAACACAATGACAAAGAAACAGATCTTTGATAAATGGTGCCCCTCCTATCCGTCATACAGCCAGGGAGTTGGCAACGAAAATGTCTCCTCTTAGTTTAATCAGGGCAGTGCGAGCAAAGAGAACACGAGGAAATGCAGCATTGTCAGGAAACAGGTAAATGTTCATCAGGACAAGGAGTTAGAAAGAATATTTGAAAAAAGGGCTTCAGTATAGAGAGAGGTCTGCCCACGGGAGAAGATACACAGAAATGTGATCACAGAACAGAGATCTAAAGCACGGCGAAGGCCTAGTGAGCTTGTGAGGAGCTGAGTGAGTTCTGGCTAGGGGAGAGAAAAGACAAGGCTTTGTGCCGGGAGTGACAGGTAAAAAGAATCTAGCTGTGAGATATAATGAGTTGGGAGACAGGCACACATATGCTTTAAATAAATACCATTTTGGAACTTTATTTGTTAGGCAATGAGGAAGCAGAGAGGGAATTTGGGAAGGGAGAGACATAAGGGTGGAGCATAATCTGGTGAAACAAGATGAAATGAATCGAAAGGAGAAGGCGCCCAGGATACAAGTCCACTTAAACGCAGTCTTTTAGGTGGGAGGAAACTAGGTGTCAGTGAGACTGCAAAGAAAGGGCAGGACTAAATTAGAATTTGCAGATTTCTAAAGATATAATTTGTTATAAGAAGTATCAAGGAGTATTGCCAAGCCTACATGAACTCCATTCTGGATGACAGCAGGTAAACAGAGTCACCAAATAGAGTACGTATTCCCTGTGACTTGGTCCGGCATCCTCCCATAACAACTCCCCACCCCAACACACACTCAGAATTTCACAGATCAATGCAGGTGCAGGAAAAATATTAAGAGGGTCAATGTGGATCTAATGTATAACACAGGACACGATGAACTCTCACTAAATACTAAGTTATTAAATACCAAGATTTCACTACTGTCTTTTCAAAAAAGATCCTCTATCATAGATATTTTATAATTATACATAACTTATAAATTTTTAATCATTTATAAAGAAAAGGCAGCTTTCTTCATACATAGCAGCTGTCTACATAGCAACTGCATAACTGAAAAGATTATGTTCGATTTCCACTATAACAGTACCTAGAACCCCGAAGTTTTCTTGATTATACAAGGCCAGGTCTATAGATTCTATCTTCTCTTTCTGTTCTGGCTCAAATTTGCTCTGCTGGGGATCTTTTGCCAATGGGAGAGCCAACGGCAACTACAGCCTGAGCTTATCTCTACCCCAATGGCTTTGTAAAGTAAACCAAAGTCATTTCAGAAGTGTGCATCACCAGAGCATTTATATATGTGTGTAGAGGTAGAAGGGATGAAGGTGGGAAGAGTCACCATCATCCCTTGAGTTTTACTCTGGAAAGCAGACTTGGTTATCAAATGGCCATGGAGGACTAATTCTTCCACATTTTACATTTGAAATCTGTGTTCATTAATCATCAGTATGACCTACAACAAAATACAACGCTGACATTTTTTTCTCTTTATTGCAAAGGGTCACTCAGCCTGGGAGCAATTTGCCACTCACATAAAACTTACATTATGTTTATGTTCTTGAATAGTTTACAAGTTCAGCACTATATCTCAAGAATAGCTGGTTTTTATTCTCAGCATCATCTCTCTTCACTGTAAATACAAACATAGCAAATTATAGACGGACAATTGAGTGAAGTCCCAAATATTGGAGTTTATCTACCATCCTCTTTCGAAAACACCCAGGGAATGAGGTCTTAATTCACCTCCATAAGCACCAGTCACAATTTTAGAAAACAACTGAGCACATAAGCGTGGGGTCTGCACAGCGTCATTAGAATTCAGGAGATCCTCCTTGTCTTCCTCAATGTATCTCAGTACGGTGAGAGATGTTGCTAGAGCACTACAGGGTCTCCTGGGCTGGTACTCACAGTAGGGAGCCCAGGGTAGGGCAGAAACTGGATTTCTTCAAGGCTGCGAATTCTGCATCTTTCTTAAGGCAGATAATCACTCATTACTGGTGATAGTAACTAGGACCTACCTTACTGAACAAAACTTAACATTAGTGGATCGTTTTTAAAAGATCACTGGTTCTCTAGGTGCTACACAGCCTAGAGAACACATGAAACTCCATCTCCTAATGCAGACATCCACTGAAATTTCTGACAAATAGATTTTTAAAATGAGAAATTAGTCTGCTTATGTTTTCCACATCAGAAACTTCAAGGACTTTTTGCTAGGTATAATGCAGATGGAATCAAATTAAGGAAAGTATGACTTGATGAAGACATATTAAATGCAAAGGAAGTATGTGCTGGAAAGGTTGTAGAAATGATCCCAGAAATTAGTTTTTCCAATGCCCATTTGGTAATAGTAGCAGGGCTGGTATAAGTGTGGGTGTGTCACGAGTCACGTGTGACTGTCTCAGTGTATCTGGGGGGCATGAAGACTGGAGGAAACTCTGAGCAGGGATCTGACAGCAGAATTCACTGTTAGATTAAAATTGACTCTCTGGACATGAAAAATTGAGCAGAGTCCCAGCTGGATGATAAGTAGAAGAGCTAGACCAGGTGAAGGAATGGGGCAGTAGTCAAACTAATTCCTGAAAAACACACTAAATATAAAAAGAACTGGCAAAGAGGTGAAGCTGTCTGGTTACTCCTGCTCAAACTGCTGAATCTCTAAAATGTGCCCTTCTTCTTTAACGACTTATAAATTTGAAGAGTATTCAGTACCATCTCTGAAAGAGCACACTGCAATTGCTAATCTTTGAAAAGCATAGATGCCCCACCTCACATAGGTAAAATTTTAAAGAAGTGATTGTCTTCCTAAAAAACAAACAGCAGCAACAACAACAACAAAAAGACAGTTTCAACCGGGTATGGAAGAACTTATTTTAAATTTATTATTTTAGTAGAACTCATAAGGGCACTCCATCTCTGAAATAAGAGTGGAGGGTCACGAAAAGAAAGTCAAGAACAGGAGAAAAATAGAAAGCCCAGTCTACATAATCAGAGACCACAAAAAAGGCAGTGAGGAGCAGCCAGAAGTGTGGAAAAAAATCAAATCAGTAAAATAAAAGCTTGAGAAAAAAGTCTCCCAAGACTCAAAGGGAGGGATAAAGAGATAAAGATTAAAAAAGAAAAATTAAATGACAATGCAAGCAGGCACAAGATAGACAATATGCATTATAGGAACATCAGAGACTAGAGTAGATAGGGAAAAAGAATTATCAATGGAAAAACTAAAAACTCTCCTTCACTGAGAAAAAGCTATGAAAATACACAATCCATTTACTAGTCTTTAAAAAAGTATCCTAAAAATATATATTTCTGCCACATGATAAATAGTTGCAATGCTAATTTATTAATTAACAGTGATAGATAACTATCTCAGTCGCTATGTCATGCAAAATTCATCTAGCTTCTCCTTGTATACAGATGTACACGGGAAACCACATTATAACTCAGAAGATTGCTTAGTGAGGATGAAATTAAAACAAGTGAAGAGAGACAAAGAAATCAAAACTTTAATGGCACCCACAAAAAAGTAGCTGGATACAGCCATCTCAAGATACATATGTCCATACTCATGGCTCAAAATGTTTGAATCCACTGGCAAAAGCACACCCTAACTTGGAAAGTGGGTGCACTGCCACTGGTCACGTGGGGCTCCTTGACATCCTTCGTCCATGCATTGCAGTTTGACTGGCACTGATGGGCTATTTATTAGCCATGTTAATGTAATCTACAGATTTCAATCAAATCTTGCTGGACCACAAACAATTCTGACAACCCCCAAAGGAAAAAAGAAGTCCACATATCTAACCTTTGATTTATTATTAGATGTCAATATTTAAGACCCAGAGAGCAAGCTTACTGCCATCATCAACATGTTGCTATGGGGCAAATCAGCATAACAACTTATTCAGAAAGTTGAAAAATTTTCTTGAGATGGGTGATTAAATGGGTATACATTGAAACCTCTCTAGCTTGTCAAAAAAAATAGGTATTTTATTTTCAATTTCCATGTACCATTGACAAAAAAATTGATAATGTATTAAACCACAAAGGAAATCTTATATCTCTATCCACCACACCTTGCAAAAGATAGTCAGAACATGAACATATCCCATTTTTCTGACCACACATCCCTAACCCCTTAGAAATTATAAACTATTTGTTTACAAAAGTGCTACAAAAAAATTCAAAACTACAAATGGAAACTATTTATAATACAGACACATTAATGGATAGACATAAAATTCAAGGTGGACAAACAAACCTGCAGTTAGAAGCAAATCAAACTTTATATACCATCTTAAGCCCTGGGGAGTGAGTATCATGATACCTACTTCACCGATGAGGAACTGTGGCACAGTGATTTCCTCAAGGTCAGAGAATAAATGAATATGAGGTTAGATCTCAAAAGCTCATGCTTCTTGTCAAAATATCATCTGGACTCAAAAATTAGTGAAAACAAATTAAGTAAGCATAATTTCACAGAGCTGAAATGTGCAAAAAAGAAAAACGTATCTAAGAAAACTAATACCAATTTTCAATTATATTGCCCCAGAGGAAAAAAAAAAAATAGCAGGTCACATTCTTCTGCATGAAAGACACGATTTGCCACATTGATTTGTCACAATGATATTGATTTGTATTTATGAAACTATTTTTTTCCAACACACTCTGTTTGCAATTAGGACACACTAATTTATTTATAATAGATGATGGCTTATGTTATGAACTTCTAATCCAAAATGCTAGATTTCTTCCACTCTAAGTCTTTGGAAGAAGGGGTGGTAGGGAAACCAGGAAACAGAAGAGGATGAAGAGATATTTGGTCAAAATAGAGAAGGCAAAATGGGGGAGAGCGTGAAAGATGAATGCAGGCATATTTTCTTGTTTCATTATATTTTAGTCAAAAAATGATTTTTAGAATTGATAAATTTAAAAAACTTTTGACAATGTATTAACTCATTTTGGCTACTAAAATTTCTTTGGTTGTGGTTACCTATGATGAAAATATTTATCTAGTGTTTTAGACACAAACAGAAAACTGTGACATGGTAAAGTTGTGTTAGGGGACTAATAATGAATATTGTTATCAAACTCTGCCACTAAAAGACAAAATGGAGTTTGTTACAAAGCCCTGAGATTTGAAGATTCTCTTCCAGGCTGATAAAAGCACTTGTCATGAATCCACCTGTCATCAACATCTAAGCTGGACACATGCATGCCTATACACACACATGCACACACCCACAAACGCACTCACACACTAAACACCAGAGGTGCTAGACGTCATCCAATATTTGCTAAAGAAACCATTTTACTCTTGGCTTTTCACCATGTATTGTCATGTCTTTACAAACTCACAGTCACATTACAATCAGAAGAACCCTATATATTTTGATGACTAAGAAAATTTTACTCTTACCAGTTGGTAACCAACAAGCGCTTGTGAACTTTACAGACACAAGATTTGGGATTCTCAAAGGTTAAAATGAACTTCCATTCAAACCATAATTATGCTCAATCGGTTAAGTAGATAAATGAGTCCCTTTCGGAGAAAACTTTTTAAAAACCTACAAAGAATTGATGAAAGTCATAATAAGCATTAAAATACTAGGAAACCTATAAAAATGAAATAATTTGGGTGTTAAGCCCCATATTTCTCTCAGAGTTATAAATAAAATATACGAGGAAGATGTTAATTTTATTTAAGAAAACGTTTCCAGGCTGTAAGGACTCTTGGTAAGAGGTTTCTGATCCAAGCTTAAAATGGAAAAGAAACTGGATTTATATAAACCAACAAATACCCTTCGGTTACCTGGAAAATTTTAAAATATTACCAACATGGAATGATTATGATATGAAAGTAAAATATCGACATTAAGTTGAGTACGTCTTTGCTAAGTTTTAGCTATCAGTTTCCTCTAACTTCTCTGGGGAAAATATTTCTGAAATTAAACTTTTGGAGAGCTTTCCAAACATTCAGGAAACTCTTTAACACTGTTTCACTGCAGAATTCAGACAGACCCCCAATGACAAAAGTTGGATTACTTAAATCCATTACAGTCCTCACTACAAACTTTTCATCCTAACAAGAGTCAATGTAAACATCCGCAGGGTAAAGTTGAAGCAAAGAATGTCAGTACTTAAATAACACTTTCTGAGTCCATCTTGAAACACCAACATGTTTCCTCATGGGCGTGTGTGTTAACATGATGGAGAGCAACCAAATGATTCTATGATACACAAATCTCCAAACTTTGATAATTGTTTTAATTTGCCCTAGTTGATCAATTAAGAAGTGATGTTTTGATTTTGTGTCCGAGGACTTTAAAGACTTGCGTCCAGAAGGAAGGTTGTAAGACATTTGATACTTAGTTACTGTAACAAATGCAGTAGGTTGCATCCAGGGTCCATCTTTAGGCCAAAAACAGGTGTACCCCCAGTCACTGGGAGTACCCATGGCTGACAGCTTTCAGCTGTTCTCTCCTCTTCCAACAATTGCTTTAGGCCAGAGTTCCTCAAACTGTATCACTTCTGAGAGCCTTTCATGGCACTCCTTAAATTAAAAGAGATACCTAACCTACTATTTATAAGTAGGTTAAACAACTTAATAAGTATTCAAGGCCTAATCACTTATCACCCACTGAGCACTACAATTTTAAGCCTTGGAAGATTAGATGCTACCACCCTCATTTTCTGTTCTGCACTGATTTTTCACATGGTACTTGCTTTTGCTCATGCTGGCTGCTGAAATCCTGGTTCTGAAAGGAAAATAGCAATTGAATGTGGAAACAACTATCTTGAGGTAACAGTTCCTTCAAAGTTTCTGTGAATCCACCAGGGAGCCACGGAGCACACAGCTACACAGTTTGGAAACAGGCCTGGGCTGATTTCTACTCAAAGTAGCATCCCCTCCCCATGGAGGCCAGGGTTTGGTGATTGTTGGGGACAGAAAAGAAACAAAGGGGTATTTTTAAAGTCATAGGAACTTGCCTCAATTTGAGACAGGTCTTAAGCACCATTCTAGTTTCAGAGCTCCAGGGGAACCACCTTGGGGCCCTTTTGCGGGTGGGATGCCTCCCAACTTCTCTCTCAGCCAGTCTGGCTCCCGTCACATCTCCCAGATCTGACTCCCAGTGCACTCCACAGTGAACATCCTGGATGCTGGTCTTGCTTCCCAGCATGTGCAACTCAGGGAATCCAACCTAGGATGGTCACTTAAAATGAAAATTTAAAAATGGAAGAAAATATTACATTCTCCAGCTTGACAACTGAACTAATAACATTTAAGTAATATTCTTTTTTAAACATTTTTTACTTCTGAACTAATAACATTTAAGTAATATTCTTTTTTAAAACATTTTTCACTTTTGTTTTGGGCTGTATAAACATTCAGCAATTCAAACTCACTTTTCTAGTGAAAATCCAACAATTTTTTTAAAAAACAGCATAGTATTAACTCCATTCCACTGCTGCTGTGTGTTCTGGAGTTTTATTTCAGTGGCGGGTGGACTGACCATATGTTACACCTCTACAAGACTACACCTCACGTTCAGCTAAAAAGAGCTCCCACACTGTGTTTGCCAGATTTCCTTATCGACAGCAACAATACAGAAACTTCTAAAAAACTCTCTTTACAAGTTACAATTTATTTTAAATATATCCATTCAAAGGGAATCCCCATGAGAGGAAATATGTGTCCATCTTAGCCCAGCACCTATAGCAGTGCCCAGCAAATTACAGACACTAAATACATGTTTGTTGAATAAAGGAATCTCTAAAATCCTGTTTTCACACTCTCTTTAAGGATGGTTACTTTCCTAAAATATAAGTACAAGACAGAACTCTTAAAAGATCAGTTGTGATTATTGTACATGTATATGTTTTAAAAACAAAGCTCACACTAACAGATGTGCTCTGCTGATGAGAAGTAGCAGGCCACCACCCGCAGTAATAGAGTAATATATCCATAATGTACCTTAGAGGCACATTTTGATGTTCAAAGTTAAAGAGATAAATAGTGATTATTTTTATCGTAATCACAAGTACAGTACCATAAGTTGGAGAGTGCAAGAAATGACTGCCTATAAATTTACTGTATGTTATGAGCCACTGTTTTAAATGGCCATGAAGCAGGTGTCTGCTAGACACTTGTACAAAGCTAAGAGGTTCATAAAAATATAAATGAACAATGCAGCACTGTCTCAGTTCTTATAATTTAAGATCTGGCAGGACACAAGGTTTTACTTTTAATTTGAAGAATATACTAAACCACACCAACCACTTCTATAAGGATAATTACACACAGTCTATCAATTTGTCATAATAGCTAAGTAAGATAGCCCATTATATTATTATTATCATGGCTATTCAGAAGAAAAAGAAAAATTCACCCCACATGTGAACATTATTTTCTGATAAATTTGTGGCAATTTTAAATCATTGTAGTTTTTGCATCCAGAACAGTAGGGAAGGCTCATATTATTCACTCTTATTTGTCAAATGAGGAAGTTACAAACTAGGAAATTTGCTGACAGCCACAAGTCAGTGGTAAAATGAGGATCATCCAGGAATACGTCAAGAGCTGAAAAAAATCAACCACCTAATTCTTACTCCTAAGGTCTGTTGACTTGTTTGGTTTGTATTCTTAAATCTTCTGTACCATAATCAAGGCTTATTATTCAATTGTTCTTTTAAAGCCTAAGGTCATAATTTTTGGATATAAAGCCACGGGTAGAGTTTCATCATCACTAGGTTGAATGGAAAAGTCTATTATTAATTTAAAAAATAATAATTTAGTACTGTTCTACACTCGGATGAATAAAACACAATCCCTTAAAATTTAGTACAAATTACAGAAATAGGTAATCTATAAATTTCAAGTTTAATACAATAAAGGCCATATTTTATATTTTAAGTGCTGGCTTCAGAGAAGAGTGATTCACTCTGCTCAGTGGAATTACTGGAATTCCCAGTGGTGCTGACCCTTTGAAATGGGCTTAGAAGGCTAAGTAGGGCTTTTCACAAAGAAGGCACCAAAAGCGAAGAGGGAAGCCCTGACCCTCCTAAAGCTGAAGCCAAAATAAAGGCTTTGAAGGCAAAGAATACAGTACTGAAAAGCATCACAGCCACAAAAAATAAATAAATAAAAAGATATGCACATCACCCACCTTCTGACAGCTCAAGACACTCTGGCTTGTAAGACAACTCCAATATCCTCAGAAGAGCAGCCCCAGAAGAAACAAGCTTGACTGCTATGCCATCGAGTTCCCTGACTACTGAGTCAGCCTTGAAGAAGATAGAAAATAGTGCTACACTTGTGTTCACTGTCAATGTCAAAGCCAACAAGCACCAAATCAAACAGGCCTGAAGAAGCTCTGTGGCACTGACATGGTCGAAGTCAACACCTTGATCGGGCCTGATGGAGAGAAAAATGCATATGTTTGACTGGCTCCCGGCTATGAATTTTGGATGCTGCCAACAAAATTGAGACCATCTGAAATGAGTCCAGATGACTAATTCTAAATATAAAACTTTTTCACTGTTAAAAAATAAAGAAGACTAAGTAGGAGCTCATCAGCCTGACACAGAGGTCAGTTAAATTTGTGTCTTGGACAAAAGCATATGCAACAGTACAGAGCTGTGAAAAGCTCTGATCCATTTTTGTGGTTGGAGTGCAAAGCACACGGTGGCTACTGGTGAGAAATGAAACTGGATGGGTAGATTGAGGTCAAATTACAATATCAAGGAGTTTGTATTTTATCTTAAAGGCAACAGAGGACTGCTGCTGATTTGGGGGTAAAATAAGAATGAGGATTTTAGAAATAGATTTCTGGTATTGAAAATGAATTACCATGGGATATAGGAAGGCAGCCAAATCTTGCTCTAGTACCTAATATTATAGGATTCCATCTTGGATTTATGAAGTGATTGCTTTTGTAATCTATAAATCACTTTGGCAAACAAAACAATGATTTTAAGCATTTTGCTGAGAAATGAAGTGTCCAGATCAAGAATCTTCACTGAAGGGGACATTGTGGTGTGGGGCTGGGACACAAGCAACTGTAATTCTCAGTTCTAAAAACTAGCTCACTCTGGTTTTCCAATGAAGCTCTTCTGAATTCTTTCAATACAATCTTAGCTCCCTGTGGTTTGGGTGAAAATCTGTTTCCTACAAAATAAAATGCTTTAAATTTAACCATGCTTAGAAAGGATATCTTTTTAAGTTGGTATGCCTGTGTTCAATAGTTAAGTAAGCTTTAAATCATTTCAAATTGAACCTAATATAAAAGGCCAAATATTTCAGAAGCCAGGGCAGTCTACTGGGCAAATATTTATACAATCTTTAAAATATTCAATATTTATTCAGCCGGCCATCATTTGTCATTTTCAAGACATCAGTCAATGTAAATACATGCTAACTGGAAACAGGTGGTAGAGATGACACTAGAAGAAAAGACACTCTTATTGTGGTAACTGTCCAGGTTTTTAATTCCCTGACATTTAATATAATATAAATGAAGTATTCATTAATAGAAGTTTCATTGTAATTTCTTATCAGTTGCACCAAAACAAAAGAAACCCCCAATGGCTGTCAAAATTTTGTGTGCAGGTATGCAAATTTAACATTGTCCCACTGCCTATGATCATCCCCTTACATCATGAAGGAAATCTGGAGAGTTTCCAATGCTTTCCTTTGGAGGAATTATTTGTACAGGTCAGTAAAAAAAAGATCTAGAAACCAGGAAGTTACAATAAAGATCATTTTTAGTTTTTGCTAACACTGACTTTATTTAGTAGCATCAAATATGTTCTTTATAAAGACATATTTGGCTTCCAACACTGGAAAAAAAAAAATGAAGAGCATAATTAAAAACAACCTCCTTCCCAAACCTACCAGTACAATCAACTTTTAGACGCTCCCTATTATCAAGCTCTAGAAGACAGAGACCACTTAAGATTGTTCTCATCAGTTAATATGTCTGAAAACGACTTTATTCTCCATAATAAGAGCAACAGTACATATTCTGAACTAGTAACAAGGCTTCTTTGAACACACATGCATGCACACGTGCGCGTACACACATGCTCACAGGAATCACCGTTAGGCCAGGGTGGATTGCCCTTAAAAGGAAGAGAGCAAAGATGAGCACTGAGAGCCCTCCATTGCGGAGTAGTTCTGGCTGGCTCTAGCATAATAAACTGCTGTTTACTTTTTGGATTCTATTTATGCCACATGCACATTGTTCATCATTATTAAATGATCCTTTTTTATCTTTCTATGACAGTTACATATTTTAACAGGTGACAGTTTGCCTTTATAAGCAGCAAAACACTGGTTTATTAGTATGCTTGTGTGGCATAAAATAGAGTTCATTTTTTACTGAAATAACTGGAGGAAAGAAACATCAATTGTGCAGGGTTGTGAATAGCTCAATGGGTATAGAAGGTACTGGCAATAAATTAAGATAGGTTTGCTTTATTTATGAGTCTTAGGTATTCCTTCACAGTTGCTACTGTGCATGAATTTTAAGTGGCCTTTGATGGGCATGTCCATCTGAAGCAGTATCATAAACTCTTACATAGTTTCACAATTAATCACTTCTCTGCAGTAAACTCAAAGAGTGTAAGTCTAACACTCAGAAGATTTTCCCTGACTCCTAACCAGAGAAGTGCAGGCTACCTTAAAAAGAGAGAAAGAAAGGGAGTCGTTATGATAACCCTGAGTCACTGAAATGGCACAGTATGTTGTCTGTTGGTTTTAGACTCTAGCAAACCCCAGCCCAGCTCATTCTGGAAACAGCCAGCAGTGTCCTGCTTGCCTTCTTAGAACAGGGTCTGGAGATATTCCTCAGCCTGGTGATTAATGCTGTAAACCTGGGGTATCCAAAAGAAGACACCACTTCTGGCAAGTGGCATTTAAGAATCACAACTGCCACAAATTCCATATGCCATTGTTCACATTTACATTTAATAATACAAATAAGTAAGTAAATCCTGCCTGTAGATAATACGTTCCTATATGTGCTTTGGGGAGGAGGCAAAGAGCCCATCTAGCACAGAAGGCCATCATCTAGTACTGCCAACGAAGGCTGAGTTAGTAGATCATTTCTATAGCTGCTTGTAGTAAGCACCTCATTGGGTAAAATATGGCCCTTTCAGATGATGGACTGTTCCAGAGGTGGCTGCTGTGCGCAGGTGCAGTGCAGGGCTAGGATAATAGGCCTGGTTGGTAGCTCAGTTATTTGTTTCTCATCTGACAGGTGAACTGTTCTCTCTGCATTCTCGAGGAGACATAACTATACTTGTCACTCCAAAGGCAAAACTCACTCAGGTATAACACTGCCAAGTTCCTGATGCTTCTGAATTTTCTCAGGGGTCAGAGACTTAGTAAATCAACGTCAAAGAAGGAAGCATTTTCTCAATTAAAATCTTGAGGGATGTCACTTATTTGTATCTTAGCATGGGCTTGGGAGAACATGATAAGGATTTTCTTCTTAAGTTATAAAGAAAAAAATCAAGTCAATTCCCAGCATCAGATAAAGCTGTCTTACTTTTCACATATGCATCCGTCTCTGCTTTCTCACCCTCTTTCTGTCATCTACCTTTTCACCAGCATCCACACACAGGGGCCTGTAGGATATGTCTTATACAAGTTTTCATTATACCACTTAAAAAAAAAAGATCAGTCAGCTTTTTGCACTCTTCTCTTTCGCTAAAGTTGCTTCTGCCCTTTGAAAATATGAACGCCCTTGAGTGCTTTTTATATTTTCAAAGGGTAAAAGTGCTAAAGAGCACTTCTCTATTTCAGGGAAGAGGGAAAAAAAAGTGAATCAGCCTGCCTAAAGTGTTCACTTGGAAAAGGTAAAAATGAACTCCCAATGTGATGGGGAGCAGTTACAGCGCCTAGATTTATATCTCTACCACTCTGGAGTCCACCCATGGCTGGAAAACAAAACTCAAGGCAGCAGCCTCCGTTCAAATCTTTGTGGTAACTGTTTCTAGTGGAACCAAATCTTCTCCAAACTGCTACTATGATGATGAACATGTACGTAGCTGGTATGAACTTCAACCCTGGACAATATTGTAATGTGGGGAAAATCTGTGTTTGCGCCCTGCCCCCTCCCACCTTCACCAGCCCCCGCCAAACACCTGCTCTCTCCTGTTGGAAGCTTGTCTTTGTTGTGTGAGTTCTCTTTCAGAAGTTCACAGACTTGGTTTTATGCATGGCTGCTGCATCTCTCCACACTTCCCATCCCACTATTAGAAAGCACTTTATAGAAAGGATTGAATTGCAGAACTTAGCACCTCAGAACAAGCCAACAGTCACCTCTCCCACGGACAGTGTATTTTCCCTATCTCCTTGGAATATATGGTTTTGTCTTTTACTAAATGCACAGTTAGCCAGGAAGAAGATCATCTTAGGGGAAAGGGTCTTGCCCTTACTTTGCTGCCTGGAACGTCCTCTGTCTCCAGAACATTCCTACTCAAAATTGATTGCTCAGGTAGCTTGGCTATCAGTTCCTCTAGGTAAACTCCAAGATTTGGGGGCTCTTGGCTGTGCTGACAGAGCACCCTGTGATAGCTCGCTCCCAGGATTTCCCATAATGCCTTGTAAAGTTTATTCTGACATTTCCCTGAATGGACTATAAGACCTTGATGGCAGTTACAGCAGCTTCTGCTTCTAGAACTCAGTTTCTAGCACAGTGGCTTGAACACATGAGTACCAGTAATAAAATAGATAAAAAATTATATATCAGACTTATTTTAAGTACTGTACATGTATTTACTTGATTCTCACAATACTGCTATGTAGGAGGTACTATTACATAAGCCTATTTTACAGATGAGGAGACTGAAACAGGGAAGTTAAGTAGTTTTCCTATGGCCACACAGCTAATAAGTGCTAAAAATTGAATTCTGCCTCAAATAACCTGATTCTAGAGACTGTGCTTTGCCACTATTCTTCACAGCCCCTTTCAAAAATAATATATGTACACATTTAATATACTCAATGTTTTTCAGAAGAATTTAAAAAATATTCAGATATCACTTCAAATCTGTATGACCCAAGAAAAGTTAGTTAATGCCTTTTAATATTATTTCCTTCCCTGCAATCCCCTTTGAGGACTACATAAAAAAGGTCCCGTAATCTGGCTAGCATTATGCATGGGTGTGTTAACCACATGTTAATTCTCCTGCCCAAACTGCCCTCAGTGAGGTTAATTCTTTTAGTGAGTCTCAGGCAATAAAAGTCTAGTTAGAAATGCAGGTTACTAATTTTACCTGAGGTGATCATTTGGCCTATAATTAATATTTCCAACTATTATTAGTTTGTACATCAACGCATGCACAATCTTTGCCCAAAGCAAGGTCAGTCATACACTGACTGTAGCAGAAGGCTTACTGTTGCAATTTTCCTTTGAATGCATAGGAAACATCAGTTAGGCGCCAACAAGTGAAAGACCATGCAAGTTAGGGTCTAGTCACCAGCCAGCATAAGGCCAGCAGAGTGGATCTGCCGGCCGACCAGGGCCCCAGAGAGCCAGACTCCATCATCTCCGTGCTCACTGTTTAAACTATCAAAGGAGAAACCAGGACCGGTACTCAAGGCCACTTACACATTAGGAAAAACTGTTATCGACTGCTGATATCAGAGAAAATAGCCAAAGACAGACCAAACAGATGACTTTCAACACACATTTGCTTAGGAAATCCCTACCATGCCTAGTGACTAAGTGGCTGGGAAAGCTACTTTGGAAGACCAACTACAGCTGGCTCTAAAAGGAGTATTACATCCAAAGAATTCTGGACGGTTATGTGAATCTTCATTATAAAGTTGGAAGGCACCTTGATAAAAGAACACATATGTTAGAGCCAAAGTGACCTGTGCTCAAATCCCTACTCTTCCGCTTACTGGAAGTACGGATTTGGGAAAGTATATTGGAGTTTGAATTTCCTTATTTGTAAAACAGGGAATAATGCCTACTTTTTGGGTTGTTGTAAAAATTAAAGTGTGTATATGTTAAGCATCTAGCATAATGAGTGGCGCATAGCAGACAATCACACTGTCATATATCTTATCCAGCCAGAGCTCAGTTAACACACAAATATTAAGTTGATAATTATTCATCCATTCATCTGTTCACTTATTCCTTGAATTACTAAAATGTGTCAAACAACAAGTATACAAAGATTTAGAAAACAACAAGCCACTGTCATCAAGGTGTTTTATGAAGAAACAGACATTCAACTCGCTACAGAGACAACGACCAGACACAAAACTCTGATACCATTCCATACACATACATGTAGAGAATGCAATTTTTTAGGTTAGGAGCTGCAGAAGCTTTCACTTTGAAGGTGAGTACTTTGACTAGGCAGGATGGTGGCAGTGCAGGGATAGATTAACTGAGAACATGTTAAGTCATGGTTCTCCAAAAAATATGGTCTTCAGAATTTTTCTACATCTTAATTACTTCAGATACATCTTATTAATAAATCAGTGTAAGAAGGAGGGAAAAGGACTAGGCAAAGACTAATTGCTCTAGTCTTAATTAATTTGCCTATGAAAGTTCCATGATGGTTTGTTTCCACACAACTCCAAGAAAAAAATGCAGAACATAATTTGAGCATATGTAATGATGTCATTGCTCTCGGCCACCTAGAGACAAGGATTTACCACAACTGAGACAGCCTCTATACACAAAAACAATAAATATTTTAAATAAATGTATCCATATTTATCTAAGTCTATAAAAGTCAGAAGAGCTCATATTAGCCAAGGTCTGCTTCATTCTGATACTGAAATAAAACCAGTACAGTAAATCCTCACTTAGCTTTATCCATAGGTTCTGAGACTTGAGTTAAAACAATGTATAACAAAAACCAATTTTACCACAGGCTAACTGATATAAGCGAGAGTTGAGTTCCAAAGGCGTCTCATCAGCATCAGTGTTATAATAACATGAGGTTGAACAAAACAGCATTATCCAGGGACCTGCTGTATGTAGTAACAGGAATACCGGGAATAGGAAAACCATCCTTCGAAGCTGTCTTGCAGAGTTAAAACCAACACTAACAAAACTACGTCTGTTCTGAATATCAAAGTAGTAATCCACTCTTTATCATCCTAATACTGAGAGATAAAAAATGATTTTGGTGTCTTATCTAGTTAGCTCGATCTAACACAAATCGCTACTATATAACTCTTCTGAAGAGTTTGCTGCCATTGGTTTTAGGGCACTAAAGGGGTGTGTCCACTAGCTCTGGCTAGTTAAAAAATAACTCCTAAAAAATAACAGTTGTTTTCACATTATCCAAAGCATGGAAGACATATAAAAGAGACACTCAGAATCTGCTACCAAGAAGTGAGCATTCTGAAAAGACGGGAAGAGCAGAACTAGAGTATTTGGTTTAGTACCTGGGTAACTGGTTACTTCTCTTTCGAAAACATGAGAAATAGAAGGGACCAGCAGAGAGCTGCAGATGATCAGAGGCACCATAAGGAATACGACTTCTATCTGGAGAACTCCCCTGAGGTGGTTACTTTTGGGGATTTCTGGGGCTTTTTTTTAATACTTTCCTATATTTTCAAATTCCTCACAATAAACACATAATATTCCTATAATTCGGGGGTGGGGGGGAACCTTTCATCTAAAAAAGCTATTTGTAATAGATACAAATAAAGCTCCACTGGGCTCCTTAGTTGTGTTAACCCAAACAATTAGCCTACACACGACTTACAGAGTGGAAAGAGAGTGCCAGCTCCTCAAAATTGTGCTGTCAGCCTGGCTGGTTCAGCGGCTCAGCTTCCTGATGTTCTCCTACCTGGAAGTTCCCAGCAATAAACAGTCAAGCAAAGGAGATTCTGAGAGTCCAGCTTTATGACTTGTATCAAAGAGATCCCATCCATACTATTTTGGAATGCTCACTCCAAAACTGTAATCATCTTAGGATGTGTTTTCCAAGGCCATTCGTTGGCCACAGGGTTATGGGTAGCTGGCACACTCTTATTTCCACTCCTTTCCCATATGAAAGGACCCTAAATCCAAATACCTAGGACCCTTAAGTTCTCTTCTGATTATACAAATTCCCAACTATATAGCCTCATTCAATCAGAAACCTCGTATGCTTTTTTCCTAGAAAAATTTCCCTGACATGGAACCTTTAAATACATGTGCCAAGTTCTTTAGCTAATTTAGAGTGTAACAGCAGCTAATATTGTAGAAGTATGTTATCATTCTCATAGTTTTTGTACTTTTTTAGGTGGGAGCAGCACAGATAAATTATACACCTAATTGTTAGAATAAGAGAACATATTTATAAGCTTACTTGAAGACTTTGGGTTGTTCCTTATTTTTTTATTTATTTTTATTATTATTATTATTATTATTATTATTATGATATTATTTTGCAATTAGAACATTGTGGAAACTTAATATAGCAAGCATAGCCCCATGCTTGGTATTGAGGAGACACAATAGAAAAGAAAACTGTTTCTGACCTTAGAGGGTAAAAATCAAGAGTAAGAGAGATTTACAAAAAGAACTAAAATATGGTCTGCTTGGTGCAGTAACAGAAATGACTTCAAGGTATGCAAATATATTATTCAGTAAGAAGCCATTGATCTCTAGGAGTCGGGAAGATTCACGGACAGTGGTCCCTAAAATCAGTTCTACTGAACAAGGGGAACGAACAAAGGCGCAGAGATGTGAGTCAACACAGTGTACTTGAGAAGTGCTTAGTGTCTGGGTATGATGCGAACATTATTGTTGGCAACTGAGTCAACTCATATAAGGGTCTTGGACCTGCCACATGTGCTCCTCTTCACCTCTTTTCCAGTATCTTCATATTATTCAAATTTCTGAACAGTGTCTGACAGTTCAGCCCTTTGCCTATGGAATGGATAACGAAAGGTGTTCTGGAGTAAGCACAATGATTTATCAAATATCTATTAAGTAAAAGACACCATATTATGTTCAAGGGTACCAAATATGAACAAAACTCCACAGTCGTTTTCAAAAACTTACATATAACATGAAATAAAAGAGAAACATACTGAAAACGATAGCGCAAGGCAGCACGTGAGAGATATAAGTACAAAATGCACAGGACGAAGGAAATTTTGGACAGTTTTGAGGCATAGCACGGAGGCCAATTGAGTAGAGGGTATATGTAAAGGCAGTAGAAAATAAACCAGAAAAGTTTGCTGGAACTGTTTGAAAAACATTTAATGCCAGCCATAAAATCCCCATGCATATACGAAATTGTTATACATTACAAAGGTGACATTGCAAATCGAGAAAGGAGGAGGACTCCTCAGTGATGGTTCTGGGACAAGTGGTTATTCACATGAAAGAATGAAATTAAATCCCTAACTCAAATTCTACATACACACACAAAAATCTATTCTAGGTAGATTAAAGGCATAAATATGAAAGACTAAATTATAAAATTTAAGGAAATATAGGAAAATATGTTTAATGAAATTTAGGAAGAATTTCCTAAGCACGACACAAAAGAGCTAAGCATAAAATGACTGATACTAATTATTAAATTAAAATTAAAACTTTAGTTCATAAGAAGATAACAAAACATTCAAGTCACTATAAAATACCATGAAGTAAAAGATAAGTAAAATAAAAACTGGGTGAAGAAATTCTAATCACACATAACACATTAAGGATTATTAATGCACACACATACACATTTACAACTCCTACAATTCAATAACACAAACAAACAACAGAAAAAATGAGCAGAAGACTTGAGTAGGTATTTTATGGAAGATAAATAGCAATGAAATACATGAAAAACCTTTTTAACTTCATTAGTAATCAGGGATATGAAAATTAAGTTCACGCAGAGATAATCATATTATATCCACTAAATTAGCAGAAATCTCTAGGCTTGGAAATATCAAATGTTGGCGATGTGAAGTGATGAGAATTCACATGTTGCTGAAAAATTATTTGGCCTTATTTAGAAAACTTAACATGTTCATGCCCTAGCTCTTAGCAATCTACTCTCAGATATATCAGTAACACTAGAAATGTTTCATGTAACCCATTTATAGAAACACATATGTGTGTAATCTAAAATTCTTAAGAGAAACAGTGTAATTCTGATGTAACGTTAGACATATACATGAATGTTCCGAGTAGCACTTTTCATAATAGAAAAAAATTTTGAAAATAACTTAAAGTCCAGTGATAGCAAAATAAATAAGTCAGTTATGATTTAGTCACACCATCAATTATTGTACTTGAGGGAAGTACATCAAAAATAGGACCTGCAATAACATAGATGAAACATAATACTGGGTGTGAAAAAAAAATAGGTGAAGACCATGTAGACTATAATTTAAATGTATCTTTTAAAAAATAAAAAGTAAGCTGTGTTTAGGAATACATATGTATTTGTTTAAACTATAAAAACAAAGGAATGATACGTACAGAACTGGAGCACAGTTACTTCAGGAGAACCTGAAGGGTGGGTTAGAGGAGACACACACAGATACCCATTGATCATGCTCTCTGCTTCTTACATATGGTGGCAAATTCAAAGATATATATTTTAATTTGATTTTTTAAACAATATTTATTCATATGTAACAGTTAATAAATCACAAAATATTTTACTGAGTTTGTATTTGATTTCACAAATAAGGAATCACTAGCAGTTGTCAACAGGACAGTAATATTGGAAAAGCTTGCTTTAGGAAGAATTCCTGTGCCACATTTCCTAACATGGCAGAGGTGTCCCAGTCAACAGCTATGGTGCTGACTGGGACCTTGCCCTACACTATAAGAGGGACTACAATGCCTGCATCCTTCAGACACTAAGACCAGTACAAAGATATCAACCCACTCATAAATACAATCACTTATCATTTACATTTGGGCTTGGGAGACATTAGATGAGGATTAAAAGAAAGCAGGAATCACTGTTTGTGGGCCCTGTGCTTTTGTCCAGAAGAAAACCATATGGTACAACCTCCGGTCGTGGGCTCCTACAAGTCTCCTCCCTTACTATACAATGTTTCTTACATAATCTCACCCCTTTTGTTAAAAAATCTCAGTTCTTCCATCCTGACAGGAAATGTCTAGCTCCTAAAGCTTGAAATGTTTTGTGCTGGCATCCAATGTCACTCACCCACGTCACTTGAGATCCAACATGGAAAGACAAGACCTAATGCAGAGAGAGAGGCAATTCAGGAACGGGCACCTTCGTCCTGTACACTTTTGCTATGATAAGGATTTTCAAATATCTTCTCTAACTCTAAAAAAAAAAAAAGATCAGTTTCTACATTTATATACTATCGATGCACCCATTAAATCAGGAGGTCTCAATCTTGGGTTCCCAAATGAAGGAACTTAAAAAAAAAAAAGAACCATGGGTCCTCTTCCCTGAGATACTGACTTAATTGTTCTGAGATGAAAGGCCCTGGCATCGCTGATTGAGAACATCAGCATTAAGCTGTTTCCCTTCAGAACTTAAATTATACACATAATGTATTTCTATAAACAGGAGCTACATTAAACATTTAGTGCTCATCTTTCAATCTACTATGTTTCAATAAAACTGTTTAAACACAAGTTAAACTATTAAATATCAGGCTAGTGCCTAGGCATACTGAAAGCACCTTTCTATCATTTTCTCACCTAACCATGGGTGACAATACCACAGATGTTTGCCTTTCTATGAGTTAAAAAAGAGGCTATGGCGGGGCGGAGTGGGCAGCGGGGGGGACGGTGCTGACCATGGATTTGTAAATTTAAAACTTGACCACCATTTTCCGCAGCAAGATCCTCCACTGATATTTGCTAAAAATAACCAAACCCTGAATATTTTGGCACAATCTCCAAGAATGAGAGGTTTTAAAACACCCTATGTGTCTAACACTTCCCCTGCATGGTAGCTTCAATGTGAATAATAATCATGACAGAGTCACCAGAGTTAATAAGTTCCAGCTCAACTACAGGGATTGCTTTTTGCAAGTTATCGTGGCCTTCAGAGATGCAGAATTCACTTTAAAATTAGGAACAATAGAGAATGCATGAGAAGAAGCAACTGAAGCTTTTAAAAATATATCCACTCTCTGGATGCAGATTTATGGCCTTTTGAGGGCATCATTGGTATGTTGCTGCCAACATCAAAAGCTTTCTTCTAAGAAGCACAAGTAAAATGCTCATGCACCTTAATATCTGCTCCACCTACTTACTGTCCCATAGTGCCCAGCCACTGCAAGCATTTCAGTAACACTGCCTCACAACAGACTTGGCTAACCATTCAAACTGGAAAGTGTTACCTTCTCACTACATGTGAAAATCCAAATTTAAACAGAGAAAAATAAGAATTGGAAGTAATTTACTCATCCAGAGAAGAATTAGTACCTGTGTAGCAAATACCACTCAAAAGTTACCTCTTTGAGTAAAGCGCAATTCTATTCTAACTCATGTCACTAATATCCCATATTTATTAGCAGATGAATACATTTCTCCTACATATGATTATATTTAGAAAATATTTAGGATCTACTAAGGATTCACACTAAACAAATTTACCAAGGATACAAAAGTAATTAGAACGAGAGCTTAAGACACCCTAAATTTCCTACAAACATAAAGCACCTATAATGTAAATCTTTTATAATAGTAATTAGCTCTACTACACTGAACCAACTTGAGCCCTTCACATCATGGCCCCAACGGTCTATGATTAAGAACACAGCCAAAAGGGGGAAAAAAATCTATCCTATTTCAAAGGCATTTAGAAAAATGTAAACGTTTTAAATAAAAGGGAAACATCCTTTAACAGAAGGGCAAAATGATCAATAGTCTTTAGTCTTCTGGTATGTTTTTTTTTGTTGTTTTTTTTTTTAATTTCTTTGTACCTCTATTGATTACCTTTGTTATTATAGTTCCAAGAAGAGGCAAGAACAACACTGAAAAAATGAAGATCTGGATTTGTGGGCAAGCACTGACAAATGTGACCTCTAAAAGCCAAGCAAGCTACTTTGCTTTAGACCTTGGTAGTTTATGTAGAGATTTGGGCTTTGGCCAAGAAATATTAGGGTCCTTTTCAGCAATACAATTTTATGATTCTTCCTTACATATGGGAAACAGAGGTACATAGAAACTCAGTGATCAAATTAATGTTTATCAAATGTTAAATAAAAGACCACTTAAATGTTTTCTATCTTCTGCTTTTAGACAATGCTCCTCCATAAAGGTTTATACAGAGAGCTCAAAGACAATTATAAAAAAATGAGGATCAACTGGTTTCCCAATCCTTTAAATAGCAACAAAATGTAAAAGAGTTATTGCTTTGAGACAAACTGGAAGACTAAGTGCCCTATCTTGTGAGTTTTGAGTCAAAAGTGTTTGTTGAAATAATTTGAGAAGAATTAAAATCTGGAAATATAACATGAAATTTCATATATATGGTTTCTATTTAAAAATAAAGTCAATCTAGCAAGAGCGAGCCTGTGCACCCAACTAAACGATGAGTTAAGTGGAGGGGTCCCTAACCCGTTCCGCCGTTTTCCACTTGTCGCACATGTGCTGTTGTACAGGTATGCCTTAGTTTGCAACTACTAAGAGAAACTAATATATAAAATTAAATCTTTTGTTGTTGGTACATTCTTAAAAATGTGCAAGCCAAGTCTTACCAGCATCATCCCTGAAGTCCCACTTACTTGTCCTGAATATTCTACTTCTAGAGCATTTTTTTATTGAAACTTTAGATACTTTAGATATTTAAAATGCCAAAAAGTACTTCCTGAAATGATAAAAATACTGGGAATAATTGGTGCTGAAAACAATGGATAGCATCATAAGACATTAGAACAGGAGAGAATTAATTTTAGTCATTTCTTCTCATTTCAGAAATGAAAACTAGAGGAAAAAGTGACATGTTGAAGGACACGTGGTCATGAATTGTCCGGCCCATGACAACGCTTAAATGAAGGACTTTTGACTTGAGAAGAAACAGGGAGCTAGAGGAGACTGCGAACTGGGGGTCAGATGGAAGATACCATAGAGAAAGAGAGAAATGGGAGTATCTGAATTAAGAAGCTGATTTTCAAGTCAAAATGTGTCTACATCTCAAGTTTAAGTGCTCTTAATGCCATTTAAATTAATAGCACAGAACCTTAATGATATATTTGCTATAATGATGATATATGACATTCTACTAATATGTAATACATACACACAGATACTCATGCATTAAAGCACTTATCACTTTGACAATTATTAATAATTGGTTGTACAAGTGATGGTCTTCTCTGCTGCAGGGTGTGGTATGATAGAGCTGTCTTTTCCACCCTGTAATCCCAGAGGTTAATGTGCATCTCAACCTGTCTGCTAAACTTTAGAAAATATCCAATGTACTTTTTCTCCAAGGTGAAAAAAAAAATTAATGACAAAATTTTTATTCACCTTTATTTCTTTAAAGCAAACTCCTAAAAGCTTACATCCCACCCACACACCTCACACTGACAAAACCTGTGAACCTCCTGATTGCGTTTTTTTTTGTTTTTTGTTTTGTTTTTTTTTTAAAGGGAAACAACTGTAGAAACTTCCTGATGCAAGCTGCTGGCAATCACTGTAGCTTCTGGTATCGAGACTGAGGGAGACACAAGGGTTGCCTATTTAGATGAAGGGTAGTTAAGCTTTTTCCAGTTCTTTTCAAAAGGCTTATAACACACATTTCTCTGGCAAAGGATTTTATTTTGTGGTTTGTATTTTTCCCCATCTCTTTTTTTAAAAATAGGTTAGATAATTCTTAAAGACACATTGTTGAAATTTCTTATTAGAAGTCCACTTGCATTGTGCCACTACACTACTTTAATACACAAATTAAGAGAATTTAATGTTTTTCATATCTGTACACAGAAAGAAAAAAATAAAACACATGCACTCAAAATTAATAATAAGGACAAGGTATTTAGTAAACTATGCAGATTAAGGAGCTAGTGTTATATTTCTAAAAAGTGTTTGGTATCCGTAATGACATCATTAAAAATAAAACCACAGGCTTAATTTGTGATTTTATCTACTTTAACTAATACTTTAATTCCTTTGATTTTTAAGAAAATATTATTGCTTAGCAAGTTCCTCAAAATATTTCACATAATACTATTCTATACTACAGTATGCCATTTTTAATATATTAACAATTTTATTTTCTTCCAATTACTCCTGACTCATTTCCTACAGCTTCTTTTTCCAGGTGGAGCCATTTCTGTTTATAACCATGAGAAACATAACACCATATATAGACCAAGAAGACAACACAGGTATCATTCAAAATGTTTATTCATTTGTTTCTTCTCCGTCACACATGCTCATGCATCCACAGCCCTGTCTCAAATGTAATGTGAACAGAATGCTGTATCAGCAAACTTAAGTGTAATCAATCCATTTGGTAACAAAAGAGAATCACATGGTAAAAAAAAGTCAAAAGGCTCAGACATCACTTGGAAACTAAGCTCCTAATCCTAGCACTATTTATCGCTGCCTGGCCTTGGTTGAAAAATCTCTAAACTTTAATTTCATCATCTGTTCAACCTCAGGGTGAATGTGAAAATACAAAGCAATCACAACTGTCAATGTACCCTGAAAGTGTCAAGTACCATGCAAATAAATTGTTGTTCAAAACAGTCATTCATGATAGTGTCACATCTTACACTTAATCATCTTTCTAGACTAGTCCATCTAGGAATATAGGCTTCACAATCTATTGAGGAAGAGAAATGTAAAACCCTCTTATTTTTCTCTGGCAACTAAATTTTCCTGAATGTTTAATCACAATAATAAGTAAATTTTAGAAATTTTAGCCTCAATATTATGTATACCTTAACATAAAAAATTAAAGTAAAAAATACTATTTAGTACGTGCTATTGGACAAGCACTGCCAGGTACTGAGTAATTAACAGTACATGATGGGCCCCACCAAGTAGAGATAACTGTCTTGTAGCAAAGACATCCCTAAACACCAGCTCCACACCATGTTGTGACTACGACCCCGCTGCTTAAGGAATATCAGTACCTCAGATGAACGTTGCTGTTTTTTGTTTGTTTGTTTTAACCAAATAGTTTTGTTCTACCTTTTACTTTAGCTAGAGCACCATTCTCTCATTATCCTGAACTCTGGATTATTTTAAGCGTGGCTACAGTCAAGAAATACAATAAAATGAAGAACATTAAAAAGTGTTAGCAGAGCCTCTTATTTAACAAAAATCTGACTTTGGGCAAACTGTTCAAATTATGGGGGACTAAGTTTCCTCCATATTACAAGAAATTACTTGGATACAGACAAAAGTCTTCAATTTCTTTAATATAAAATTCAAGACTTTAAAATATTACATCTCTCTTTACAAATACTGGAAAACATTATATTGCGTCAGAATGGTGCTCCTTGAATGTCTTATCAGTTTTATGAGTGGCTGTATGTTTGTCTGAGTTAAAGCTGACAACTGTGTTTGCCTAGTCCTCTACTGGCATTTTAAAAATAGTCTTACATTGAATTCCACTTCATACTGGCTTCCAAGTGAAAAATAATATTGAAAATCAAAAGCGTGAATTACTATCATTCTTGGCTCTGCTACACAAAGCGTGGTCCATGGATGGTATCATTTGGAAGCCTGTCAGAAATGCAGAATCTCAGGCCCCTCCCCAGATTTACTAAATCAGAGTGTGCATGTTAACAAGATCTAGTGATTCAAATGCACATTAACATTTGAAAAGCACTGATTTGTAAGTTTCAAACATTATCAGCTTAGCTTCCATAACCCATGATCATTTATTTGGTTCCCCTCCTCTCCCAGATTTTATTAAATTAAATTCAAATAAGGATGATAACAACTAAATAAGTACTGTTTGCTGGCAGAAGCCACCAATCACTTTCAAACAACTCTAAACAACATGCCAACAATATATTTAGATGCAAATCTCCTCATTCAATATTTAGTAAATACATTTGCTTTTATAGTAAGTTATCAAAATTTATGAATGATATTAAACATAGTTATCCTACTGTGAGTTGGTCAGAATGATCGAGGTAGTCAGAATGATTTCTTCACTTTGGCCTCTTGTATCTCCTGCTTCCTATGCCTGCTTGCTAATCACCTACCTTCTGAAATGTCTGCAATGTCATTTTCCCTTGGACTTACCAGATTGAAAAAGTACAATTTCAATTTAGGTAACAACAAAGCATTTAAGTCCATTTTTACTCAAGTTCCACAGTGATGCAGTGACATTTCTCCGTGTAATTCCTCCTACCACTACAACACTGGGTTGAGAAGGGATACGTGTGCTAAGGCCTCTCTCTTTCTGGGGAAGAAGGCTCTTTTGCACTTCTTGAACCAGAAATTAGGGGGCAGAAAATCAATATCTGCATTAAGTGGAGCTGTCACTGACCTCACTTGAAGACAGCTTTCGGCTTTGCAGATTCCTTATTTATGAAGGAAACTGTCAGAAGAACCTGGTCATATAGGAAGGGTACACTCCTCACCTTACTCTTATCCTCCTGGAAACAATATTAGAAACTATTTTGTGTCTTACAGTGGTCTGCTGTCATATGAGAAGTGTAATATATGTTTATCATTTCTACTTTAGCCCCATAAACACAACTTTAACATTTCTGTCCCCAATTTCTAGTTCAGTGAAGTCAGAAGAAAGAGGGTGTTGAGGACAAAAAACATGGTACACAATCATACTGCACACAAACCCACTTTCAAAAGAAATACTCCAAAAGCACAACAGAGTTTGCAGATTTCTAATGCAGTTCAAACTGAATACATTAACATCGCCTAATTCTGAAAATTATCTACACACAGCATGTGTATGTGCACAATAAGGCCATACGATGCAATGTGGCACAAACAATTAAAAGTTCTCTTCAAAGTGGAAATGCAAAATAGAACGAATATCTATTTTCTATAAATGAATCTAGCCATCTGCCTCACAAGAGCAGCAGCAGGAGTACCCAAAACAGCAGAAACAGCAGCCTCTGGTGTTAACAATCTATTCTCAAATCTCATGCTCCACATTTCCCCAGCAAACAAGGCTAAAAATACAAGACATGCAACAAATAGTCTCTTGGGATCTGCCATTCCATGGATGGTGTATTCAATCAGAGTAATATTTTCTGTTGAAATTCAAAATTGAAAAAAAGCAAGCTATCATATTAGAAACTGGCGTTCAGAATGTTAAGCATGAATCCAATCCCAAAGTATATTAAGCTGAATGGTGAGAGGGTGGTTGTTTTCATACAACACAAATCTCTGCGATTTATCTGAATATATTTATAGATTTATTTAAGCTACTCTAAATTCCTCTACAACTCTCACAGTTATAGAGATATAATTTTAGCACTTTTGTTACCAAAATATAAGGGTCATTTTATTTTCAGCAGAGTTTAGAAAATGAGCCTTGCTGTAGGCTCTGTGGTTGGTTCAAATCCAGGCTCCTCCATAGACTAACTTTGTGGCCTTGAGCAAGTTATTTAACCTCTCTGTCCCTTCATTTCCTACCTTCAAAACGAAAACGATAATAATACTTATCTCACAGAGTTATTTTAAGGATTGAATAATATGTATAAAGCTTTTAGAATAATCGATGGCACACACTACACATAATTACTGTTATTATTTCATATTCAAACAAGCTGCAAAAATGCTTTTTCTTAAAAAATAGGCATGATATAAAATAAGGTAGTGACACGATGGTAGTTCTCATGCCAACATTGGCCATTTAGCAAATGAAGGGATGAGCAGATAAGTATTTTTAACTAGAGCGTAAAGCTGAGGATTACAAAGTTTCCACTGGTTATTCCATCACACTGTTAGTTCATGGAGGCATTAGTACAAGGGGGACAGAAGACAGTAACATAGCTGGTCAAGTGGCACTGCTTGAGGTATGGGATAATCGGAATTACTGGCAACGGTGTAATCAAGAAGCAGGGCACATCTGGGCTCTCTGTGAACGCATGTGCCTATTCATTAAAGGGATATCCTGTATCACTACCACCTATCTTACAAGGATGTTATGGAATTTATCTTTATACACCTGTCTTTGGGATTATGTTTTAATACATAGATCTGGGTCTCTAACCTCTAATGTTAAAAAGGGAAGAAGAAAAGGCATAAGGGAGAGGTATCAAATATTCACTATCTCCTGAACACCCAATTTCTTCATAAACCTTGAAAGCTGGCATCTTTTTAAATGGTACACTATATTTGGTAGAAGGAGAATCAGAAACAAGTTTACAAGTCACCAAGGAGATAGACAGAAAAGTGCTTCCTTAACTAGTAAGAAAGCAAGGTCCAGAACTACCTGACCGATTCAGTCATAAGGTTCTAAGAGAACTCACGGAGCCTTCGTGGGGCTCCCTAGGTTTTCCCACTCTATGGGGCACCACTTAAAGAACCACAGACCCACAGATGGTTCATTCAAATAGTGAGGAAGAACGTAAGGGGCATTAAAAAGGGTGACAAGTGCTGCTATTATACTGCCAGGTCATAACGGTTCATCTCTTCTTCAGAACTGAGATACATGAAGAGATTTCTTGAACAGAATACTTTGTCAAGTTGGAAAAGAAGGTGCCACTGGTCTGCTCAAGGTAAGAGCACAACCCAAGTTAGAAAAAGACAAATCCAGCAGGAAATTGAGAGAAACAGCTCTTTTCTCATAGCCGTATGGAGAGACAGTTTTTTGAGGAAAGGGAACAGAATGAGGAAGGTGGGTGGAAGTGGGCTATAACATTCATCAAGAAGAAAATGACTATAGATTTAAATTGTATAAACTAGGTAGATAAATTTATGTAAGTATATGTAAAGCACATGACCCTATTATGCCTATAAAATAAAATTGTACTTACCTTGCCCTTAATACATTGCTACGGTTAGTGAAAGGAAGATTTCATTGTCCAGGAAAATTTTTAAAGCAAGTAACTGTGTGAAAGCTTGGCCTGTCTATTATCTTACTCTCTGCCTTCAGACTAGAATATTTTATGTACAGTATCTAATACACGAATCACAACCAGATCAACAGCAGTACTCCTTTTTTCAAAGAACAAAAGCAAATCAGCATGACAACATGATGTGGATTCAATTAGCACTTGGCAGGTCACGAATAACTTTTAAACAACCTTCTTTTAAGTTGGAAAGTGTTAAAATATACGGTAATCATGGCACCGAAGTGCCTTCTTTATAGTATGCCACCAGTCAGGAACATAAATCTGAAGAGGTAAGTCTTGCTTACAAAGGAGGAAACCAGAACACTGCTCCTTGGGCCACTACTAGTCTCTGCACACTTCCTTACCCCAAGCATCTTCCTCTTTGATTATATTCAAACCCAATCATCAGAAATCCCCTTCCAATTTTCAGAGGGTTTTAGATTAAGTATGGGAAAGAGAAGAAGGATGGGAAAGAGAAGAAAATAAATAAATAAACAAGGAGTTGGTGCAATCATCTTGAAAACAAATAAATGATAAATAATTGTAGAGAAAATGCTACTGAATTATTAAATATTCTTATATCATCAAAGCAAATGACATAATTCGTATATCTTGCTGATTAGAGAAGGCAGAATATCTTGGTTCAAATCAACATGAAAAGCCTTGCAGAACAAAAACTATTTACTTGCATAAATAAGAAAGACCTAGGGCCTACCATAAAGAGCCTGATGAGACTGCTAGGCAAGCATGCCACAAGAGCACACCTGATCTTGCTTTTAATAAATGGCCACCTCCCTGGGCTGGGAGAACTTAGGTAACATTGAAACACACCTTTTGTTCTGAAAACTCCAATTGTGCCCACCTGTCCAAAGCCAGGTGCGTCTGGTTTCACAGGTTTCACAGCCTGCTGACTGTGGAATCTCTGACAGATGCTAAGGGTAATGGGCTTCATGCCCCAGAAAGTAAAATATTACAAGGGAAATATTAGATTTAGTGCTCTACTCCATGTGTCTCAAACATTACTATGATCTGTACGACACATTTGTTGTAAATAAGCCTGCAGAGTGTACAGTATGTTTTCCAGGAGACCTTTAAAGAACAGCTTGCAGACAAGAGGTGCTAGCCTTAGTTTCACAGCCAGCAAAACTCCAAGCAAGAGGCTTTTGGCATGTCCCCACCTCTTGTTTGGGGCTGGCTTCAAGACAACTCCACCAACCAAAGTCCAACCAAAGTCTAGGCATGGAGCCAGTCACTGTTAGGTATTCCATATCAAACAACAAGGAGAATTCAGACATTTAGATCAATATTTAGAAAAGAAATGGCCTGCTTTCCCCCCATAACAGTATATTAAAATCAACTCTGAGCTGATTTTGCAAGGAGGCATTCTCTGTAGTAAATTAAATGGCTGAAGCTTGTGCTTCTTCCAGCAAGGAAAACTATGCTTCACCATTAACCAGTGTGTACAATCACTGAGGCTCATGTTTAAACCTTTCCTGCTTTTTAAAAAGCCTGCTCCATTTAAAAAAAAAAAAAAAAAAACTTTTCAGGAAATAAAATGCAAATCATCATTGAACAGAATCATCAAACAAAAAGCCTCTATCCACCTTTTTTTTTTAAACTACTCATTCCAGGCAGCACGACTGCTTTTAGCACACCATTAGCTTTTATAAAAATGAGATTATATTAGCTTTTTTGTGATCGTCCCGAATCCTTTCCACCCTCTTCTGTCTCCTGGCTACTCATATGTTTAAGATAGCCAGTAGAGCAGAGGTTAGGTGGTCAAATCAGTTCCACCTCTCGACAGACAAGCGTTAGGTAAATCATTTAATGTAATTATATATTCTAAGCCTAACAGATGGCAAATGGGGAAAGAGAAAGATAAACAAGGGCGGGAAGGAGTAGCTTCCGAATTATCTCAAAGGTAAAACCACAATACTTCAAGCTATGTGTGAAATTGCCTCTGATCATCTTCAAAACAAGTCCGCGGGATTTATCTTTAAGTTCATGCTCCCTGTCCTCACTCAAGGTGGAGCTGAAACCAGTTGCAGTATTTCACTCTGCTGGAGTCCAGAGGATTCAGGAAAATGGGGTCTATGTTTTCAAGTGGAAAAGACAGAGCTTTCCCTGTTGCCCCGCGCTCTCCAGCTCCCTAGCCGGAGTAGGCACAGTGTAGGGAGAAAACGCGCCGGGCGAGCTACCTCAGGCCAACAGCTTCCCAGGGCTCGGCACTGCAGGCAGTTACACGCGGATGGTGCACACCGCTCTCCCCAGCTCCCGCACACACGCGGCCTCCTCGAAAGAAGCCCAGTGCTGCCTAGGACCACGGGCTAGTGTCGCTCAAGGTGTGGCCAAGCTTAGCAGACTTCAGCCCGGGTGTTGCCCCCGAAGGGAAAAGGAGCCCTCTACATTCAAGCCTACCCTACGGAGACTCCCATCACCCCCAGGAAGTCCCTGACACCACTATGGGCGCCCACCCATAAAAGATCTCCCCTTGGAAGGAAGTGGAGAGAACAGAGGACAGCGAGACTGGAGGGAAGAAGTGGGTACTCCAGTCTGCAGCAACTGGGGAGGGATTGGAAAATGGAGCAAGCGCGGAGAGTAAAGGGTAGGGGCCCTGTCACAGCAACCTGTAGGATTGTGGATGATCGCAAACTTGGGGTGGAAGGCAGTGGTCCCCGCGGAGATGCCCACCCTGCTCGGCTGGGTGCGCGGAGAGGTGCAGGTTGCAACTTGGGAAGCCAAAGCCGGAGGTGCAGGTCCCGCTTGGTCTTGGTGGCGCCCCCTCGCCTCGTCCCCAGCCCCGCCGCCCACTTTGCCCAGCGCTTACCTCGGGCAGCCGCAGCCCCTGTCGCCCAGAAGCAGAGCCCCAACCAAGGAAGCCACCAGTGCGCCCCTCCGGCGCCGCCTCCTGCGACAACCGCTCTCGCCATGCTCCTCGCCCCGCTCTGGAGTACGGTTCCTCTTCCACGCCCGGGAGCGGCACGGCGGGCCAGGGGCCGAGCAAGTGGGTCCCGGGGGTCTTTAGCGAGTGACTCTGCTCCACCACCGCTCCCTAAAGCAGCCCGGCAAGGCGCTCGGAGCCGCCGCTGGCTAGGCACCCAGAGGAAGAGCGCGCCCCCATAACCTCCCACGGCTATGCGACCGCTGCTGCCACCGGCGCTGCCGGAGTCGCTGGCCCTCCTCGCCGCTCGCAGCGGTCCCGCCGCTGCCGGGTCCGGGACTACCGAGCGGAGAAGCGAGTCCGCATCGCTAATGAGACCTCTGCGGCCGCCCTGTCTCCTCCCCTCCGAACAGCAGCCAATGAGCCGGGGCGGGGCGGGGCGGAGGGAGGGGCGGGGCGGCCGGCCGTGCGGAGCGGGAGGCGCAGGTGAGCCCCGCGGCGGCTGCGCGCGCTCCTAGGTTTCTCCTCGCTCGGCAAATTGCCTCCGCTCCTGAACGCAAGCGGGTTCGGAGCCTGATTCGCGAAGACCAGCGTACGCTTCAAGATGTGAGCAAAGCCGGCGGGCCTCTCGGAGGCGAATCCAGCGCAGAAAGATGTGGACGCCTCGGCAGCCTAACTCGGTAGTCTGCTGCTTCCACGAAACCTATGTTTTGTTCAACTTTGAGCTCTTTCAAGGTCTTTCTTTTCCTACTTCCAGTTTTTAACGGCAAAAAAAAAATTCAAAGAGAAAAAAAGACTTAAATGCCAAGTGGAGAAAAATAACACTAGAGTAAATCCATTATTGCAACTATGCCAAATATGCACGCATGTAAATAAAGAAATGGGAAAATTAACAACCATGGATGCATTAAGGGGTATATGATCGATTTTCATTTTTACTTCGCTTGTCTGTGACTGTTTCCACGCCAGAATCCCCAACTTTTCAGAAAAATCCCTGTTTCCGATGACTCCTATTCTGTTTGGTTGTCTTAATCCGGGCCCTGGTAATTGCCTTTATCCTAAGTATCAGAGAAAGAAAGTCGTGCTGAGCCTTTGATGGAAGGAGAGAAGACTTTCTTAAAAGTGTAGGTTGTTTTGAATAGACTGTCAAATATTTAACTGCTTTTGAAAGTACCTTATAAGTGCCTCTCATTCCCCCACCCTCCCCCAATCAGAAGAGTAACTAAAGAGAGATGTTAGAAGAGTAACTTAAGAGAGATTCCGTTAGTCCACACAGTTTCAGAGCAAAGAACACACCTGAGGACTTGGCCGAGATTCCAAGGCTCCAAGGTGAGAGCACCGCATTCTCCAGCCCCTCAAATGGTGTCAGAACTCAGTCAGAATAAGTGTCCCCTTTTGCCTGGTTGACCCCAGTAGAAAATGGAGTCTTGGTTTGAAAGACAACCTTCCAACAGTTCCCCACCTCCCACACTCAATATTGATACAAGTTCTTTTTAAAAATCCATCTTTTCTGTCCACATGCTGTTTGCTCCCAAATACCTTTCTCTGGAGAATAAACAGTTTAAAGGGAGGTAATCGTTCTGGATGAGGTAATTGCGCTAACTTGCTTTCTACCAAAGAAAATGAGGATGATAGGCAGAAAGATTGATCCCCTGATAAGCATATGTGCCATCCCTCTCCTGAGTGCCACCAGACATGTGAATGTCACTGGAAGGAACCGATTGTTTCCTACAGTCTTCTTGCAGCTCAATAAAATGTTTGAGACCTGGTCAAGACAACCAAGTTCTGAGGAAGGAATGCTTCAAAGCAAAGACTGATGTCTGGTGGCTAGGGACTTCCCTGAAGATCTCTTTAGAATCTTGGTAAATGAGGGTTTTGTCCGTTTACCTCTGAGAAGGTGAACTGAGAATTAATCTACCAAATATGCTTTACCTGTCTTCTAGAAAATAGTGATTCATCCTCTGACTTTCCTTATTCTTCAAGGCTATGTAGCGGTTCTATCACAAATGAGTATTAAAAAAAAAAATAGTAAAGAAAAGAAAAAAAGAATTACTGACTATGTTTCCAAGATACTATTACAATATTACTATTGTTCCAGGAGGCAAGCAAAAGCTAAAACAGTTTTATTTTTAAAAAATCTAAGACATAGATGAGCTAATATTAGGTTAATAATTCAAGTAAAATTGCAAAGACAGATGAGAGAGAAGGAGAAAAACTAAGAACCTTAGATTGCATACCTTGCTCAAGAAATAGATCTTTCATGTATATTATTTTTTTAGAGCAGAATCAAACCCTGGAAGGTAGGTGATATTATCCTGTTTGGCAGATAAGGAAAATCAGACTGAGTATAGAAGTGATTTGCCCAGGGTCCCATAACTAAGGGGCTAAATAAACATCAAGAATGAGAATCCAACACTGAGCAATTCTAAACCCAACATGAAGGCTGAGATAGTGTCCATTCAATCAGGTTTTCCAGAGAGAGAAAGACATTCTACTTCATCCTCAGTACTATTTAGCTAGTGAATTGGCAGAAGTCAAATCTTCAGCATTTACCTCACATGTTACATACCATGTATTAATTATACACCATGTAGTAATTATACACCCTGTATTAATCTAATTCTTGCTATTTTAAAACATGTATGAATTGTATTCCATTCCATTTAGACATATATCCATATCCATCACTACCCATGGTCATTGTATCTGGCCAAGGAGCAGAAGCTAGAATAGTAGAACTGGCCTGAGAATTAGGACTCCAAGGGTCTAGTCCCTGCACTGCCAGGGACGTTTTGTCTGGCCTGGGACAAGTCAACACCTCTCTCAACTTCTTCCTCTGTAAAATGAGAGTGTTTTACTAGGTGATTTTAAGATCGATTCTATTTAAGATACCTCATTTTCAACTCTAGTATGTTATGATTGTGAGTACTTGATGCAAACAAATTGGACTTAAGTCAACTTTTCTGGAACTGAGACAATTATGTTACATATGCGTTGTATTCTAGAGAGATTATTTTGGATTAGAGCCAACCTGTAAGTATTAGGTGTAATCAGGTAATATTAATTTAATGTATAGACTTAGTAAAGTGTTTTTCTCAATTCTTTGTTGTTTGAACTGAGTACACTTGTTTTCTAACACGATATATATAAAGGTAAAGAGGTAGAAAGTTTCTATTTACAGTGCCTTCTTTTTACTGAGATATAATTGACATAACATTAGTTTCAGGAGTACAACACAATGATTCAATATTTGTATATATTGCAAAATGATCACACGATAAGTCAAGTTAACATTCATCACCACACATAGATATAAATTTTGTTTGTATGATGACAACTTTTAAGATTGACTCTCTTAGCAACTTTCAAATGTACAATATAGTATTATTAACCATAGACACCATGCTGTACATTACTTCCCTAGGACTTATTCATTTTATCACTGGAAGTTTGTACCTTTTGACCACTTCCAACCACTTTGCCACACACATGCCCTACCGCCAATACCCTCCCTCTAGCAACCACCAACCTGTTTTCTGTATCTATGAGTTTTGTTGTTTTTCTGTTTTTGTTTTTGTTTTAGATTCCACATATAAGTGAGATCATACCGTTTTTGTCTTTTTCTACCTAACTTATTTCACTTAGCATAATGCCCTCAAGGTCCATCCATGTTGTCACAAATGGCACGACTTTCTTCTTTTTTCATTGCCTTTTGATCATTTCTAGCCAAGCTAGTCTCAAAAAAATAGAAAATATTTGAGTCAAGTCAAACTTAGCAGGGAGAGATAGAGATTGGGCATGGAGAGATATGTCTTTCTAAATATAATGAATTGTTTTTAAGTGGTTTACTATAATCCCTTAGGAAAAGCTGTGTATTTGCCTGAAAAAAAAAAGAAAAACATTTTAATGATTTATCCAACCTGTTTGGTATAAGTAGTAAAACTCCAAGAAAAGCTAAAGATGGTAGAAATATTTTACATGAATAAGGGGGAAGAATTTGTTGTTCTAGTAGATGCAGAAGGAAGAGAGTAGAAAGCTATGCTTGCCAAGATGTGGCCTTTCTCCTTGGTGTTCAAATCACGATTAAGGTTATGGAGGCAAGTGAATTCTTTATGAAAAATGGTGAAGTGATTGTAATTTGAATCTAGATTACTAAAGACAAAACAGACACCCAGAAGAGAGAGAGAGGGAACCTTAAACGTGAAAGATTTCAGAAAGTATGGAGAAATTTTGGACTGCTTTAAACAACAGAACTGGATCCTTTTAGGAGAAGGGGGTGCCTCATTTAAAATCTGGACAAAAGCAAGGTGTCAGAAGTCAGTGAGATCAAGATCACTGATAATAGAACACAACTGTAGCTGAAAAGGAAAGGAGATGGACTTAGGAACATTAAATGAAGACTTAGGGGAAAAGGGCTGAGAAGATTTCACGATGCATTTGTGCACCATACTTTTAGTTAACTTTCTGGACTGAACCAACAGTTTTAGCTATAACCATTGTAAGAATCTTTCTTCTTCTTAGGCCTTTTTAAGCTACACATAGTTCCTTTCCTAGGCATGGGTTGTAGAGAAGCAATCTTCCCATACGGGGGATGCTAACTAACATTGTAGCTTTTCCTCCTCCCTGAACCTGATTATTACCTATGAATACCCAACTAACAATTTCTAGCTCTGCCACTGCTGGATGTTTCTGATAAAAGCCACTGTCTGTATTAATCATGCAATTATGATAATAAATAGGGAAGATGAAAAATCAAATGGACAAAAAGACAACAGCTGGCAACTTCAATTGATGTAGTTGGCCATACAATTAAATGAGATATTCTACAAGGGATATTTCCATTGGGAATATACTCTGTGCCAGTCATTTCTCAAGGAAGGTCTTGTTTAATCAGAGCAGCACATTTCAGCAATGCATATGACTTACAGAGAGTGTGCTGAATTTTACTCACCACTGTGTGCTCATAGCTCCGCTCATGATTCATGAACCTGCTGGAAACAGAGGGTGGAAAAAACGATGTTAAAAGCTCAGGAACTGTGAGTGCTTTACATTCAATGTTCTATCTGTGTACAATAATCCAGGTTAACAACCTTCCCTGTTAAAGGAGATATGGGATCATTTGTTAAGTAAACTCTCTCCCACACAAAATTAGAGAAGTCTATTTTAGGTATTGGGCTATGAAGACGCAATAAAGAGCAAAAATCCAATACATTTGTTTAGAAAGGGCAGCAGGGCACCAAGATAAGACTCTAACTAAACAAGTTTTTCTTGACACCACAAGTGTGCCTTCCCCATTTTGTATCCTGGGAATTCTTCCTGGAATCAGGCAACTTGGAGCTTCGGCTGCAGTTGCTGACACAGACGAATGAAAGACTTTAAAAATAATAACAAGAACACAATTCTTTGGCAGTAAAATTAATGCGTTCACGCTTTAAAAAATAATAAACTGTGATGAGAAAAGATGAGATGTGTTAGCTCATAAAAGATATAGTGTCTGATGACAGCGTAACATGCAACCCCTGAGTTACCTGACCTTGACAGTTTAAGCATCCCAGTACTTCGTGGTCTTCGTGATAGTTCAGGGATAGCTTGGTATCTTTCCATACTGGGAGAAAATACCGTCAAATGGAACATGTTGCCAAACCTTTGTGGGGTGTATATTTTTGACAGGTTTTTTCTTCCCAGTTTGTCTCTATTCGTTCCTCTCACATCTTGCTTTAAGACATCAATTATTCATTCATTCATTTGTTACTCTGTACCTACTCTGGTAGGCACTGTGCCTGCTGGAAGAGACAAGGGAAAAGACATCCAAAGATAATTAAAGTTATAGTTTAAAAAGAAAATTCAATTTAAAGTCGTATGACTGCCATGTAGCCTTGACTAGAAAACACAGGTAAACCACAGAACTACATCCAAATAGAAGGCTGAAGGTCTGAGACCGTTGACCTGCAGGCTCTGGTCAGGAATAGAATTGATAGTCAAAAATGTCACGAGTGAAACAAACTCCTATTTCAACATCCCCATTCCCTCGTTACTCTTACAGGATCCAGGATTGTTTGGTTTTCCAAGAACTGACACAACTACCCAGAGTAAATTGTTGTGAGAAAGTGGGGTTAGATGCAGTTTCTAGTATACAGACATGAATAGGGCCAGCAGATATCTTTGTACATTAAACCTGCCGATTTTACTGCAGAACAACGGCTAAGGAATAGATGGATGCCATCAGGTGAATATCTGTATGTCAAAGTTGGAGACTAGAAGGGAATATATTACCTGTTCGGAGTATTAGACCCAAAAGAGGAAAGAGGTCTCTGGCCTCTAGAACAAAATGTGACAAATAGAATGGTAGTGTATACATTTAGGGAATGGCTTCTACTATCAAAGGAGTTTATCTAAGAACCTTTACCAAGCCACTTGTATAAATACCAACTAGAAATCACTGAAAAAGAAAAGAATGTCTTCTCTGAAAGGTAAAAACAAAAGAAATAAGCAATGTAAGTTCTCTTTCTTTTTTTTTTTTTTTGGTTTGTTTTTTGCTATCATTTTTCTTTCTTCACTTCCTTTGACTCCTCTTCTGGAATAAGATATTATAAATAAACCCATGTCACTAGGAGAAGGAGGACAACTCTAGCAGATTTATTAAAGCGGGGCTTAAGTAACTGTTACATGATTTCAATTGAAGGTGTACAAAGAGCAAATTCTAGCTTAACAAACAGAATTGTTTCCAATTTTCAAATATGTTTGACTCTCGTAGCTCATGTCCTACTGTATCTGCATTCCTTTCTCCATATTTATAGCAAAAAAAGTTCATATTTATATATGAATTTGTAATTTATTATGTCTTAAAGCTCAAGCAGTAGATTTAAAAGCATTCATTAGTAAATGGCTGTCATGCATTTTGAAGGAGAAAAGATCTGCTTTACATGTTAAGTAGTATTTTACTGAAAATAAAATTTAAGAGAGTACCATTTACAATTTAATTCAAACACATATTCCACTCATCTTGTCAGGTATAAGGATGACTTCATTCCAATTCAAGTACTAACTTCTTTAGAGACAGACTATTTGTTCTAGAGTAGATTTTGGGGATCACTAGAAGGCCATGAACATTATTAGTACTTTGGTAAGAAACTAATCCAAACAGAAAATAAAGTTAGAACTTTTTCGATTCTCCTGCAAGCAAACTACTAAAAACATACTTCCCTGCTGAGACGAGAAAGCAAATTACACATACATATGTATATGTATATGCATACATATATATGTATCTGTATATGCATACATATATATGTATATGTATACATGTATATGTATATGTATATGTATATGTATACATGTATATGTATATGTATATGTATATGTATATGTATATATACATGTATATGTATATGTATATGTATATATGTATATGTATATGTATATGTATATATACACATTACACACTGGGTATCTGGGTAGATATATTAGTTTATTTACCTATGCATACGAACTATTCATGTGTATATACACAAATAAATGAATATATATCTACACATATGTCACATGTATGTGTATGTATATGAATGAACTAGCACAACTACCCAGTGTGTGTGTGTGTGTGCATGCACATGCGTGTGTGAAACAACAGAGCTGAAATATTTAAAGGTAATCTTTAAGATACTGAAGAAAAAGAGGTGACTTCTAATCAAAGTGATCTGGTAATTCTATACTTTAATTCTTCTCTGCTCAAGCCACACAGAAATAAAAAGCAATATATCAGAAAGAAAATAGAAGAAACCTAGCCTGGTTCAAAACCAAGACTAATATCTGTATGGATCAACAGAACTACTAAATGGTGAGTGGGACTAAAACCATGTACTTTCTGGGCTCTGGCGTTAAAAGCAGGCAGTGGTAGATGGAAGTCTGCATAATGCCATGTAATAGGGAATAAATGGCTCCATGCTGAATGGGATATCGGGGCCAGGTGCACAACTTAAAGAGATTGGGATGGAATTTTCTAACTCAAGAGAACGCCTGAAAAAAATCCGGCCAATCTAAGTCTGCTGTTTAGGGAAGCGGAATTATAAAGTCACAGCGTTTTCACTGGGAAGTGAATCTAACCATGTATTGGCTCAAGTGCTGCATGTGATATTTCTCAATAATACTATTCAGACGTCCTGAATGACTTTTTTTTTTTTAAATAAGACCGAGTTTTAGAATTAATGTCTTGTGTTTAGACGGAGGTAGCCACAAATTTCAATTCAAAGTGGTAATCACAAAAGAAGAGAGTTGATAGGACAGGAGAGCAGAAAAATAATTTTCTCTCTTAAAATTATCTTAAAATATCCTAAAACTCTTGAAGATAATATAATGTTAAAAATATGGAAAAATAAAAAAAATTGAATATTAATCATACTTCTTGGAAAAAATATCACAGAACTTAAAATATATTTATTTGGAATACTCCAAGTTATAAAAGGAAGAATTACATTTATTTCAAAAATTTAAAAAGCAAATACAAAAATTGAATTAAAACAAACTGAAATGTAACAAGAATTGGTGAATAAGAAAGAAATACAAATCTAGGAATTGGACAATATGGTTGTTGAACAGTAATAAAAATAAGGCTCAAGGCTGGAAAGATCAAGAGACAATTCGTTAATTTAAAAATAACACTGAAGAGACATCAGATATAGAAAAAATGCAAGTACAATTTCAGACATAAGATAAATAAAGAGACTGAGGCTGGACTGAGATACTCTGACAAACATCTACTAAGAGTTGAAGAAAATTATCATAAAGGAAATGTTGAAGGAATAACTTTTTAGGAGCTAGAAGATGAAATTTTACAGGATTAAAGACATAAATAATTATTCATCTAAAGATTACACTAAAATTACTCAGTATAAAACAAAAATAAATTGACATATCTACACATTATAGTGATATGACAGAATATCAAAGAGCAAAGGATATATTAAAAAATCTATCACATATTTTTTAGAAATACATATTACTTAGAAAAAACAGATTTAACATCAGCCACCATGGATGGCTAAAGACCATGGAATGATATCATCAGAATATCACCTTGAAATAATAATGTAAAATGTAATTAATCTATAATATAGAACATTTAAAGGGATTTTTCACACATAAAAGATTAAGAGGCTTTACTAAATAGAGATCAATATATTAATATGATTAATGTTTTTAATGAATTACTTGAAAATATAAAAAATTTCACCATTGAACTAGAAAGTAAAAATAATCCATTGGAAATTCTAGATCTAAAGAATACAGTAACTGAAATTAAGAATTTATTGGATGGGTAACATTATAATAGACATAGATCAGATAATTGGTGACATGAAAGAGAGTTTAGAAGAAAATATCCAGAAGAAAGCATTGAAAAAGAAACAAACAAAAATAAATGGAGAAAAGGTCGCAAAAGACATATAGTTTGGGATTTCAGAATCAGAGGAAAAGAAAGGACAAAGGGCAGGTGCAATATTTGAAGGGATAATGCCTGAAAATTTTATACAATCAATAGAACTCATTAAGACAAAAATTCAAAAACTGCTAAAAGCATGAAGCACATTAGAAAAGAAAACCACAGCTGGATATATAAAATAAAACTGTTGGGGGGAAAAACACAATAGATTTTTTTTTTTTAATGGAAGCCATAAAACAAAAAATTTGCAGAGTAATGATAATCATTGTTCACATCTCAACAAAGTGGTGGTAATGGAAGAGTATCATCAAAAGGCTGAAACAAATGTCAACTTAAATTCTATGTTCAGTGAAAATATTCTTCAAAATGAAGGTAAAGTAAGTAAACATTTTTACTCAAACAGAACGTGATATTTTATCATCAGCTGATACAAATTAATGGAAGTACTACAGGGAGTTCTTCAGGCAGAAGGAAAATGATAACATGTGAAAAGACAAATATGAAAATAGAAAAGAAAAGCAGTAAAAATGGCATTTTTAGTAAAATAAATATTGATAGTATCAAACAATGAAGTCATAATGTGTTTAAAATATGTGTGTATATGTATGTATGTGTGTGTGTGTGTGTATATATATATATATATATATATATATACACATATATATGTGTGTGTGTGTGTATGTGTATATATATATATATACACATACATACATACATTTTAATAATGGGCAAAACTAATCCATAGTGTTAAAAGTGAAGGATGAGGGAAGGCATAATGAATGAATAAAGGAGGGCAATAGGAGAATTTATTGGTGCTGGTGTTGTCCTATTTATTGATCTAGGTGATGGCTTCATGAAGTGTTCACTTTGTAATAAATCATTATGCTGTACAATTATGATTTGTTCATTTTTCTACATGTAAACCATACTTTAATAAGATGATTTAAGAAAAATTATGTCAAAACATCAAAACTTCATGATATCAAAAAACAAACAGCAAAATGGGGAATATTTTTGCAATTTATATGATAAAAGTTAATTATTATTTTAATAATAATATGCTTCTATTATTAACAACTAAGAATAATTTAATAATTTCATACTCAGAGAAAAGCCAATTATCCAAAAAAAGGAAATCCAGTGGAAAATAAACACATGAAGAAACGATCAATCTCATTAATAGTCTGAGAAATGCCAATTAAATCTACAATGTTAACCATCTTTCACACATAATATTATAAGATAAAACACAGAAATAGTGATAATATGAAGAAATGGTTACTCTTGTATTTTACAGATGGAAATTGAAATTACTATATAACCCTTCAGGAAACTTTTTAAGAAAATATATACTATAATCACAATTCAATAAATTTATCTTATAAACCTGAAAATACTTGTATATAATTTATATGTATGAAGATGTTTACTTTTGTAGGGTCACAAAAAAAAAAAACAACAAAAGTTTTGTAAAGCCTATGTGAATTATTCATCTACTAGAGGAAAAGTTGAATAAATTGTAGTTCATCCACATTGTGGAATGTGATAAATCTATGTATATAGAACTGAAGGGATATCCAATATATCAAAAATTATTAATTTTGAAAAGTGAGCCATGAGCAGTATGGATCCCATTTTAATAAAACTATGAATCACCTAAAGAAAAAATATATATATAAATATGTAAAGTATTTGTGTATTTTTATAAGCAGAAAAATGTCGAAAGCAAGTGGGAAAACTTTGAGAGTGGGAAGAGATCAGTAGCTTTATTTTATATATCTTTACATTATTCCACTAGATAAAATAAGCATGTATTTATTTTTAAATTCAAAATTTAACAAAGAACATTTAAGAAAAAATTATTTTCTAATTATAAAACTAGGATAATTCAGACACTTAAATGTATATGTACCAGAAACAGAAAACTACCTACCAAATTAATTCCATATGAATATAATTATGAAGCTCTAAATTAAAACAAATGCACTGTATATGTGTGTATATACAATATATATTAAATATATATAAAATACACATACATATAATATATACACATATGTAAATATGACCAAGTTGGGATTTTTCAAGACTGCAAAAAAGGTTTAATCCTAGAATGTTGATGGAAAAGGCAGTTTGTTTCCTTTCCTGCATGCCTTGTTTTGATCCCTCCATAGCTGTGGCCTTGGGCCTGAGTATTTCCTTACAGAGAGATAAGGAGAGCCACAATCTGTGCTGGGCATATCACCCTGTTTGGGAGTATATTTCCCTGTTCTGGCCTTGATGTGTGCTTCTTTTTCTGCTTAAGCAGGGGCATCATATATCCTTCAGGCATGCCTCCAGTTTTCTGTATTTCAGACCCCACAGGAGAGGAGTTGGGAACCTTTGCTTGCAGGAGGAAAGAGATGTATGCAGACCATTATCCTGTGTCAGTTTTGGGAGGAATCCCACTGGCTGTGGCGGCCCAATATCCACTAATGAAGCTGATATTGCTCTGTCTCTTCTGTTTGGGAGCAAGCCTTGTTTTATCTAAAATCTGTGTGACTTGTGTCTTTCTTGCAAACAGAGTGAGTTAACATCTTGGGACTGCTGCTTCTGGTAGAGTGGGATTCCTCCCCTGAATAACAGTGATAACAGCTGTCACTTACTTGACAAAAATGTTATAGTACTTGAAACCTTGCAGTCATCTCAATAGGTGCTAAAAAGGCATTTCCTACATTTGCTCATTTTTCATATATAGGTTGACTAAAAATAATTAAACTATAAAGAGTAAGACACTCTTATGATTGATTATTCCGAACACAGAGCCAAAGTTATAAAGCAAAATAGATGTCATTCTCATTAAAACTGTGAATGAACTGGAAGGCTGTCACTCTGTTAACCTAAAAATAAAAGGCCAAAGTGAGAGGCAACAAGCATTTGAGATCCAAAACATAGCTATTCTAAAAGTACTGATTCAGGCAGAAACCCACATAGTGTTCCAACTAGGGATGAAGGTAAGATATTTTTATGAGAAAGGGAAGAGGAATAATCACATGAATAGAAGGAAGGAATTTCTATAGGTGCAAATAAACTTACTCTTTAGCTATACATGGTGGTGCTAATTCTAAAGAATGTGTTTAATTTTCAGTCTGGTAGTCAGAATGTCTGCTTTCCTGGGAGCTTTGCAAACACTTTTTTTGGAATACAGTATTGGTTTGGCCAGTCCAAAGTTTATTTTGCTCACTTTAAATATCCAAAAGATTTGAGGAGTAAATTTTAAATGAGGCCTTCTTGAATGTAGGTTTGAGGATCAAAAATATATTATCTATGCGGTTACAGAAGATTGAAACCATGAAATTAACTTGTGTTAGATGGGTACTGTCCCAGGATATGTAGCAATAGGAAAAAGATGTCCTCTTTGGAGAGCAAACTCTTGAAAACAGGGATTTTGTCCCATAAAATTCGGACATATATGAGCTGACAATCTATGTGACAAATACCAGGAAAAAAGCCTCAATAAGAGTGGATCGACAGAATCAACGAGCTAAAGAATCACGTTACTAGAAATTCAGATATTGCAATTTGTTTATAAAATTTAAATAAGCCTTTTTATAATATTTAATGAAATAAAATATTTGAAAACACAAGCAAGAAACAAGATGTCATACAAAAAGACTAAATAGATATGAAAACAGACTGACTAGATTATTTTCCTCAGGAAAGTTGCAGGGTATTCTATTTCAAGGAGTGTGTCATATTTTTCTCCATATGTATGTAATCCTGTACACAATTAGTAGACAAGAATTATTCAATATATTTTTGTAGTTGATATAACTGCCCAAAATATAACAGAGGAGTTTAGGGCAAAATTTAGGAAAATAGAATTAAAAAAACAAAACAGTATACAATCCATAGAGATACTGTTTTATCTACCTTCAGTGGGCTGTAAAATACAACAATTTAAGAGTATTCAAAAGTTGATAAAGAGACAAACTGCCTATGGAGGCATTGTCAGCAAATCCTATCTAAACAACAACAACGATAACAATGGGGAAAAAATACTTAAGACTGGATTAAAAGAGCCATTTCAGGGATCTGAAAATGGAGGGAAGTGAGAAAATCAAGAAGACAAAAAGGAATTTGAGGTAAGAACAGTGGGTATCTATGGCCTTCTGGACTGGGGAAGTTCCTATCCACCTCCACAGCTTAATTAATGAGAACTATAGCTTTACCAGCATAGAACTGCCCAAATATCCTGGCAGTTTTGCTCAAAGAGTGGAAGACTCTATTTTGGGCAGTGGTGACATCTTGTAGTTTTGTCTATTTTAAATGACAAACTCGATAGGAAATGAATGGGAAACACCTGCAACTGTGCTATCTCAAGACTAAAGTCCCAGTTGTGGCAAACATAGTCAGTCAGAAATTAATGCGAGATGCTGGAAAGGTGAGAGCCATAGAAGTGCCAAGGTAAGTTTTCTATATGTACCTTGGTGACCGTGAAGCTATATATAGGAGCAAAGGAGATCTGACAGAATTCAGCAAAAAGTAAAAGGCAAGAGAGATGTGAGAACTGACCCTAAATTTGAATGTGATCCCCAAACCATGAAGAGATATAACTGCATAGGATGGCAGGCTTATGGGCTTCAGGTGTTTGAATATAAGTTCTTCTTAAATCATGGGCTAATCATTAAGCTATATAAACACAAGGGCAAATGCTAGGGAACCAAATTGAAAAATCAAATGCAAAGATCAAAAACTAAGCAGAAATATCACTCACACTGAGTGGGAGACAGATTTCACAGCCTAAGTCTAGGCAAGATACTAAAAGGAAATCAGAAAAAAATAGAATAAAAACAGAACAAAACCCAGGATGTCGCTACACATATTTTTTAAATGTCCAATTTTTAAACAAAATGTTGAATAATGCAAAGAAACATGACCTATACTCAAGAAAAAAGACAGTCAATAGAAGCTGACTGAGTGGGCCAAAATGTTGGATAGCAGAGAAAGCTTTTAAAGTAGTTATAAATTTGTTTGAAGAAAAGATAGTAACTATATTTAAAATATTAAATTAAAATAGAAGAAATTGACTCAGTAAAGAAGAATTAAATGCCAAATATGAAACAGAGCTATAAAATATAAAAACTAATTAGAAATACAGTTGGGACAATAAAACTATAAGACGTACAAAAAATAAATAACAAAATGTCGAAAATAAGTCCCAATCAATAATTACTTTAAATGCAAATGGACTGAACTCCTCAATCCAAACACATTGAATGCTAAAATGGATATAAAGACATAATCCAACAACAGACTCCTATTATTTCTAAAGACACACATAAGTTGAAAGTACAAGGATGGAAAAAGAAATTTTATGCACAGAGTAAGAGAGTAGAGGTGGCTAACCTAATATCAGACAAAATAGACCTTAAGTAAAAAAAAAAAAAGTTACAAGAGACAAAGAAGGACATTATATATTGATAAAAATATCAACTTACCAAGGACAAATAAAAAATATAAACATATATGTATCAAATATCAGAGCTCCAACATATATGAAGCAAACATTGACAGAATTTAAGGGAGAAATATACAGCTCTATGATAATAGTAGAAGATGTCACAATCTTATTTATCACAGATACTAAATAAGAAAATACAGGACTTGAACACTGTAGACCATCTGAACCTAACAAACATATACAGAATACTCCACCCAACATCATCAGACTATTCATATTTCTTATGCACATATAACACTCTCCAGGATAGACTATATGTTAGGCCACTGAACAATTTTAATGATTTAAAATGACTAAAATCATACAAAGTGTCATTTCTGATCAGAATGGAATAAAAAAAGAAACCAGTAGCAGAGAGAAAATATGAAAATTACAAATATGTGAAAGTTAAACAACTCAAACAAACAATGGGTTAAAGGAGAATTCATAAGTGAAATTAGAAAATCTTGAGACAAAAGAAAATGAAACAAAATATACTAAACTAATGGGATGCAGCAAAAATAGTTCTAAGAGGAAAATTTATAGCTGTAACGCTAATATAGATTATAGGAGAGATCAACAGAATAGAGAATAAACAATAGAGAAAAACAATGAAACCAAGAGTTGTTTTTCAAAAAGTTCAACGAAATTGACAAACCTCTAGCTAAATTGACTAAGAAAAAACTCAAATAACTAAAATCAGAAATGAAAGTGAAGACATTATTACTAACATTACAGAAGTAAAAAAGGATTATAAGAAAGTGCTACGAACTACTTTTTATTTATAAATTGGATAACTTAAATGAAATGGACAAATTCCTAGAAAAACACAGACTACCAAGACCGAATCAGGAAGAAATAGAAAATTAATGAATAGATCTATATTTAGTAAAGAGATTGAATCAGAAATTTAAAACCTCCCAACAAAGAAAAGCCTAGTACCAGATAGCTTCACTAGGTGAACGCTACCAAATACTGAAAGAAGAATTAACGCCAAACCTTCTTTAATACCTCCAAAAAAGTTGAAGATGAAGGAATATTTAAATATTCCTTTTAAATATTTAGACAGTAGTACTCTGTCACCAAAGTCAAATAAAGACACCATAAGAAACGTATATTTTTTAGTTTGATGTAGTCCCATGCATTTTGAATAAGAACTCCCTTTTTGTTTAAATAAAAGCTTCACAAATAATTATTGCTATATCCTTTATTCTTGTTTCTACAGACATCCCAACTAGTCTGGGCTCTCATGACTTTACTGCATGATTTTGCCCACAGTCTCTTTCTGGTCTCCACTATCCTATGGACTATTTGGCAGGTAAATCTTTCTGAATTTCAATTGCAATCTTACTTTCTGGTCTCAGCATATAGAATAGTTTCTTGCTTCTTATCCAGTGAAAATAATTTAAATTCGTATTTTATATGTGTAATGCTTCAGGTTCTCAAAGATTAATAATAGGATATTATATCAAATAATATATAAACATATTAAACTCCAGATTCTATACCTATGAACTCATAAATTCAAATACTAGGCACATTCCCCTTTTCTCTTAAATCGTCATCTTCTCTAAATTTCTTCCTTATGAGTTAATACATTGAGGTGAATTTTTTTATTTTTTATTTTTTAGATCTTTAATATAACTAGCATATACCTCATAAGCCCTAAGAAGGAACTACATCTTTCCTAATGTGGCAAAGAGGTGCTTCTTGCTTTGATACAGCCAATTATCTTGGTATTTAAAAAGTATAAATATTCACAGGACATATGACATGACAAAAGTTCACTGGTGAATTCCACACTATAAGAATCTGAAACTGTGAAGGTCAACCCTTTTAAGCAAAATAATAAAGACTATGTCTGATACATAATTTAAAACCCATTTTCAAAATGGCATTTTATTTATTTTTTTTGTAAATAACATTATTCTATTGCCAACAAATTTTAAAAAGTTTGACTCTGTATCATTGGGTAAATTATCCCAGCCCTTGGACTATGGTCATTTGATTAGAGATAAAGCAATACCTTGATTGTATTGCTATTAAGAGAGTTATTTTTGGAAATATGTCTTCTCTTTGTCCATGTAATCATGAGATGGGCTTGTTGTCCATACAAATGTGACAATGATTATTTTGGTAATAATTATGATTGTAAAGAAATATACGGTATTAGAGAAATTTCTGAAGATTGATACAATTTTAGAACAAATAAATCGAGGATATGGAAACTAAAATCTGGCTTAGCTTTGTAAAAACCATGTTATTTAGAAGTATTTCCATTAACTGCTTACTAACTATCATGAGACAAAAATAATAATTTTGCTACATTTAACAGTAAGAAGTTGCATTCATTTTAAAGTGTAGTACAAGGGTCATCTGCACCTTATTTTTGTCTCTGCTAATCAAAGTTTCACCTTGGTCAGGTGAAGAACTTATTCTCAGTGGTTTGACTTGAAATGATTTGGCTGTTTTGTATTGTAATTTCAACTTCATATGAAACTGACAGATAAGAATGTTCAACTATTACAATGAATAATATAAATAACTAAATAAATAATCCTACCTGTTATTGTGAGATTGTGGTGTGGTGTGGTGTGTACGTTGGAGATTTCTGATTAGTAAACTCCATTCTGTAGGCAGTGGTTGCTTTGATGGCATAGAACAGAAGATGTCAGAGGACCTTGGGAGAAAAATCTGACACATCATCGTAACATCATAAATTTCCAGGGTCTTTCCACTATGTAATCAAGCTGGTCATTAGAATTATTATTTCCACTGAATATTTTGGAAAATATATAAATGCATCAGCAAATCTTTTAATTCACATATTTCCTTCCTTTGCTGTTGTTCGAGTCATCAAAATTTTCTTGTATTTTGACACTACCAAATACTGATTTTGAAGATATCACAAATGTCATCGACTATAGTTGAACTATTTTCTTTCTAAAGGTTTCTTTTAATGGCGAATCTAAAATTTAATGGCTAATCTACATGTTGAATTTTCTGATAAAATGTTATGGTAAAATAGTTTCCAATGTTATATATAACTAAATTCTTAAGTGGGAAAGGGGATTCCTTTTGTAGGATCTTAAGGATAATTATTATTCTTTATAAAAATATACCTGCATCAAATAAACTCATTAAAACAAAAATACAATTAGGTTTGTACAAAAATACAATTAGGTTTGTACCAAATCTAATACAATTGTATTGTGCTAAATTTCATTTAAACAAACTACTTATGTGTTCTTTTTGTTAGGTCAAAGTGGTTATTACCTTATAACTTAAAACAATTCTATTGTACATTGTTTGAGTATTCTGTCAAAGAATGAATGCATTTAACTTGGCTATAGCCAGCACTGCTAGTGCTGTATTATAGAAAAATATTTTGAACACTTAACCAATTGGTTTTTATTTATTTATTTTTAACACAAGGCAGGCAGTGTCCCTATTATCATGATAACCATGACAAAAATAAAATGTACTCCGAAAAATAAATATAAATAAGGCAAAATTTAAAATACTGAGAAAAAAGTCAGATCAAAGCTACTTGGTAAAAATGAATTGTATTATTCATGAATATTAATTAATGTAAGAGGATTCTGTTTCTTGAGAAGTGTGAACTACAAATTACAAAACAAGAGAGAGAAGGATGGTTGGGTGGTGGTTGTGAAAAGTGACCTGCTCATTTCAGATCTTCACTTCTCATATTATGGACAAGAGAAACCAGGTAATCCTTGACTGACAACAGGAGAGAGGCCTTCAGGATTGAAATAGAGTGTGCATAGTTGGAAGAAAAGCTTGAACACAGCATGGGAAAGACCATGCTTAACATAAATCTACTGTAAACTAGTACAGTTTTTTTTTTTTAATCTGTAGAACAAATATGACATTCTTTGAGTATCTGACATCTGCTTGGTGGTATTTTTTTTCTCCCTGAATGTAGTTATTTAATTACCAGCATGTAATTAAATGATGCAAAGCATTCCAAGGTGCCAAGTTACAAAATTGAACAATCTGATAAAAATGCAAGTTTACTGATGGGCTATCAGCAAGTTATACACACACACATACATATAGACATGTATACACACACACACATGCACATGCTTTGCCTTATTGGTGTGATACTTTGAGTTCAGACCTCACAGTAACAAAGGGTATAAAAATGTCCACACTGAGTCAAACCATTTTTTCACACTGCCTTTCTGCCTTGGTACCAACTGATATTTTAGGAGTATTTCCCTTCATGATTCCATTACCATGATCCAAATAAGACATGAGAGCAAAGCTCTGACAAAATAATTCATCAGTGTGTATGACTCTCTGGTGAGCAGTCACAATTGCTAGTGTAAAACTTGTCAAAAAGACAAATGATTCACGTGCAGTGGAGAGTTGAAATGAGTTAAATGGTAGTACTGCTGCTAAAAAGATCTGCCTTCTGGCTATTGTGGGGTTTTTCTCCAGCTTCTGTTCTAGTGATGTGGGAGTTCCTGGGCCTTGTTCGATTTCAGTTAACATCTCCTTGTTAATGCTTTGGTTCCAGTTTGTCCTCATAGAAAAATTTCTCCCATATGTTTGGGTGGTGTCACGTTAAAGAACCTCAAATACAGTGACAGCTATGCTTATTCCATTGTGCAATGGAGGTGGATGGAATTCAACGAAAATATACACTGTGCAACTCAATTTTTAAATGCTAACCTCATATTATTCATGCTTCCTGAACAACCAAGTCAAAGGCATGAGTTAAATCAGACATAATTCCATACCTTCACACTCAAGAAGACATAGTTTATCCTTGGTAGAATCTTGAAGAATTGAAGATTTGGTAACTTGAAAGTTATTTAATTTTAAGAAGCCGTTTTAAGCATACAATCAAGATCCTTAATTGAGTAAATAAGTAAAAAGAGTTGATTACAAGAGTTGAAACATTAGTGACACCATAGAAGCTGAAGTTAGATACTCCAAGAATTATAAGATGAACAAGAACTTCTTGCAGCAATTATAGATCATCTCTGAACGTGGAGTTCAGCTTGATGAATCAACTGATTTTATATCTGAGTCAGATATGTGGGTTAGTGCCAGAAGAAAAAGAGAAAGAATGATCCTGAGTCATTACAACTAGCTGAACAGGGGATGGACCTATTCGATCTCTTCAGAAAGTTTTTATTTATTTATTTATTTATTTATTTATTTATTTATTTATTTACTTATTTACTTATTTTATTTGATATTAGTTTCAGGTATACACTATATTTGTTAGACATTTATATAATTTATGAAGTGATCCCCACAATTATCTAGCATTCATCTGGCTCTACACATAGCCATTATAATATTATTGCCTATATTCCTTATGCTGTACTCTACATCCCTGTGATTATAAAAGTTTTGTATTTTTAATTAACTTAAAATACAGTTTAGTACATGAAGATAAATTTGTACCTGCTGTGCTGCTTAAAAAATGAGATTAAGTACCCAGTGAAAGAAAATAAGTTTGACGAGCTTACAATAGTCCCCCATTTATCTGCAGTTCTGCTTTTTGCAGTTTCATTTACTCTTGGTCAATCATAGTCCAAATATATTACATGGAAAATTCCCAAAGTAAACAATTTATAAGTTTAAATTGCACGCCATTCTGAGTAGCGTGATGAAATCTTGTGCCTTCCTGCTCCCTCCACCTGGGACGTAACTCATCCCTTTGTTCAGCGTCTCTGTGTCCTATATACTATATGTCTATTAGTTACTTAGTAGCCATCTCAGTTATCAGATGGCCTGTTATACTATCACAATGCTTGTGTTTAGTAATGGCCCCAAAGTGCAAGAGTAGTGATGTTGGCAATTTGGATATGCCAAAGAGAAGCGGAGCTGGATAGCGCTTTCTTTAAGTGAAAAGATGAATACAGTGCAATAAGATATTTTGAGAGAGAGATCACATTCACATAACTTATTTCAGTATATTGTTATATTGTTCTATATTGTTATTATTGTTGTTAATCTCTTACTGTATCTAATTAATAAGTTAAACTTTATCACATGTGTATATAAGAAAAAACATTGTATATATAGAGCTTGGTACTATACATGGTTTCAAGCATCCATCCATTTAGGGTCTTGGAATTTATCCCCCATGGATAAGAGGGGACTACTATATATTATATTTTGCATCATCAAGAACTTCTCACAAAGATTCTGCCTAGAAATTAAAAGACCATTTTTCCAGTTATTTTGACAGTATAAACAACATCAGGGACAATGCTCAGATGGCCATGCTTCTGTGATTTTTGTGACAATTTTGTTTCTGTAAACAGTTACATTTTTGTCTGAAGCTCCTATAGGACGAGCTCTTCCTTTTGCAATACCAGCAGGATGAAGTGTGGCCAGCTCTTAGTACAACGCATCATTTACCTTGCTGATCTTACACTGCAGGTCCTGATACCATCTAATCCTAATTGTTTCACACATCACTTGCATCTCTCCATGTCCCCCCTTGCACCTGACCAGTCTGTAAAATGTAAAACTTCTGCTGCCTGAGGGTAGGACAGCCCTCCTGCTAGTGACAAATAAATGGTTTCTCTTTATTGCTGCACTTTGTGCTCTAAACTTCAAGATTTTCCTTCATTTCTGGACACACTATTCCTCTTTTCCATGTAAAAATGAGGGGGCACTTCATGGTCATATGAATATACATGTTTTTAAATTGAGAAAAACTGGCCTTAGGTTCCATAAGCATGAGAAAAACTAGAGAATTTTTAGTTAGCCCTTTAATGGAATCCCCAGAGAGGAAAGCTTGAGAAGAGTCAATTTGTATTTTTCAGTTGATTGGTAGTGCAGGTAGGCCCAGTTTTGGTTTTGTGTGCTTAATGCCCCTGCCAACTCAGAGTGAATTTGAATAGATATGTTAGTGTTGCTTTGTATGATACAAAAAGCGAGATTATTTAGAAATGAAACTGGGGCTTCCTCCAGGTGGTCTGGATGAGGAAATAGTGGGGCCAAGTTGGGGTGGGGAAACTCCCCCAAGCTAGAGGAGCTGCATCCAAGGTCAGCTTTCTTTAGGATTTATGAGACCCTTCCTCTAGCAAGGTCACAGAAACTTACAAAAGTCACAGGTTCCAGGCAGCAGGCAACTCAAGGCAATTCCTGTAAACTGCTGACACTCAAATCTATGCTGTCTGGAGTCCAAGATGTTTATGTGTCCCCTCACTAATAACGTTGCTTGCATGCTTGCTCTGTAAAAAGGGAGGTTACAGAGTGGGGAGACTGTCCTCGTAAATGCCAACCCACGTGGAGTGTCTGTGTCCTGAATGCTTTATTGTGGAATAATGTGGGTGAGGAGCCTGTGACTTTTCTTCTCCGAATTACCCCTGCCTGGTAAAAATGGGCCTGATTTTGCAGAACAATTTGAGAAAGAAATGATGCACATAAGCAATGTGCATGGTATGTTCAGAAAATATATAGCTCTGAGGCCTATAATACCTATTTTTATTTCACCAAAATTGCCTCCTTTCAGGTACAAGCATAGTCTATGCCTTATAGGTACATGGATTTCCTCTGAAAGCTGAAATAAGGCAAATAAGCTGCCAGGATGACCCAAATCCCCAACAATGTGAAATGATGTTGGCTGGGTTATAAAATAAATGCATCATAAACATGAAGCAAAAGGGCGCTTCAAGGAGGATCTCATCTTGAATTCAGAGAAGGCTACACTTCCAGTGGATATACTGATTCTGAAGAAATGAGGTATAATGAGCTACAAGAACTAATTTGCTGACAGAATTCCATGGGAAAACCATAGTCAACGTGATCTTCTTCTCCCCTTCCAGGACCATTCCATGTATGAATTTTGTCTCTTGTGATAATTTTTTTTTTTTTTTTTTGCCCAAGAATGGCTTTCGTTGAAATTTAACCCAATTTAAATTATAGATTAACTTAGTTTTAAAAATATTTGATATTTACAAAGCAATATGACATATATTATGACTTATTGGCATCCATACTAATTTTGCAAAGAAATTTTAACATTCACATGTTGTAGTACAGGAGACAAGAATTCCCTTCTTACTATTTGTAGTATTAAAGTTTTAAGATGGTGAGTAAGTGATTTTTACTATAATTCATGGTGATGGGTGGTCTCAATTTAAAGGTTTCTGCTTCAATTTGAATATTCTCCCTTTATCCTTATTCATAGTGTACAACCAAGGCTTTCATTTGGCTTCATAAACACTGAAACACAAAGATCAGCCACATGTTAAATCAAATCTTTAACTAGGCACCATTACTGATGTTCAGAATTGAAGGGTTTTGCTCATGGATAGATCCATTTGTTTACTTATTTTTCTTCAATTCATTTATCCACCTATCATCCATCTATTCATTCATCATCACTCTCTGTCCAATAAATATTAAGTGAGTGGCTACCATGTGCTGGAGTTTTCAAAGTGTCCATGATAAAATATCTATTCTCATTAAGATGAAGTTCCAATAGGTGAGAAAGAGACATTAAATAAAGATATGTTTCTTACACAGCTGGATTTGTGGACTAAAATCATAGCTTCTGTATATATTATTATATAACATAAAAGTAATGAAATTACAATTGTAATCATTGCTGTCATAGGGCGCTGTGAGCGTATATGAAATAAGGAGTTAGTTTGGGATTAGAGAATACTTCCCTAAGGAAGAGGGAGTTAGTTGTGCGAAGTCTTTGAGGAAAGAAAGAGATTGACAAAAATGCTAAAAAAAATGTTTGGAGCACACTGAGCCAAGTTATAAAGAGCTAAAACTTGAGAGGTGTACATTATGTAGGTGCAGATTATGTAGGAACTTTTAGGATATGTTAAAAATTTTGGTCTTTAGAACAATGGACCACATTTGAAGGGTTTTAAGCAGGAAACTGATGCGATCACAATTACATTGCTTTTCACTTTCTCTATTTATTATTATTATTATTTTTCTATTTTTGAAAATGTAATACTTTAAAAGATTAGTCAAACTTTAAAAGATTTTAAAACATTATACAGTGAAAAATTTCCCTTTCGCCATATTATCCCACTGCCTTGTGACCCTGAACAGAGTCAACCAATTTTACTACTTTCATTGAATCTTCCTAGAGATACTTTTAGTGTGGATCTAATTTTATAAAACTTTTTACTACAGTAAACATTAAACATTTATAAAAAGTGTAATAAACCTACATATAGTCATCCCATGCCTTCACAAAGTATCAAATCAGAGGCAATCATGTATGTCTATAATTCCACCCTCTTTGCCAATAACCCTCTCATAAATTATTTTGAAACAAATCCTAGAAATCACATAATTTTGTCTGTAAATGTTTTAAAAAGCATCCCTACAAGGACTCTTTTTAAAAACATAACATCAACCATATAATCACACTCAAGAAAAAAATAAGTTATTATTATAAAATTCCCAGGGTCTTAGCCTGGGTTCCCCAAAATAGCAGGACCTAAGACAAATATTTGTATGCTGTTAGAAACTGCCGTGAAAGGGGAGGAGGGTGTTAACACAAGGAAGTACATTAGAAGTGACAGGAAGTAGACAAGTGGAGGGAACAAAAGTTGACTCTCATCAACTAAACAGTTAATGAAGACATTTCTCTTTACAGAACTATTCACATTGACTAAAGAAGGAATGATAAAATTAAAATATTACCCTTCTGTAACCTCCACAAGTTAGTGCCTCAAAGTAGTGGTTTTCAATTGCAATTACTATCATAACAAGAGGGAAAACTGGAAATTATGTACCTCCTATTGGAAGAACACACCACCACCTATGAAGTGTCTGGAAAAAAAAAAACCTTGAATATGATAATTACCAATGCACATAAAATGCAGAGAACCACAGAGAATGTTAGCATTATGATGAACATCACAACACAAATCCATAACAAATTCTACAGGAAAATATGACTGAATTCTACAACAATAACATGAAATGCAAAAAAATATAGAGATAGAGGATGAATCTGTAAATTAGAAAACACCTAAGAGACATGTTAACCAATCACAACATATACACCTTGTTTGGATCCTGATTCAATAAATGAAGAGTGAAAATAACATAGAGTTTGTGAAAAGTGAGTGATGTATCAGGTGCTGGATGTTCCCTCAGTCTGTCTAGGAGGCCACAGGGACAATAGTTCTTGGGCCTGCCAGCATCTTCCTGAATCTCTCTGAGGATATTCTTGCCTTGAGAACAGGCCAGAAGTCCTAGGAGACAACTCTCAGCCTGTTTAGATGTGGCAGAGTATAAATGCCCAGTTTCCTTGAGCTTCTGTGGGGGCAATTCCGACATATGCCCCACCCGGTGTCTCTGAGGGTCTCTGGTGGACTGCGGCCCACTTTCACACAACAGTACCTCTCCATCAGCACACTCTGATTCTGCGGTTTGTCTCCCTTGGGATCTATGCCAAGATGGATATGCAGCCAAACTACTGTGCTTTAAAATCTCTCAAAATATTTCCTCTCTGAATGGCTGTGCCAAAAATTCAATTACACAGTTATTATTTATTTCATTTTATTTTGTTTATTTCTGGGATCACTTTTTAAACTTAATTTTGTTTTCTAGTTATATAATACTGTGCATGATTTCAAAGTCTAATTTATAAAACAAGGTATATTCGAAAAAGTTTAGCTCGAACTGTTTTCTCTTTTACCTTATTCTCACCTACCTCTTATAGGCACCACACACACACACACAAATATGTAGTCTCTTCTACCTTAGATAAGTGATAGCAAACTGTATATGCTTTTTAGTACATTTGAAAATGCTTTTTAAATTGGCACTGGGGCAGTTCCTAAGAAGACAACCTGTCACGCCAGAAGCTGCTGTACCATGAGAACAGGGGATGTGCGGATTTGAGGTATCTGTTAGACACAAAGCTGAAGTTCATTATATACTACAGTGAACATTTGTATTGTTTTATGGCTCTTCCTAATGAAATTCTTAATTGCTATTTATTTGCTCTTCTTTGTTTATGCCTGGTTTTGCCAGATAAAAATGCTTCTTTGATTTGCCAGAGTTAAAGATTACTCTTTTGAATTCTGATAGGGTTTTATACAAGTTTTTATAAGAACAGGCTGCAAAATTCCCATTGGCACACATATCTTTTATGCTACATGCACGCCTCATGCAAGAAGACTTTGGCTTTCCAATGTATTAGCAATTTTGAAACGCTGTTTGCTCTTTTATTATTTTCAATTTAATGTACTACTTTTTGCATTTAACAGAGTCCAGTAATAAGTGAAACTGGATTAGTCAATTTCACTATGGATTACTGTTCAATTTAAGTCAGTTTTCTTTTGCTGGTTCTCAGGAATTAACATAATGAAGTAAGCCCTGGCACAGAAAAGAAAACAAAGGCCATTTTCCAGGTTATATCTTCTTTTTTTAATTTTAAAAACACATTTTCTTTCAATTGTGTCACAGAAATTAGTGTTCCCTGACAAAGTACAATTTCAGATTTTTTTGTCACACTAAGTCTGGAAAATGGAGTTGGCAATAGCCGGAAGAAGCGAGGACATGCCAATGAACCTGCTGATTCGATAACAAACATTTCAAAACTGGTAGGTGTGTGGGTGGGGAGGATCAAAGAAGAGATCCTGGGGTGGAGGATTAAGAAGCATCCATGAGTGGACAGTATGGGGTGTGGAATTGGGATGACTGAATTTTAATGTGTGAATTGCTACACTTGAAGTATGGACACTTTGTGCAGCCTTGTGTAAATACGCACCTAATTAGGTGTATGAACCTTTTTAAATAGTAGAATGCAAAACTAATGTTCTTACTACAAATCTCATTTCAAAAAATCAAAATCATTCCTTCTAACATTTTTTTTTTGTTAAAACTACCAAAAAATTTTTTGAAACTACCAAAAATTGCAACATAAAAATCAATAAATTAGAAGACAAATATTATTAAAGAGTCATTTCTGATTTCCTTTAAATAGTAAGTTTCCCTACCATTCTTAATTCACCCACATTTGATTTAGCTATACCATTATACATAACTGTTAAGTAAAAGTAGGTATATTAAAAATAATTTTTATAGCTTTGTCCACATGAGATCATTAGTGACCTTGCAAAGTCGACTGCAAATATTTATAGGGTAAGTAGAAGATGGTGAGGAAGTAGAGAAAGCTGATATAATTTACTCATGCTTTTATTAAAATAATATTTATTGCTCTTTTAGGAACTCTGAGTACGTATAAAAAGGAAATAAGATGGTAGTGTGAAGGTACAACAGGATCAAAGGACAGTTTTCTGGTGAAATTTTTGCTGTTGGAATACAATTTATTTTATTTTTAGATACTGAAATTTTAAGTTAAAAACTTTTATTTTGAATAATGAAAATTCCTTTTTTTTACAGGCAATATTTTCATTTTGATAAAAAACAAAAAATGAAACCAAGATAAAAGTGTGGTGTTTCCCCCAATTTATTCCGTATTTTGCCTGTTGGCCTCCAACAAGGAACCACATGTATCATTTTTTTAATATCTTTTCTGATTTTTCTTCATGCAAATATAAGCAAATATGAACATTTGTCATCCATTATGTTTGCTGGTGTAAGTAGGTTTTTAGTAATGTGGTGTTGAGGTGTTGGGGTAGGGAAAGGGGGTGTTCAGTTCTCAGTCTTTTATTGAGCCTGTGCCTCTGGGCTGTGAACTTCACACGTGTTTCTCAGTTTTTCTCTCCTCCCTTAGGTCGGTAAGGGTGGCTGGAGTGGGCTGGAGTTGGGTATTTTCCTTCCCCCAGGTCATCTAGGTTTGGGTAATACCCAAGCGGGTTAGGATCTAGTTAACTAGTTACTCCTGAGAGCAGGTTCCAATACGTTTACTATTTATTTCTTAAAAATTGTACATCCTCTGATATCTAATATCTAATAGCTTCATTTTATGAGCATTAGAAAATTATTTTGTATCTTCTTATGGTCTTCATTCATTTTCCTCTCCCTCCTTTCTACCTCCACCCCTCAATTTACTTATTTTCCTTCATGTTTACATTGTACTCTTAAATATGATATTTTATTTGTGCTTTAAGAGCTATCTTTTGCCTCTCAGCTACTAATAATGAGGCATCTTCAAAATTTATTTTACTTGTATTCTATCTTCTATTCTGTTAGCTGTTTTATTTCTCTGTTATCAAGCCATCTTATATTTCCATACTATTTTGTTACCCTCCTTCACATGTTTTAATTTTAGCTGAAGCAAAATATAGTTATTGCTCACCACCAGTCTGTTGCTAAACTTCCCCCAGTGATTTCCTGGCTGACTAAAATCTCTAAAATCATTTAAGTACTGCTGATTGAAAAAGTATTCTCTGAATTTTCCTATTTTAAATTGTTTGTCTGTAGTTATTATATATGACTTATTATATTTTATATGCTTAAAAGATAGCTTGGCTAGATATAAATTCTTTTTGTCTTAGTATTTTTTAGGTGTTACTTCACTGTCTCCTGACATCAAATATACTGTGGTAGAGAGAGAAATCTGATGTTAGCTTAATTATATATATGTATAAATTATATATATAAATACATATATATAATTTAGAATTAACTTTTTTTGGTCTCTTATACGGAGAACACTTTCATTATCTTTAACATTCAATAACTTTACTAGTACACATCGTAGAGTTGACTATTCTGGTCAGTTTTTCTAAGACAAAATGTAGGCTCAAAGTTTCTCTACTTTCAGAAAAGTCTCTTGAATTACATTTTAAAGCATTTGTTTTGTTCCAATGCTTTTGTTGTTTGTTTTTAAGAATTCTAAATATGAATACATTGCCTGCCCTTTGCCTCTCTCCTCTATTTTTCTTCTATCTCTTCATCTATTTTATTTCTTTCCTCATTTCTACTTTGCCCCTCCAATGGCTACTGATAGCCACAGTAATTATTCTCCTGATACTCTTTCTACTCATCTTTATTTCTATAGTCCTTTTGTTTTCCTTCTCTTCTTTCTCTTAGTTTTGTCAGCTCATGTTTTACTTCTCTCTATTTTGTGGTCATTTCTTCCTGCACTCTTGTTTTTGTTTTGTAGTCTTCCTTCTTGCAATGATTGCTTCATAACTCATTTTAATGGTGAAATCTTTGGCTAAATCTTCAGCTACAACTTGGCAATATTTTTCTGGTGACTCTTCTCCTATTGGAAAATTTTACTGATTTCTTACACATTTTTAATAGTATTTATATATGAATTCTGTTCCACTATTTTTTATGACTCAAAGTTAAATGGCTTAGAGTTTTCTGGACTAGCAATTTACAGGATATTTCTGCAGTGAGTGGGACTTGGGATATATGTGGTGAGGAAAAGGCTTTACAACTCAAGGATCTACCTTCTGCTGCCAGAGAAACAGACTGTTTATTCCAAGTACACTTCCATGTGCTTCTCTACATGACTTTCAACAGGCCTCTACCTATTTTTAAAATTAGCTTGGTCCAGTTGGGTTTCTGCCACCAGCTCTGGGCTCACAGGTAGCTGTTCTATGGGATCTATTTCATGGGTACTTCACAAAATGCTTTCTTACAACAGCCCCTGCTTGTCCAACCCCTAAGACTCCTCTTGTTACTTTATCTTTGTTCACTGAGGCTTCTAGATAACCAGCTCTGTTCTCAGCACTCCTATTCAGCTTTTGTACGTTCGGATATGGCCTTTATCCTCAGGAAGTATATTTTTTCTAGTGCTTTCTGAGATTTTTCACATTGAGATTCCTTACCATTCCATTCACAGCTCACTTCTGCCAGTGATGCCAAATGCCACACCAGTTGAAGTACAACCCTGCCCCGTCCCCAGCAGCTTTCTATCTTCTTGTTTCACTTTAAATGGAGTGTGTGTGCCCTTTTGTGTTTACTTATTCTTTCATTATTTCTTCCCATGGTTTCCTAGAGGAAAAGGGGAAGATTCTAATTTAAATTCTTGCCATTGCATAATAGGATTTTTAACTTTTATTTTTTAGTTATTTTTATAAGTAAGGAGACTTGAACACAGTAAAAAGCAAAAGGGAAAAAGCCAAAGGAAGGCCAGAAACTAAAATTATTAAAAAAAAAAAATTCAAAGAAGTTCTTAAGAGATGCAAAAAATTACAGGGTCAATAATACTCACAGAGATATCTTGTCCTCCCAGACTGGAGGGAAAGGGTATTAGGGCTACATCCAGGGGAATATGGAGATGATAGGAAGCATCTATTGTCAGGTGAAGAAAATGAAATTAGAAACTAATGCTAGATGAACTGGAAATTCTCAAAAAATATTTCTTTTAAATGTCAGCTCATGAGAGTTGGGAATGTGGAGATGACACCGAGTATTCGAAGGCTACAGGAAAAGATTTAGAATCACCTGCTGTGGAATGTTAAAGGAGTTAACAAATGATAAAAGTTTTCCCGGACAGTCCAGACAATCTAATTAAGCTTGGATAGATAAGTTAGGAGATGACAAAAACAAAACAAAACAAAAAAATGTTCATGACGTTTCTTTTCATGTTCAGCAGCTGGGAGTTAAAACAATGGGAGGAAAAGAAGAATGAGAGACTCAGGGTTAAACACTGGTACAACAGGTGTGGTAGAATTTTGTGGGGTGGTGAGACATTCTATAATACTCAAGAAGGCTGTGCTGAAATGGTAATCACAAGATCTGCAACTGTTTAGCACTTCAGCTTTTACCTAAAGCACTCTCCATCAACTACAGATCATGCACAGTTCTGTTCAATCAGACCTACACGATAATAAAGAAGGCTTAATGCAATGTAAGGACAAATTAACTTCTCTTGCTCTTTTTCCATACTTATGAGCATCCATGTAAATATTATCAAAAGTCTAAAATTCTGCATAAGAGATTATGGTTGATAATATTCAATTCATTATTCAGTTAAGTGCTCTGACTTATTTAAATATGAAAATCTTTTCAGGTATACAAAAACTAGTTAAAACATTTTGGATCAAAAGAATCACTATATTTGAAAAACATATTCTAGTCCTCTCTACTTTAATCTGAAAAAAGCCAAAGTTTTTTTGTGAGAGTGAATTTTGTTTATGGTGTATCAAATTTAGATTCTGTTGTGTGTGTGCACACCCATGTGTGCTTATATCAGAATATTCTAAGTAGTCAGCTTTTATTCAAAGAAGTGCACAAGCCTCCCTTTATTGATATGTATCTCATGTAAACTGTGAAGTCCTTACCTCTGAGGTCCTAAAATAACCTAGAGCAGACTATACAAAACAAAACCAGCATATGCTTAAGTCATAAATTCAGCGTGAATAAGCAAAATACTCTAAAACAAAGGTGAACAGACATTCAAAATATGACCAAATTCCATAGATAAACTTCTGACCAAAACAGAAAATAGTAGGGGGTACTGCGTTTTCAATAGAGTAGGTACAAAGCTGATATTCAGGTCACAAATACATAATGAAATTTCAGCTCTTGAATCATAGGATTTAGTTATTTGAAGAACTGGCATATTCTTATAATACTTTACTTGTTCTGTAACTGAGAGAAATTATCCCTACTTAATATTCTCTTTACTTAATTGTGTTATGATCCAGGTTCAGAGGAAGAAACTAGTCATTAACTACTTGCTTGCTTCTAATTTAAATAACCCTAATATATGGAAAGCCAGAGTCCAAATCAATCATTACCAAAAGAAGTGTCACTTCTATGACAACTTTTCATAACAAAAAAGTCTATATCTTCTTATATTGACTTATGCATACACAGAAAAGTTTAAAAAAAAACAGCTACCTTTGAATCTTAAGGGAGACTTTTAAAGCAGCCTTATGACAACGGCTTGACAAGCAGTAGACACAGAAGTGTAGAAGGAAGACAATGTTGCTGATTCCTGGCTGTTGTGATTGCTTGTTTGTTGCTGCCGTTTTGTTTTTAACTTGGGTTAGAGCTTTCTTAAAGAAAGTTAAGGATGATAATTAAAATATTGGTGCACCTAACTTTTTCCATTCTGTAAAAGTTAATAATTTTGCAAGTACTTATTGTTGAAAATTGACTGTCTACAATTCTAGAAGTGAGGAGAGAGATGTGGCAATAGCAGTAGGATTAAAACAAAATCTATAATATCTTATACTTGCTTAAGAAAACAAAGGAAATAAAATCAAGAGTAATTTTTGTCTCCCAGAGAGGCAATTTAGCAGCTTGACTATATTGAAAATTGTGGGTTTAGGGTAAAATATTTCAGATTCAAACATGATGGGAAAGTTACCCAAGGTGCTCTTTAAAACATCTTATACACTGTTTTGCACATGAGTGAATAGTTTAAAACAGTGATTGTTAAGTACAAAAAGCTACAGAGCCTCTGTAGGAGAAAGCTGGATAGAGAGATTATACTTGATACATAAAATGTGGAGAAAGAAATGATCTGAGAGAATTTAGAAAATCTTCATGTATCCACCTTATTTCCTCAATCAGTCGAAATTGCTTTTACACACTCATGGGCCGTAATAAATATTTGTTCAATAAATGAATGCTTCATGCCACAATTAATCAAAACACCAGCACTACCACAATGTAGAGAAGGGAAACAAAGAAAGTAAATGGAAGAAGAAAGTTGTGACAAGGTAGATATTATATCAGTGTATCATTTGAATACAGTGGTTACAAGTAGAGACTGCAGTTTGAACCCACCTATGTTCAAATCCTGATTTTACCATCTATTCTTGTCTGTCACTTGGCAAGCCATTAAAGTCTCTTAACATCGATTTCTTCATCTACATAATGGGGGATAACAATAGCATCTACCTCATTGAACTGTTTGAAGATTGAATGTTATCAGCCATGTTAAGTACTTAGCATACTACTGACATATAGGAAGAACAAATAAATATTAGCCATCATAATGATTGTTATTAATAAAACATTATGTAGTCCCATTTGTTTATTTTTGCTTTTGTTTCTTGTGCTTCATGTGTTATATCCCCCCCCAAAATCATTGCCAAGACCAGTGTCAAAGAACGTTTTCCCTATGTCTTCTGCTTGGAGTGTTATGGCTTCAAGTACTACATTTAGGCCTTTAGTTTATTTCGAGTGAATTTTTGTGAGTAGGGTAAGATAGAAGTCCAGTCTAGTTTCTTTCTAGACTTTGCAGCATCATTTATTGAAGACTGTCTTTTCTCCACTGAATATTCTTGCCTTCCTTGTAAGATATTAGGTGATTGCATATGCATGGGTTTATAGTTAATAATACTATGTTGTAATTTGAAATTTGCAAAGAGAGTAGATCTTAAAAGTTCTCATCATAAGAAAAAAATTTTAACTATGTGAAGTGATGGATGTTAACTATACTTATTGTGGTAACTATTTCATAATAAATACATGTTATCAAGTCATTATGTTGTACACATGCAACTTGTACAATATTATAACTCCATTATATCTTAATAAAACTGGGAAAGCAAACAAACAAAATCCACATTAAGATGGTATAAGCTATCTTGCATGGAGGGGATCACCTCAAACCTCATTATTGCAAAATCTTTTAAACCCTGAAATATCTATCAATTTGTATTTCAGAAAAAGAATGTTAACTTAGCAAAATAAGTACTAACATAAAAATAAGTTACTAAGTACATTTACAGGATCTATATAAAAAAGTTTGTGAAAGCAGAGACATATGGGTCTTCCCTGCTCACTTAGAGTAAAACAACCCTGTGAAGGGGAACAGAGCTGATGAGCATCTGGGCACGCATGTAGGGAGACGCAATAGTTCTCCTGAAAGGGGCTCATTGAACTTAAGAAGAGAATGCGTAAAGTGTTAATGTTGCTCAGATTACATATGAGGAGATGTTAAGTGAAAGGAGAAAAGGAAAACTGTCTTCCTTTGTCAACTGAAGCCTGGTTGGGTGGTGCAAGGTGGAAGGGCCAGTATACAGAGAGGTTTGGGTCCAGCTGCTCCCATTCACTGCTTCTGAATCAACTTGTATTTTTTTTATAATCAAAAGTTATATAAAAGTCCCAGGAACACAGACTCTGAATCACCAGCCCATGAAAGCTAGTAGGTCCAAGGGGAATGGAAATGCAAGATTACACTCATCCTGGCAGTCTGGGGTACTGAAACCCTTCTGGTATACTGAAGTTGACCTAAGATTAGTAGAACGTGAGGAGCCCCATCCTGTGGAAACCACATGCTGACTGGATGCAAGAAAACCACTCTGGCAGGTGCAGCACATAACCTAACCTAGCAAGGGGTTTCTTTGGATGGGAAATCAACCATTTAAGCTTACAAAAATTACCCAGACAAAATGCCTTTCAGTGGCTGAGCAACATAAAATATGTACAGCCTTTGATATGCCGGTTCAGTGAGAGACCCGAATGTTTTTCTTTCCCTATTTACTTCTACATGCAAAATGGTGCATGTCATGGACTGAATGTTTATGTTCCCCGCAAAATTTATATTTTGAAGTCCTAACCTCAATGTAGCACATTTGGAGATAGGCCAGTAAGGAGGTTATAAAGGTTAAATGAGGTCATAAGGGAGGGGCTCTAACCCTCTAGGGTTTATCAGAAAAGGAAGAGACACCAGAGTCAGGTGTGTGTGTGTGTGTGTGTGTGTGTGTGTGTGTGTAATATGAAAACACAGCAAGAAGGTGGCCATCTACAAGCTGAGAAGAAGGCTCTCACCAGGAAACGAATCAGCCAGCACTTTGCTCTTGGGCTTCCCAGCCTCTAGAACTGTGAAATTAATTCTGGTTATTTAAGTCATACAGTCTGCGGTATTTTCTTAATGCAGTGTGAGCTGACTACAGTACAGGGGTAAGCACACAGTCTTAAAGCAAGACAGGCCTGAGTTCAAATTCTGAATTTGTAATTTAAAAGCTCTATGACTTTGGGAAAATACACAATCCTTCTATATCTGTTTCTTTATCTGTAAAATGGAGATCATGATCTCTCCTTTACAAGATGCTGTGAAAATTAGACGAGATAATTTTTGTAAAATATTTGGCCTGGAGTAGATATTCATTCATTTATGTATCTTTTCACTGAAAACCACCTCTTATGTATCTATTCTGACAGTTGAGATGGAGAAATACACAAAAAGACACAGTCCATATACTCGAAGAGCTCATTCTTTACTGGGGTGAGAAATGTTAGTTCTTTGCATTATTCCTAAAATAATATTCCTAAAGTTTTATGAATGAGCCTCAGGTAATATGTGGAGTACTAGAATTGTATGTAGAATTTTACATGTATGAGACCTTTCCTAAGGAAGAGACCAGAGCTTTCATTAGAGTCTCAAAAAAATGGTTTAAAAAATGTGGTATATGCATACAATAACATTCAGCCCTAAAAAAAAAAAATGCTGGTACATGCAACAATGTAGATGAACTCTGAGGACATTATGCTAAGTAAAATAAGCTAGCGAAGGATAAATACTGCATGATTCTACTTATTTGATTATCTAAAGTAGTCAACCTCATAGAAACAGAGAGTAGGATAATGCTTGCCAAGGGCTGGTGAGAGGGAGCAATGGGAAGTTGCTGTTCAATGTATATAAAATTTCAGTTATACAAGATGAAAAAGTTCTAGAGATCTTCTGTAGAGCACTTTCCTTTTAGTTAACAATACTGTACTATATATGTAAAAATTTGTTAAGAGGATGAACCTCTTGTTATGTGCTTGTTAACCACAATAAAAAAAATGAGTGTGCCCCTCAAAGGTTATGAATTAACTACTGCCTAAGCTATTAATGTGAATAATAATGCTACCTATCTCAGAGGTGAAGATGGTGATTACTTGAAACACTGATATAAACTCTTAGGTAACCCTGCCTTTGTGCCCTTAATATCCAAAAAGTATTTACCTTGTTCTATTACCCAAAGAATCTGTTCCCACTGAGAGTTGATTAGGAATAGACTCTGTGCCCGCGCAGTGGTATAAATATCATCTTTGTTCCTCTTGGCTCTTAATTCAGTGACAAGCTCATCTCCCAAGGGCTCCCAGAAGTGCAGCTCTGTGAATCCTCGTGTCCCAGTTGAGACTCCCCCCATTCCTTTTCTACTACTTTTCGCAGGATCCTTATTTCCATTTTTATATTATCTGGAAAAATCTCATCTCTTGCCCTGGATACTCACCTCCTCTAGAATGGAGCATTTACAAGGCAATGAGAACTTTCTCTTGCCAACACTGGCACATCTCTCAAATACTCCTTGTCTTTCCGGGATGAGGAATAAAATGCATTAAATGGCTACAAAAATCCTATATGCTCACATACATGGAAATTTTAGTAAAATGCAAAGTGAAATCATGTTCATCATGATCATCATGATCATCATCACCATCATCATCATAGGTAATGCTCCCCAAAGACTTAATGTGTTGTGGGCACAAGGTTAAGTGTCATTTGTGGATTAGCTCATTTCATCATTGTGACAATGCTATAATATAGGAATATTATTATTCTCATTTTAGAGGTGAGAAAGAAGGCTTAGAGTGGATAGGTAATTTGAGGGGTGGGTGGGAGTGCTCATTTGAATACAGGCAGCAGAATATAGAATACAGGATTCAATCTCTTACTCATTGACAATAATGACCTACTCATTGAATTCTCAGCTATTATTTTCTGGCCTGTAGAACATTGATCTTTAGGCCCCTTTAGGATATATGTAATATATATTATCTATATATCAGGCAATTTTTAATGGAATTAGGTTCATGCATGATAACAATTTTAAGTGACAAGAAGAATAATCTAACTCGAAACTTTTCCAGCTGTTTTTGATTCAGAACACTTTACTATTAGTGTTTATGCAGAATGATGAGGATATGAGGAAAAGTGTGTGAGTATCTAACTAAAGACACTAACCAAGCACTACCAAAAGGCATCAATGCCAAAGCGACAAGAGGCAGCAGTTTAGCACTCATCACTTTCATTGTGGTTTGCATTTACCTTGATTGAAGACATTTCACTGGACTTGGACTGGCTCGTTGCTTTGGAGTAATCACACATGGAAATTTTATTTCCTCCTAGCTAATCAGAATATTGAGACCTGCTAAGAAATCATAAGAAAAAAGCCTTCGTTTTGGGCTGACTTTCGTCAAATTCTGAAGGATATGAGAACCTGCTGCTTCCTTCTGCGTAGAAATAGCCTATAATACAACCTTAAGTCTACAAGAAAACAGAAAGCAATTTTATATTTCTTATAAACCACTATCTCAAGAACACTGTATATCCCTGGTCACTAAGAGGCTGAATTATTCAGGGCCCGTGTGACATCTGTAATAGGAAGGGCTCGATGCAGCCAGAGAGAAAGAAGAGGGTCAAGATTCTTCTAGTTGCAACTTCCTCCCAAAGCCTGCAGAGACCTTTTTGGTCGGAGGGGACACATTTATCACCCAGCCAAGAGTTAAAATAAGGATCTCACTGAATCTGGATTATACTAAGGTACAAGAAAGATTCTGGCTAATGAATTTAGCATAGGAAAGATAACTTGAAGCGGATGTACCACTCCTTTCTCTGTGCCAGCAACACACCCACAGAGAGCAGGGGCGGGCGTGCTTGTTACCATCAGTGGACTTCCTTAATGTTCACAGCTTAGGCAAGATATCTTCCTTATTAGCTTCAAAGTGAAAAGCTTCGTCAGGTTTTTCCACAGCACAAAGTAATATCAGAATTTGTGTCAGTAGTGATAATGGTGACAGATGTTCCTAACTGAATACTGTTTGTGGGTGAAGAGAGGTTATTACTGTCATTATTTCTTTCTCATCAACTGCTTACGACAAACTAGGTGCCATATGGGAGGGTAAGTTAGTTCCCATCCTGCCAGGGCCAAGCGTGATTCTGCAAGGACTAAGCTGAATGGGGATTTTCCCTGGGGTGGCCCACGCCAGCAAATGCCTTTGATGCATTTCAGGCTGACAATGTGATTTTCAGCTATTCTCCGTGATGCCTTAGAGCCACTTCAAATCTCTGTCAGATGCCAACCCAGTGGGGACAAGCTGACTTTGGTCTCTTCATTTTTTCATTTTGGAAGCTCAAAATTCAATCCCCCCTGGAATATTTTCTGAGAATTCAAATCTATACTGGCACAAGAGGAAGGGCAAGAGAGAAGGAGCAGGCATCCTACAGGTTCCTGAATTAAATGGAGCTTCTGGCCCTACAATGTTAGAAATTTAAAAACACTGGGCAAAAGACAATAATAAACAACATTTATTAGATACTTTGTGTTACAGGTATTTTTGTGGTATGTTATAGATACTATCTCGTTTAACCCATATTCCGATATAGAAGTTATTATTATTACCTCCATTAGACAGGGGAGGTAAGCTGGGGGGCCTAAGTAGTTCACCTACGGACACACGGTGGGTAAGCTGCAGAGGCAGGCTTTGAATCCAAGCTTTCTGGCTGGTTCCAGAGTCCACCACATAATTTGTAGTTTCTATAGGCTTTAAACATTCTGGAGGCTGTATTTCTGTTACTGAATTAATAGGACCTCGATTTCATAAATAGTTTACAATTAAATAATAAATTTCTATCATGTTCTTTGCAATAAATTTTTGTCATGATGTAAGAAAATTCAAAGACCCTCCTGTTGAAATACTGGATCTGGCCTTATTATGGAGCTATTGCTCATATTCTTTTTAAAAGCAGTTCTATTTCTGCACAGACATCACAATCTGTATTTGAGAGGCTGCCTGAAAGAACCTTATTATTGCAGCATGTTGCTGACAAGTAATACACTATTGCCATCTATTGTAATGGAGAGTAAGTTGATTTACTGCGAAGGATACTAAGCTAATAGGAAGCATTCAGTATGCAGCTGAGAACTGCAATTCGTTGTTCTCCTCTGTTTAGGAGCATCTCTCAATAGCTCAGGGCAACCCATGTCCCTTGCTCTCTTGGACAGTATTTGACCTCGAGAAACCAAAACCTCGCCTAGTCCAGCGTCATGAATCTTATTCACTGATGATCAGGCTAAGGAAGATGAAGGGGTTCTTCTATGCTTTTCTTCAAACGCAATGGGAAACATTGGTACCATCTTTTGCAAAAGCAGCATTTTGCAGAAGATCTAATGCAAATAGCATTGGAGCAAGGGAGGCTGGGACTAAGCTCCCAGCAGCTTCACAGCATGACAGTGAAGGAAATGCCCTCTTGTCCTTTCACATTGGCACCATCTCCTATTCCCCCAAGGAGATGAAAATAACGATGATTCACTAGTTTTGGAGGACTATCTACTGCATCCCATTGCTGCCCTGCTTTCCAAGCTGATCGAAAAACCTTAAGGGGCCCTGATAACCTCTTTATTTCTTGCTGGCCTTAAGTAAATTTGGGATCTACTGACTGGCATTGGGATCACTCACAGGAGAAGCCAACATTCCAGGCTTCTCGTTTCTGATCTGCCATGGAGCAGGCCAGTGCGTGCTGCTGATCTGGAAAGCACTGCAAGGCAGCCAGCATCACTATCCATTTAGCCTGTGGCTGTTTAAAATCTGGCACATCCAAGCAAGTCTCAAATAGTATCAGTTCTTCTAGGAAATTAACTTAAATTCCTTTCTATTTATGCTTAACCTCTTTGGCTTGCTGTCTTTTCTCCTCTGCCAGGATACCGTGTGCCTTTATTTTGGTATCACTAGTCAATTCTGTCTGCTTTCCTGCGTATAGTGCTCTCTGGTGATAATCAGAAATTCCCATTCCAGCTCATTCCGTGGAACCCCTCTAGTTGCATCAGTTTTTTATCTCTTCTCTTTTGGTTCCTCCATGACTCCTAAGAAAAATGGGACAGAATCATTTAATTGTCAGAACCTTCAACTTGTGTTTTCTATAGCAGCTTTGAACTTCGGAAAATTTTGAAAATGGAGTTATGCTTTTGTGAGGTAACATGGAGTTAATTTGAACAAAGACCCTGTACAAGCAACCCTTTTTAAGAGATGCATAGACTCTGCTGGTGCCTGGGACATGCAGCTCCCTTGCGTGCTTCATTGAGTTCCTGTCTCTTCCCATTCTTCAGTTCAGGTCAACAAATACTACTGAGCTCAAACTACAAATCAGGCATGGAGCTGGGCACTGAGGTGCAAGGATAAATAAGAAATTATCTTTATTCTCGATGATCTTATCTAGTTAGACATGACATACAGATGCCTCCAATGGACGATATCAGGGACGAGATAGAAGTGTACATGGCATGGAATGAGGTTTTGGAAAGTTTCCTGGAGCAGAAAATATCTGAGCTGAAACTTGAAGCTAAGCGGAATAAGGTAAGTAAGGAATGACAGAGCAAAACACATAAGCAAGTTACAGAGCATGACTAGGATATAAAGCCAGCTGCAAGAGTTTGATATCATTTGACTGTGAAGTGTAGAGCAGGCAGACGTTCAAAAAATATTTATTTATGAAAAGAAAAACAAACCCAACAACAATGTAGGCAAGCACTATCTCAGATGCCTGGAAGGATCTGTTTGTCTTGCCTACATCCCACCCTCCAGTAGCTTGGAGTCTAGATTCCTGGCATTATCATTGGATTACTCTATTTACCAAGCCAAAAGACTCTGGATGGTACCGCAGAAGTCTTAAACATTTGTAAGCCTAGGAATAGAAAGCATAATGAGAAAAAAAAAATGATCTGAACAACATTTGTATGTAGACTTTACCCAGGCAACTTTATTGCCCTCAACTCTAGCAGAAGATGTCAGCTCTAGCTTTAGAAACATTGAGAATTCTGTGAAACTCCAGCTTGCAAAGCCATTACAGGGCTCCACTGTCTAATTTGTCATGGATCCACTTTACTTGATTTGGGCAATTTAATCAGCATGAAGATGAATCTGCTGCATACCTCGTATGAGCATGCAGTATTTCTCTTCCTCTGTCTGGAATCTGTATTTGTTGGAATAGTCCCTGACAAGAGCTCTCGCTAGGGATGGAGGTGGTGGTGGGTGGGGCGGGGCGGGGGGTCAGTAGGAAATAAGAGCCAATACAAGCTGAAGCTCCCAACTCGGTAACAGCACATCCAACAGGCATGAGGCAAAGTTTGAAGTGAATTTTAGAGTTGCACAAGGCCTATTTCTCCGTCTGCAACCAGTGGAGAAAATATTCCATCAATTTAGCATTGTGATCATCATTCTTCCCATAAAGGAAAGTACAACTGCCTCTTCTAATGAAATAGTTCTTTCTTCTTGCTTTAATCAGCAGATCGGACTCCCTTTTAGGCTTAAATTATAATGGTCATATAATCTAGAGCAGTAAAAAGGAAATCAGCAAAAATATCTAGAGTTATTATCTAAGCCATTTAAAGAAAACTTTATCTGCCTGCTTTTAACAGATCTGGAATTTTAATATCTATGTAACAGAAAAATATACCCACAGAATCTTGAGGTAAGCAAAGCTTTCTGATAAAAAATAAAATGTATTTTATTTGTTGAACAATCTTCAGTTTGTGAACAAAACTTTGTAGTACTTAGATCACAAAAAGCTCCTAAGAAATACTAGTTCGTAAGGAACTTTCCCTCTGCTGAACTCTTAGAGTACTTGGTGACTGTACCTTAATTTGTCTATTAATCATGTGGGAATCATGGCATCCTTTGTATTGTGTGTTGAAGTATTATTTAGCCCTTGTATTGCCATTTAACATTTCATGGTTTTATGAGAGGTGGCTCAGCATAGGAAAATGATATGGGTTTTAAGGAGAGAACAATTTAGATTTGAACTGGATAAAAAAAATGTGGATTGACAATTTTATAGCTATGTGTCTGCTGATACAATAAGGTAACAATTCTGAACCTCAGTTTATTCATCTTTAATATAGAATTAAGGGTACTCGATTTATAGGGTTGTTATAAGAATGAAATAAAATATATTCATAATAGCTGGCATAGGAATAGGTGATCATTAAATTATTGCTATTGTTTTATTTTATCTATTGAAAATTATTACACTTACTTGGGGAAAGCCAGTTGCCATGTGAGAAGTTCAGCTGCCCTGAGACTTCCATGCTATGAAGGAACTCATGTGTAAAGGCTGTATGGAGTGAAAAAGAGAGTGAATGTGAGAAAGACATGCACCAGACACTATATATGAGTGAAAAAGTCTCCAGATGACTTTAGCCTCATACTATCTGACTGCAACAGCGTGAGAGATCAGAAGCAAAACCACTTGGTGGGCCCAGTCAACTCTCATAACCATAAGGGATAATAATGATATATTTTTTTAAACCACATACACATAAAAAAATTAGATTTCTTTTAAGCATGTTATTTTCTACATGTTTCTTATTTTCAAAAATCTAGCGCACTATCTTATGCAACAATCACTATTTATAGGTGGACTATTATTTCGCTTTTTAATTTTTATTAAAGTACCAATATGCCATATCAGTGAGTCTCTGTAATAATATAGATTTTAAAGCACTTCGTTTTCTCTTCATGTATTTTGTATAGAAACATAATCACATAAATTTTAAAGTAGTGTTTATTGTGAATGTATGGTTTGCTAATACTATGTCTAATTCATCTATAAAGTGTAACAAAAAAAAAAGTCAGAAAAATCTCACAATAAAAAAATACATATTGGTTTTGGTAATGATTATTTTGGACCTGACTCCAAAAACAAAGACGACAAAAGCAAAAATAAACAGGTGGAACAACTTCAAACTAAAAAGCTTCTGTATAACAAATGAAACATTCAACAAAATGAAAAGATAACCTACTGAATGGGAGAAAATATTTGCAATACATATCTAATAAGGGGCTAATATCCAAAATTAAAAAAAGAACTAATATAACTCAATTGCAAAACAAACAAACAAACAAAAAACAGTCTGACTAAAAAATAGGGAGAGGATCTGAATAGACTTTTTTTTTCCAAAGAAGACATACGGATGGCCACCAGGTACATGAAAATATGCTCAGCATCACTAATTATCAGGGAAATGCAAATCAAAACCACAATGAGGCATCATCTCACACCTGTTAGAATGGCTATTATGAAAAAGACAAGAAATAAGTGTTGGCAAGAAAGTGGAGAAAAGGGAACCCTTGTGTACTGTTGATGGGAATGTAAATTGGTGCAGTCACTAATGGGAAACAGTATGAGGTTTCCTTAAAAAGTTAAAAACATAAATAGCATATGATTCAATAATTCCACTCTGGGTATTTATCTGAAGAAAATGAAAACACTAATTCAAAAAGATGTATGTACTCCCATGTTCACTGTAGCATTATTCACGATAACCAAGATATGGAAACAACCTAAGTATTCATTGATAGATAAATGGATAAAGATGTGATACAATGGATTTCCACAATGGAATAGTATTCAGCCATAAGGAGGTTGAAATCTTGCCATTTGCAACAACATGAATGGATCTTGAGGGCATTATGCTAAGTGAAAGAACTCAGACATAGAAAGACCAATATAGTATGATCTCACTTATATGTGGAATCTAAAAACAAAACAAAACAAACACCAACCTCATAGATGCAGAGGACAGATTGGTGTTTGCCAGAGGCGAGGGGTGGGGAGGTGGGGGGAAGCAAAATGGGTGAAGGGGGTCAAAAGGTACAAAATTCCAGTTTTAAAATAAGTAAGTCATGAGAATGTAATGTACAGCATGGTGTCTATAGTTAATAATACTCCATTGCATATTTGAAAGTTGCTAAGTGAGTAGATCTTAAAAGTCCTTATCACAATAAAAACATCATAACTATGTATGGGGATGGATGTTAACTAGATTTTTTGTAGTGATTATTTCACAATATATAAAAATATTGAATCATTATGTCATATACCTGAAACTAATATGATGTTATATGTCAATAAAAAAAGTATACCCTATATTAAGAGATTCCATAGCTTATAGGAGAACATGATCACAGAATAAAAAAAGCCCATTATCATGAGAAACTAATTTAATATCCATTGTATTTAATAATACACAACCCAACTCTATATATGGTTCTTAGCTTGTTCCTAAATGTATTTACTTCCCATTGAAGACTATCAAAGTTATTGGATAATTTGTCAAACCAAGATTCCAGGAAAATTCAGGATGGCTAACAGTTATAGGTATACCTTTATTTTTCACTAACATTTTAAGTTAATTATTTACTCTAGGATACTTAATTAATAATTCTAATATACTGTTCAGAAATTGTGGCACATACAAACTAATATATATATATATATGTATTTGGGGGTTATTTTCATATTTCTTTTAGGTTCCCAAAAGAGATCTGTGATTTCATAGAAAATGGCATGAAAATTCTTATAGAAACTTGGATTAGGCAGTGCACTTAACTGTCCTATTTAGTCTGGGCTATAGATATTAAGCCAACAAACAAACAAACAAACAAACAGATTTAAAAGGTTATATTGTCTTCATAGCCTAAAAAAAAACCTCCGCATATTTCAGTTATATAGAATAGAGAGTGTCTGGCACTAAATTCTGTGCAAAACAACCTCATACGAATCCTCACATTTGAGTTCTTGATTAATAATGAACAAATCCTTCAAAAGAAAACTTACTAAGAGATGCAAAAACTCACTTCATGAAGATATTTCTTATAGCGACCCTAAATAAAAACAAGGCTGTAATGTTATATTTTAATTCAGCGAAAGTATTTTACCATATCTGGTGATACCAGCAAAAGGGTGAAGATTGATGGGAGCTGGAGGTAAGCTGCTTTGCTGAAGAAGCGGTGAATTAATCTTATTCATTTCCGGTGGTAAAGTAAAAACAGAATTGAACACTGAGATGATGAACTGTATGGAAGATGACAAAAGCCATATGAGAGAGAAACCATAGCTGGAGCCAAGAAACTATCACCTGGCATCAGTAACTTGAAGACCAGGTTGAGCCGATGAGAGAAAGAGGTACAAGAAAAAAACAGAACTCAAATGTTATTAGTTGTACAAAACCTCCAAATAGAGCAACTTTTTGTAGGGCTAGGCTAGTGTTTGTGATGTCTCCAAGGTGTTCTGACACCTGATAAATCGATGCAAGGTGGAGGAAATGCATCCTAGGTTATCTCTTTACCAGCAAACGATGCAAAATAAACTTGAGAAAGCCCATAAGAATGAATAATTAGCATGTGCCTTATACTACCCTCAACACGTTCCAATCATTCTGAGTTTCCTTTTCACGTTGGTTGAATAAGATTATGATTACATTCTGATAAGAATGTGGAGTTCTGATTGTCAGCACTTGGACAAGCACATCCATTTGCTTTATATACTGGTTGTCTCAATGGCAAAGTTAACATTCTGGTAATGATTTTAAGTCTTCCCTATAGAAAAGATCACACACCTTTTATCAAGCTAGACGGAGGTGCCGGCTTGTGGGCAGGAATTCTCAATAATAGCTATAAATAGTAATAAAGATATTAGTAACTTACATTTGTTAAATGCTTACCTTGTGCTGGGCACTCTGCTAAATACTCATTTCTTTTAATCTTTGCAGCCATATTATGGTAGTGTGCAATAATTGGACTATTATTATCACCATTTTACCAATGGAGAAACTGAGAACTAGAAAGGCCAAGGCCTCATAGCTGGTAAGGAACAACTTTTAATCTTCCTAGAGAGTTTGTGTGAACATTTGCCTACACAAGTAAATACTTGCTTATATAACATATAAGTATGCATACTTCTAGGATTCATATATGTCTGTATATATTTATATATGTCTATATATATACTAATTTCTCAGTTTCATCATGTTGAACTGAAACATAATCACAGAGTTTATTCAAGTATATGAATTTACCTGTTCATCAACTTACAGAATTAACTCCAAAATTTGTTGCTGCAATAAATTCAGGAAAGAGTCTTAATGAGATTCAATCTCACAAAAACTGATATGTAGATCAGGGATTGGTAAATTTTTTCTATAAAGTGCCAAATGGCACTCTAATAATTACTTTCTATGAAAATTATTATAATTAAAAAATAAAAAATAAGAATTCAATTAGATGTTAGGTGTTCATTGCTGTATATATTTTATTGTATATGATTATTGATTTCTCCACAGGTAGGATTTTAATTTACATTGTCAATAAATTGGGTTGGAAGAGTTGGACTTTTAAGGATAAGATGCTGAGATTATATTTATATTTGGAGGTGAGAAATGATTCTTTGCCTTTTGATCTAAGCATATTTATAGATGCCTTATACGAAAAGTTAAGATTTAAAAAAAAATTTCTTGTTCTTATTACTAATATAAAATGGATTTATTTTTATATTTTACATTAAACTTGAATTTCTTTTTCCAACAGTAAAAGAAATAATTTTCATCATTCATGGTGTGCTTTTAAAATTCCATTTGGCTTGGGTAATTAAAGGGCCAAATTCTATTAAGTGTCTGGCTTTTAGCACTACCATTTTTCTTTTTTTGGCATTTTTTTCAAGATCCAGAAGATGCTTAAAGACAGGTAAAAATCTCTGTATTTTTCTTGGAATTAAAAAATATACACTTAATAGTTTCTACAGATTATTTTACATTAACTGGTTTAGTGTCCTTACATTAGCGCTCATTACAACAAATTTATAACGCTAATATTAAATACTGAAGCTTAAATAATACAAAAGCTGTTTTTAAAGATTTAATATTTCATTTGATAGGCAAGCATATAAAAAATGCCCAGTTTCAGACTTCCTAGGTCTTTTCTGTTAGTTCTCATGCACCCATGTAATGACTTTGGAAAGTAGGACGGTGCAACAGAGAGAAATTAGGCTCGGTAGTAACAGAAGCTTGGATCGGGGTCCCACTTCTCAGCCTGAGATACACCTCAATTTCCTTACGTGTAACCTGAGATCAGTGATGATGCCTAGCATATGCTTATTACAAGGAAAAAGCAAAATGACATAGGATGGAGTGTGAGTGCAGCACATACCTCTTCTCTTCCTGTTGAAATGTAGTGTCTTCCTGATACCAGAAGTCCCTTTTTCATTTTAAATTGATCACCATTCTTTAAAAATGAGACTACTAGTGAAGAGTAGCCGCCCAGGTAAAGAAAGCAAAGTGAAAAAGGATGAGAGGATGCACCCTGAAAGACACATTTAGGAACATATTGCTTTGCGGACATTGAGAACATCCATTCTTCTGACTTTTGTGAATCCCTTAGCTACAGTCCAAGACAAACTAAAGATTAAAAGAGGGTAATTACTAATTATTTAAAGGGTAATTGTAATGAGCTGAGATAACAAAATTATCACATTTCAAAGCTCAATAAACCTCATTTTTTAAACAAAGAAAATTATTTCATCAAGTAGTATTTGAAATTGTTCGGGTTAGACTTTGAGCATGATGTCTAAAGGGAGCTCGATGACAAAGTTTGCTTGAATGCAGAAATTTTACTTGTATTTGCTGAAACATCAAGGAGGAGAAAGTTGAAGATGTATTCATAAGACAGGAAAAGATCATTTTGTCAAAAAAAAATTGGACATCGTAAGCCCTCATCACATGCCTAAAAGGGGGAGCTTTCGAGAACATAGGCTGAGTTGGTTTTCAGTTTTACAACAGAAATTGAAGTCAAAGAAGAGAATTTTTCATCTGCAGAGCTCCTAATTCACAAGAAAAGTAAGAGTTTCTTTGTAAATTGATTTTTGAGTTTCTCATCTGAGGTGTGAAAGAAAACATGATATTGTTTTCCTATTAAACATTTTTTGCTTGACTATTCCCTATTTTTTTTTTTTTTGTCTTTAGAAAGAATAAAATCCCTTGGCCTTATCAGACTTTAACTCCAAGACTTTTTGATGCCAGAGAGTGATTTCTTAGAAAAGGTGGTTAGGGATCCAGAAATGTCACAGTATCCCTCTCTGTCAGATGCAATTATTTTTTCTCAGTGATTTTTCATCTGTGTATCTATTTACCTAATGTCAAGCTATCATGTCAGAACACCCTATAACGAGTTTAGCTGGTGATGTGACTATGTGGGTACCGACTCCCCCTGGTCAATGCTCACTCACTTCTTCTCTTGGTGACTGAAAACAGGCTTCATGCTAATCACTCTGATGGCTCTACCAGAAAAAGCTTTGCCAGAGTTTCCATTGCCTGCTAGATGTAGGAGGCTCACTCTGCAACTTTCCTGAGGAGTATAGCCTCTTATTGATCATGTCTTGAAAATAAGGAAATTTCTGTAAGTAGATGTGTGAATGTGTGTGTGTGAGAGACAGTGTGCTTTCTTGTTGAAATGAAACAGAATTTATGAGTAGGAGCAGACAGTTTTTGCTCCTATTTGGCACTGTGCATGAAAAAGAGGCTTGTGTCTCAGTGTTCTTAGGGACTCGGTTCCAATGAGTTTTGGTTTGTGTGTTTGTGCGCCAAGGAGAAAGGATTTGAGAGCATGGGGGAGAACCAAGAGCATTTGTACAGGCAAATTCAGCAGTAGAAAAGAGCAAAGAAAAATCAATTCTGAGGCACAATGCTTGTTCGCCTTCAGAGATGGAGTGTCCACAGGATGGAAACTACTTCTAAAAAATTTTGTTCTAATCTTCACAGCGATGCTAAGGTCCAAATGGAGTATCATGTTGTTCTCTATAGAGGATGGAGCACTTGCGGGACAAGGCCGAGTTACCAGAGGGGTTACAATTACCTGGGCTTTCTCTTGGCCTCTGGAACTCTGGCTGGGATCCCTCATTGGCATCAAATTCACATTTTTATGCACCATTATATTCTGCGTGGACTAAAAGGCATTTTTTTCCCCTTCCTGAATCAAACCACACTATGAGTCTGAGGTTTTAACCTTAACATTCTCTATTTTTAGTTTAATTAAGTCCATATCCTAGGAAATGCTTTCCTGCCAGCCTCAACAATGAGACACTCTTGTCAGGCGGGAGCTAATCCTCAGTGCTCTCTGGACTAGCTCATTATTAATTTTAAAAACAAAAGTAGAATTATAAAAAGTTATTCATCTTTGATCATGTTGGGGCATGTGCAATATATATACTCATTTTTCAGGGTTACTTTGTCATCTACTGTCCATATTTTCACATGGAATTTGATGAAGATACCTCAAACCATGGAAAGTCCCTCTCCCATCTCAGTAATTTGTTACCACTGAGATCTTGGCTTGAGCAGCAATGAATTCCTGGGAGACAGAGGTTACATGGGCACATTTTTACACTTTTCATTACTAGCACGAAAGAAAGAATTTTCCTCTCCAAAAGCAGACAATTGTTTTCAGGCTTGATTCTCTGTAATGAAAGCAAAGCGTGTGCATGCGTGCGTGTGTGTGTGTATGTGTGTGTGTATGAGTTGATTTCAATGAAGAGAGTCAATGCCTGTTTGTATTTGGATAGTGAAATTGATACTTGGAAACACTTTGCCAGTAGCATTTAATGATTGTCAATGAATCAAAGATAGTGGAGGGAATTAGCTTCCATGCTTCATCTGTAGTTCCTATCATTAGGCGAACTTCAAGTAAGTAGCATGCTAGCCCCTAGAGGACTAGTTTTGTATTTCTCCCATAAAGTGTCAAAGTGAAAAAGATGTTGCACACTTAAGAAGACCATGGAGGGCTCTGGAGTGCCACAGGAAGCTTTCTAGATGGGGACTGTAGGGAATGTGAAAATACACACGCCACAGTCATTCCAGGCAGACTCCTTAACTAAAATAAATTTTAAATCATAAGAACCACTACTAACATTTCCAGTAAAGATGACTCCAATCTTTCATGCACAAATATGACAGGACTTCTGGGTAGAAACTGCCTTGTGAGGAGAACTAGCCAATACCTAAGGGTCTTTGACTGACAATTGTAAAAAAAAAAAAGAAAAAAAAGTAGTGATCCAGGGGAGTACACATCATTTCTCACTGTTCTAGTCCAATAAAAGTTCAATCAGATTCAATAATCTTAACGTCTCCATCTGACCTCCTTCTGAGACAATGAGTTAAACAGATGTTTTAACAACTATTTTGGCCAGTAATGGATTCATTGATAGCTGAAAAAAATGCCCCCAAACCAAATCATAATGAGCACTATGTATTTACTACTTATATAAGTTGATGAGATAATGTCTGGATTATAGTAAGGAACTCACTGTTTTATCTAGGAATAGGGTAATGTTGCAAGTAATTAAATAAAATGACTGCACTGCAAAATCATTATTCATATAATAAGTCAGGCCTGCTAACTCTGCATTCCATTTTTCTCCAGCCGAGGATTTAGTTAGACTGGTTCACTCACAGCTCTCTTTGCTCAGCTATGAACTTCAGCTGCTATAACTCTGTTCATGTTGCAGCTTCCTCTTAATTTTTAAACCTCCAAATCTTAACCGCCCTTCAATATCCAATTTCTGATCTCCTCCCATGTTGATAACACCCAGGCTCACTATGGTATCTATTGTCAGTTTCGGTCTTTGCTACTCATTTGACATGTATTATTAACTTGTTTTCTTTAAGTTTTAATTTTGAGATGATTTTAGATGTACCAAAGTATTGTAAAGTTAGTCCAGAGTTCTGTATACCCTCTGAACAGTTTCCTTTCATGTTAACATCTTATATAATACATTTATCCAAACTAAGAAGTTGACATTGGTACAATACTAAACTTCAGAGCTTATTTGGATTTCTCCAGTTTTTCAAATATGACCTTTTTCCGTCCCAGGTTCCAATCCAGGATTCCATATTGCATTTAGTTATCATGTCTCCTTAGTTTCCACCAATCTGTGACAGCTCTGTCTTTCCTTTTTCTTTTCTTTTCTTTTTCGACGGGCGGCGGGGGAGGGTGTTATCTTGACACTTTTAAGTGTACTGGATAAGTATTCTGCAGAATGTATCCCCATTTGTGTTTGTCTTGGGTTTTCTCACAATTGGGGAGATTATGGATTTTTGAAAAGAACACTGAAGAGATGAAGGGCCCTTATCATCACATTATACCAGAGGGTGTGTACCATCATCATGACTTATTACTAGTCATGGAAGCCTCAAACACTTAATTAAGCTGTTGTCTGCCAGGTTTCACCACTGTCATTATTTTTTTCCTTGTCATATTCTATTCAGGGAGTCACTAAGTCCAGTTCACATTTCAGCGGAGGAGAATTAAGGTCCATCTCTTGTAGGAAGGAATACCAAGAATTTCTGGGAGTATATTAAAAACCACAATGGAAATTAATGAGTGTTATGGGAGAGAAGTTTTGAGGCTATTCATTTATCCTGTTTCTCCTTGACATTTTGCTCACTAATTTTAGCATCTATCAGTGGATCTGGCAAGCAGCAATTCTTACTATAGTGATCTAAAGGTATTTTCTATTTCCCTCATTCCTTCCATATTTATTATTTGGGATTCTTCTGTAAGGAATATTTGTCTATTTCCCCATTTGTTCATTTACTCAATCATTTATTTATATCATCAGGTAATGAACTTTTATATTATTATTTGTTTTATAATCCAATATTCTCTTTATTTTGTTCCAATGTTGGCCATTGGAAGCTTACATGTCTTTTTTGAGATACCTCCATTTTTTTTTTTAGCACTTCTGTCATTTCTGACACTTCAAGATGCTCCAGGATCATTTTGTATTGCCTGGACCCTAGAATCAACCTTTTCTCCATGGAGTCATGGTTTCTATTTTCAGAGAATGGCATTTAAAAACCAAGATCTAGAGTGTTTGTTGCTACTGGCCTGTCATTGTTTTTAGGCTATATCACTGTACAGAACTAGGAAATGGTATGGATACTCTTCCATGTGGATACTCTTCCATGTATATACTCATATCTATATGTCAGTGCCTCCCTCATCCCTTCCTCCTTCCCTCTCCCTTGCACATGCTCTCTCTCTCTCTCTCTCTCTCTCTCTCCCTTCCTCCCTCTAGAGAGAGAGAAACAGTTAAAGAGATCTATATATAGAAAGTTCATACTACATCTCTTACTCTCATCCATCTTACGTTTTATTTTTAACTTCTTCCTTTGGCAGTGAGAAACTTGGTTCCCATTATTTATAATTCATTTACTGATTTATTAAGCTCTAGTACACATTTAAAGTAGTTTCAGAATTATTAATCTGTACCCCTAAAAAATAAAGTTACCAACTATAGTACAGTGTTTATGTGAGTTCATTTTTAGTCTTTGGTCTTGTTTTCTCATTTAAACCACTGTTCACCAAATTTACTTGGGTCAATTCATTTTTATTTATTTATTTTTGCCTCACTCCCTTCAGTATAATTTTCTCACATATTTGTAATATAGTTAGATGCATTCGTCAAAGTCTGTATTCCATCTGGGATCTCCAAACATTTTCTGTTTACTGGTTTGTTTCAATTTGCATGCAATAAAGTTATTCCTTGTGATGTGTAGTTCCATGGGTTTTGACAAATGCACAGTCATGTATACGACTCCACAGTGCCATACAGAACTGTTCTATCACTCTATAAATTCCTTTGCATTTCCCCTAAAGTCAATCATTCCTTTCCCTTAAATCCCTCAAACAAATGCTTATCTGTTTTCTACCCCCATAGTTTTGCCTTCTCAAGAATGCACATAAATGGACCATACCATAGGTAGTCTTTGGATCTGGTTTCTTTCACTTAGCAAAAATGGATTTAAGTTTCACCAATAGCTCATTCCTTTTTAGTGCTGAATAATATTCTTTTGTATAGATGTACTAAAGTTAGCTTACCCATTTACCCACTGAAGGACGTTTTGACAGTTTCCAAGTTTCATCAATTATGAATAAGACTGCTATAAACATCTGTATACAGATTTTTTTTGTGAACGTATGTGTTTAATTCACTGGAGTAAATATCTAAAAGTGGGATTTCTGGGCCCCACATATGCTGGATCATATGGTAAGTATATGTTTAATTTTATAAGAAACTGGCAAACTGTTTTCAAAAGTGGTTGTGCCACTTTGTATTCCCACCAACAATGAATGAAGTTTAAATAACTTTTTATATTATTTCCACTTATAACACCGGAATGTGTGAGATATTGTTTGTTTATTCATCATAATTACCTATTGAGTTCCTATGTACCAAGCACTATTAAAGTGTTTTTTTAAAATAAAGATTTCATTAAATTGTAAGAAAGAAAATAAACATGTATACTAATAGATAATTTTAGAGTAATGAGTTTATTAAATTATTGTTCTATGATTGAGATGAACCGCTTCAAAGAATTACAGCCTTAAAATTTCATTTGCTTCATTGACTAAGAACTTGATAAAAATTTATTAAAACCAATGAATCCATCATGGGTATTCTGAAATGATGCTTTGGAAATGTGTTATTCAAAGAGTATTCAATAAAGTATAGTCTGTCACTGGATTTCTGGTTCTAAAATCTCTTGCTTGCATAGCAAGTGAACAAGGAGCTCCTGGAGCTTGCTCAAGCATCTTTTCTATTTGTTTGTTCATTTTAAATGTTATTTGGAGAATGAAAAGTAGGAGAGCAGAGAAGGAGAGAGATCAGAAATAGAGACAATTTCTTAATAGTCATTTAAGATACACCATGCATTAACTGAAAGTTGACTTAAGAAAAATGTTTGTAGTATCAAAGAAAAAATAATTCAGTTGGGTTAAGAGTATCCCTGTCTTTAGAAATAAAAGATGCAATTTTATTTAAAAAAAACAAACTATTAATTAGTTTAAAAGATGGAGAAACATGTAATATCATGGATAGAAGCAGGAATAAACTTAACGTTTAGCTGTAGGAGGTTTAGGAATTGTTTTTCATAATATTGGATTTATGGTTCAATAATTTTCCATTTGGTTGGAGGTCAGGGTGTCAGAGCAATTTCCCTGATACCATCACATTTCTCTTATGTAGAAACACATTATTTACCTAATGAGAAGAGACAGACTGTCTGAAACTAGATATTTTAAGATATTAATTATGGAACTTTTGCCAATGGATTACCTTAAGAATGCCCCCAAACCTAGGATGGTGCCCAGCTTAGGCTTTAGATGTACTGATCACTAAGCTGAATGTGCTAAATCTATTTCTGGGCAGATGGCCCTCCTTAGAAAGACTGAGCTTGGCAGGAATAAACACAAGCTTCACTGGTGATGCAACTGGAGTTGAGGCCAACTGAGTAACAATTATTTTAATGTAGACTGTTGGTACTGATATCTGCTGTGTGTCCTGACTGCTATTGTCCTACCTAGAGCTTTCAATCTTATGAAACTAACATTTGCCTGCTCTCACTTAATCATGTAGAAAGTATTTAGCCAGCTTCTGGAGACAGTTCAGTTTAGTGCTTCTTGGGGAAGAACATGAGTTTGAGGGAAGTTTTGTTGGATGTCATTGGAAATTAATGCCTTACCAGAATTATGAGCGAAATTATTCAGCACAATTTTGGAAGGCTTGGAGACAGTTTTGGAAGGCAAAAAATTCAGAGGTGTCTTTTGTGAATTTGGAAGTTTTTACAGGTGCGTGTTACATTCTCTGTGGGATCATAATTCCAGAAAGCAGAGCTCTATTATCACTCGCTGGTTAATGATCCCCACCATTGTGAAAGAAAAATGGACAAGCACTGGGCAGGCAGGCCAATGGGCCTTATTCAGCATTTACTTCCTCACAGATTCTTTTTAGCTGATCAGCAATGCATTGCAGATGAATAGGAGTGATTTTCAACTTGTTGCTGAATTTTCTCTGCCAAGATATGAAAAAACATTAATGAATAAAACATAGATGAATTCTGTAGAGAAGATATATCTATATACATATATGTGTGTGTTTATGTATATAAACACATATATGTACATATGTATATCTCTCTTTGATCCAGTTTTGATTTTTTTTTTCTTGTTTCTGATAGATTTCTGAAGTCAGAGCTTCTGTTCTTGTCTACGGTCTATGGCATCATTAGTATTTCTCTCAAAGCTAAGACAGACAGTGACAGGTAAGGAGAAAGAGGAGGAGAAATGAAGTCTTATTTCTCATATATTAAAACAGGTGACATTAATACTTTAATAGTAGGACTTGCTGAGGGAATTGTAATGAAATAAATGTTTAAAAAATTTAATGAGGTAAAGTGTAGTTAGGGTCATTTAAGGAAAATAAGCTAAAAATAATTAAAAGAAAGCCTGGATTTATTTAAATATAGGTCAAAGTTTGGGTCCTGTGAGAATACGCTATTTTAATTTGTGGATAGTCACCTGCTTAGTGAATAAATATCATTTTTGGTGACAGAAATAAGACTGGTCCCTCTGCCATTTGTCAGGGTGTGCTACAGCACATGTGCTAGAGTACATACATGTCTCCACAGCCATCTGTTTAACACAGTCCTGTAGGCACTATATATTTATGTGTATGTATGTGTGTGTGTGTGTGTATATATATATATATATATATATATATATATATATAAAGAGAGAGAGAGAGAGAGAGAGAGAGAGAGAGAGATGTATATTGATCTGCTTTGCAGCAGCTCCACCTATCGGTAACAAAGGGGAGGGGATGGATCAATGAAAATTAACTTCAAGATAGATTTTACTTAAATGTAGCTGTAATATTCCTCACTGCTCTGAAACAGAAAGCAACAGGACATGAAACCATCATTTTGAACCTGACACTGCATGTTCCCCAAACGGAGCTGACGGAGAAGCTGTCATGTGTTAGCTTAGTGCTGGCTCTGGGAATTAACTCTGTTATACATAAAAGGATGGTGAAAGGATCTGAAGACTAAATGAAGAGAAAGGCTGTCTGAGGATTTCAAGGTTCATGTTACTAAAAAATATTAACAAAGATTTTCATCCCTTGGAAACGATAGTAGTAACTTTCTTTTAACATCTGTCAGGTGGTCGTGGAGAAGGAAGTTCAAACCTCTTTAAAAATAATGAGCTTTGATCATTTGATTAAGGAATTTCATTCTGCAAGCAGACGTTCTGGCTTACGGATTTCAGAGGCCTTGGAGAGCATGAAGCTGTCTATTCTTCACATTCTAGGCAGGGTGGCACCAGTAGGATAGATGGTTTCTTTAGTGAATGCTTAGCAAAGCATGCGGTAGTGTTGATGTTGGAATAAAGCTGTTTGCAGAAAATTCAGGAAAAACATTGAATACTTATATTTCCTTAACTTTTCATCCCAATTGTAATTGGAGTCACTTTGAATTTGTTGTTGTTGTTGTTATTATCGAAGAAGAGAAATAGGGATACCTAGCAACACCGGTGTTCTAATTTTCTTACAAATAGCTTTAATTCTACCCTCTGCTTTGCATTGACCATTCCTCACTTTTCCCCCCAGATTCCCAGATTCAAAATGGGTGGTGAAGGAAGACAGGTGTGCTATTTTGGTGATTCAAGCAGGATACAGTCACGGCTGATGGTAAGGAGCAAAGACCATTCTTTGGCTCTTTTTTTTTTTTTAGTTGATTTTTTTTTTTTATTATGCTTATTGGAGTAACATTGGCTAATACAATTATATAATTTTCAGATGCACATTATAATTTGACATCTGTATATTCTATTGTGTGTTTACTACCCAAAGTCCAGTTTCCTTCAGCACCATATATTTGATCCCGTTTACCAACTTCACCCTCCCCCTAACCCTCTATATTTGACCCCCTTTAACTGTTTACATATCTCCTCCTCCTCCACTCCCTACCCTCTGGTAACCACTAGTCTATAGTCCACGTCCATGAGTCTCTATTTGTCCTGTTCATTTGTTGCTTTTAGGTTTATATCTCACATATACATGATATCATGTGGTTTTCAACTTTTTCTGTCTGGCTTATTTCGCTTAGCATGATTATTTCGAGGTCCATCCATGTTGTCGCAAATGGCAGTATTTCATCTCTTCTTATGTCTGAGTAATATGCCATTGTATTTATGTACCACAGCTTCTTTAGCCAATCATCTATCGTAGAGCATTTTGGTTGCTTTATTTCCTGGCCACTGTGAAAAATGCTGCTATGAACATCGGTGTGCAAATATCTTTTTGGATATGGGTTTTCCAGTCTTTGGGGTAAATACCCAGTAGAGGGATTGCTGGATCATATGGTAGATTAATTCTTAATTTTTTGAGGAACCTCCATACTGTTTTCCATAGTGGCTGTACCAATTCGCAGTCCCACCAGCAGTGTATGAGGGTTCTTTTTTCTCTGCATCCTCTCTAAAATTTGTTATGGCTTGTCCTGTTGATTATAGCTATTTTAACAGTTGTGACATGGTTATCTCATTGTGGTTTTGATTTGCATTTCCCTAATAGCTTCCGATATTGAACATCTTTTCAAATATTTGTTGGCCATTTGTATGTCTTCTAGGGAGAAGTGTCTGTTCAGGTCCTCTGCCCATTTTTTGGTTGATAGTTTAGTTTTTTGTTGTTATTGAGTTGTATAAGTTCTTTGTATATTTTAGATATTAGGCCCTTATCAGAGATGTTGCTTGCAAATATATTTTCCCATTCGGATGGTTGCCTCTCTTCTGCTCTTTTATGTGCTCTCACATCCTATACGGAAGAAGGTTTATTGCTACAATATAAATATGATTCCCATGGTCATTTTTTATGTCAACTAAAAAGCCTCAAGGATTCAGCTATAGGCCCTCATTTGCTTTCAATTCTTCCTCATTGAAATAATATATAAATCTAAGAATTTTAAGTATATAGCCATTAAGGAAACAAATTGGTTCCTGACGTGTATATAGTGAACACAAACAATAAAATGGGCGAAACAATAGCTAACTATATCAGGGGATAGAATAGTAAAAATTGTGAGTTAATTTCAAACTTGGCATTTAAACTCCATTGTTATCGACGTAGCGATTCTTACCATCTCCTTCTCATTTCTCAGAACCCATTCTAGAACTATGTATGCTCAAACATTTAAATCCTGATCAAAATGATATGAATTGCAAAAATGATTTCCTTTACTATCATCCCATCGAACAGTTCTTGTTCAATCAAAATACAATAAGTGAAACCCCCTGGCATTATGTGCCTTGATCATCATCACAAAAGTAAGGGATAGTAAAAGCCAAACATCTAACATAGAATTAAATTAACCAAACTAAGCAAAAAAAAAATGCACCCTCTTCCTCAAATAAGCATGAATATTTCAATGTGTATTCTAAAGATTAAAATAAAGCAAAACAAAATTAGAGTTATTATTTGAATAATATAGAGAGCTGACCACTCATTCCCAAAGGCGACTTTATTCTTAAAAGTTTAAAATCCAGCAAGGAGATAAGGTATATGTGTATTAAAATTAAATATCAGAATAATAATAGTAGTAAGCAACAACACACAATATTAAATAAGGCAATGACTAATTAGCAAATGAGTGGTACATCTCGTTCTACAAGTTAATAAGAAGGAGTGGTTACTGATGGTCTGGAAAAGCAAAGGAGGATTCTTATGGCTTTGAAAGCTAGATAAATTGAAATGAATATATGGTAATATTACTACTCTTTCTCATTTCTTAAGTGTACTTTCCCAAGGTATCTTACTTTGATCTCTTATGAATTTTTTAAGGTAAGTGGTTTTATGCTTCTTAATCCAAGAACTATGTCATAAAATATTTTTTAAAAGTTAAAAGATAGCTTTAAACTCCAACCTCTTCAAAGAGTTGAGATAAATGAACAACTATAAAAAACAACAAATCTTTGATGAGTTGGAATATACAAAGAGAATCTATTAGACTTTGTTTTGAATGCAGAGAGTATGCCATAAGCCATTTTCATAAATACCACTGCCTAGCAACATGTTGCAGAAATGAAATATGTTTGATGATGCATTTGGACATACATTCATTTCCTCCAACATTTTCCAGATTTTTATTGGGCACTATAAGTACAAAGCTTGGTCTAATGAACTAGGAAATAAACATTATAAGAATCTCTCAAAATAGTAGAAAGAAAAGCATATTTAGAACTAAGCCTAACAATGTGATAAAATATTTATATACACAAAGGATATAGAAATCAATTATGATCTTGGAATTAGAGAAAGTACTGTAGAGGATATGATGGTCCTGAAAGAATAAGTAGAATTTTGATAGAAGGGAAAAAATAAAAAAGAATTCTAATTCTTTATAACTGTATACTTATAAATAGAACAAATAAAGTGATAGAAGGAAGTGATTAGTTTAAGTAAAATGCGAAATAACTTGGAGCAGCAAAAATATGGAGAAGAAAATTGCCAAAATCTTGAGTGTTGTGATAAGGAATTTAGACTTTACCCTCATAGCAATTATTATAGGCCATGAAACGATTGTGAGCATTGGTATTTTAGATACTGACTTTTGTTTAGGAATCAAGACAGTAGAGAATAGAGTTTAATTTGACCAGGTATTTGAAGCAAGGAACAACTGAGAATAAAATGTACTAGTTCTAGTAAAAGATATGAAAGCACGAGAATAAATGGACACAAGTACACTGGGACAACAGAAGTAAAAATGGAGTTTTTTTTCAAAATGATGAATAGGGAAAATTACTGAGAATTGTGAATAATTTGGTATGCAAAATACAGAACACAACAGGGTCATTAAGGACTAAAGTTGCCCACCTAGGGTTATGGTCAGGGTCAGCTAATTTATGTGAAAATTAACTCCAACAAACTGTGACTGAATACAATAAGAATTTATTTTACACTCAATTACATTCTAATGAGAGTTGATGAAAGAGACCAGTTCTGTTCCATGAAGTAACTCAGGGACCCAGGATCTTTCCATTGTGAGCCCCACAACCTTGAAGATCTTGAATTCCTATACTGAAGCCTCTACATCTGGCCAACAGGTAAGGTAAGTGAGGAAGACAGAATGGAATATTTCATAACATTTTAGGATCAGACTCAGAAAGAGTATGCATCATTTCCTTCTATGTTCCATTAAATAGATGTCAGTTGCATAATTCATCTAACCTCAAAGGAGTCAAGGAATATATTCTTGCAGTGTGACATTAGGAATAGAACATGGATATTGGTGAACAATTGTAGTTTCTGCTACAATGATCAGTAGATGGTAATGCCATGAACTGAAAAAAGAGAAAAGCAAGTCTGATGGGAAAAAAAGAAAATCAGTTCAAAATTGGATATGTTGAGTTAGTGCTGCATGCACAACTCTGTACTAGTTAAAATATTCTGCAGGTAGTGTTAAATTTTAATTTGAATATCAGGGAGCAGTTGCTGATGTGGGAATCAGTAAAAAGGTGGTAGTATAAACAAAGTTGTGATTATGATAAAAGGAAAATTATGGATGAAATGTTAGTGGCCACACATTGTAGGTCATGGTAGAGGAGAAGATACAAGCATGGGAGATTGAAAAAGGGCAGTCAGATGTATGGAAAGAAAGTTTGGAGAAAAGACAGTCAAAGAAGCCAAACCGAAGCAGACTAGAACAAGAAAGAAGTCAAAAACCTTCATACACTGCTGGAGAGAGAGTGAGGAGAGAAGAGATGAAGAACCATGTTTTGGTGAAGATAAAAAATTTGCTGAGAATGAAAAGTTCAGGAAAGATAAAAGGATAGGAGAATACAAAAAAATGGAATCAATTAACAATGAATACATACATTGACAAAGAGTATTTTTTTGTTGAATTGAATTATACAGTAGATCGTGAGTTCTAGAAATATGGAAAGAACAATAGATTTGAATTTGGATTATGTGTTTTCAAATTTAGTTCTGCTTAACCCTGAAACCTTGGGCTAAACATTTCATATCACTTAGTTTCCCTATATGTGAAATGTAGCAACTGAATTCAGTGTTCTCTAAGTCCCTTCCTTCTTTACAAATTTGAATCAGTATATTAGTTAAGACAATCCAGTGTTATGATGAATAAATGAGCTGTGCCTTAGTTCTGTTCCTATAATGCAGCTTTGATCAAATTATTAAAATTATCTAACCTTCATTTTCTTATCTGTAAAATGGGAAGAATGATAGCATCTAACTCCTAAGATTGTTTCAAGGTTGGAAAAATTGTTGATTATTATAATACATGTAGCACAATGCCGGACATATAGTAAATAATTCTAAATGTAAGTGCTAGCAAGATAACGGTAGAACAGTCTGGCCATTGGAATGGATGTGATAGAGAATGAATTCAGAGAAGGTTCTTGATGCAAAATCTTGGAAAAAAGAATCATCTTGTAGTATCTAGGAGTTGTGTGATTCTTACTGAATCTACAAAGAGAACATGTGTGGACATGAACAGGTTACATAACAATAACTTATATTTGAGTATTCATTCAAACAATATTCATGAGGACTTATATCCTATTTAGATTGTTCTACATATAGGGACAAAAAGAGAAGGAGATGAATAGGGAAGAGTCTGGTTTCCATATTTATCCTGTGAAAATGCCTAACTTGAATCTAGTTTGTATCCTAGATGGCCTTAAAACAATGAAGGATGGTTTTCTTCCTTACGTGATTGTGTGAGTGTTTAATAAACAGAATTATTAAAATACAGAGGGACCAATTCTTAGCTTTTTGAGGAATCTCTATACTGTTTTCCACAGTAGCTGTACCAATTCATAGTCCCACCAGCAGTGTATGAGGGTTCCTTTTTCTCCATATCCTCTCCAACATTTGTTATTATTTGTCCTGTTGGTTATAGGTATTCTAATAGGTGTGAGATGGTATCTCACTGTGGTTTTGATTTGCATTTTCCTAATAGCTAGTGATGATGAGCAACTTTTCATATGTTTGTTGACCATTCGTATGTCTTCTTGGGACAAGTATCTGTTCAGGTCCTCTGCCCATTTTTTGATTGGGTCATTCGTGTTTTTTGTTGTTGTTGCTGTTATTGAGTTGTATGAGTTCTTCGTATATTTTGGATATTAGGCCCTTATCGAAGGCGTTGCTTGCAAATATATTTTCCCATTCAGATGGTTGTCTTATTACCTTGTTGATTGTTTCTTTTGCTGTACAGAAGCTTTTTAATTTGATATAGTTCCATTCATTTATTTTTGCTTATACTTCCCTTACCTTTGAGGTAAAACTCATAAAATTCTCTTTAAGTCCAAGGTCCATGAGCTTAGTTCCTATGTTTTCTTCTAGGCACTTTATTGTTTCAGGTCTTATATTTAGGTCCTTAATTCATTCTGAGTTAATTTTGGTGTGTGGTGATAGACAACAGTTTGGTTTTGTTCTTTTGCAGGTGGCTTTCCAGTTTTCCCAGCACCAATTATTGAAGATGCTTTCTTTTCCTCCACTGTATGTTTTTGGCGCTTTTTTTGGTCGAAAATGATTTGCCCATATAAACATGGGTGTACTTCTGGACTCTCGATTCTGTTCCACTGGTCTGTGGGTCTGTTTTTATGCCAGTACCATGCTGTTTTGATTATTGTCACTTTATAGTATAATTTGAAGTTGGGCAGGATGATGCCTCCAGCCTTGTTCTTTTTTCCTCAGGATGGCTTTGGCAATTTGGGGTCTTTTGTGCTTCCATACAAATTTGATAATTTTTTGTTTTATTTCTTTAAAAAATGCTGATCAGATTTTGATAGAGATTGCATTAAATCTGTATAATGCTTTAAGGGAACAGGGTCATTTTAACTATGTTGATTCTTCCAATCTAAGAACACAGAATATCTTTCCATTTCTTTGTATCTTCTTCAAATGCTTTTAATAGAGTCTTATAGCTTTCATTATATAAGTCCTTCACATGTTTTGTTAGATTTATTTCTAGGTATTTTATTCTTTTTATTGCAATTGCAAAAGAAATTATTTTTCCACTTCTTTTTTTGATGCTTCATTATTAGAGTATAGGAACACTGTGGAATTTTGAACATTGATTTTGTATCCAGAAAATTTACTGTATTTGCTTATTGTTTCTAGTAGTGTTCTTGTGGAGTCTTTAGGGTTTTCTATATAGAGAATCAAGTCATCCGCAAATAGTGACAGTTTGACTTGTTTCCCACTTAAATGCCTTTTATATCTTTCTCTTGCCAGACTGCACTCACTAGGACCTCCAACGTTATATTGAATAACAGTGGGGATAGTAGACAGCCTTATCTTTTTCTGATCTTAGAGAGACAAATGTTGGAAAGGACGCAGAGAAAAAGGAACCCTTATACACTGCTGGTGGGATTGCAAATTGGTATACTATGGAAAACAGTATGGAGGTTCCTCAAAAGACTAAGAATTGATCAACTATATGATCCAGCAATCCCTCTGCTGGGTATTTACCCCAAAGACTTGAAAACCCATATCCAAAAAGATATTTGCACATAGCAGCATTATTCACAATGGCCATAGCAGCATTATTCACAATGGCCAGGAAATAGAAGCAACCAAAGTGTCCTACAATAGATGATTGCCTAAAGAAGCTGTGGCACACATATACAATGGCATATTACTCAGCTATAACAAGAGATGAAATACTGCCATTTGCGACAACATGGATGATCCTTGAGATAATCATGCTAAGCGAAATAAGTCAGACAGAAAAAGTTGAAAACCACATGATAACACTTATATGTGGGATATAAACCTAAAAGCAACAAACAAACAGGACAAACAAACAGATACTCATGGACATGGACAGTAGATTAATGGTTACCAGAGGGTAAGATGGAGGGGTGAGGGTAGATAAGGTAAAAGGGTCAAAATGTGGTGACAGAAAGAAATTTAACTATGGGAGAACACACAATGCAATATATATGCCTTACTGTTAAATTGTACACCTGAAATTTACTGGATTTCATTAACCAATGTCACCAAAAAATAAATTAATTAAAAAAAAAACCAATAAAATAAAATACAGAGGAAAAATAAAACAGGAGACGAATGCTTTGTTCCATTTTCTTGTTACCTGAAGTAGACACCCTGAAAAAGGCCAGCAGCATGTACTTGAAATCTCTACGTTTAAGTGTCCCTGGTAAATTTTCACGCAAAAGGCACTCTTGTTTATTCTAGTCACAGAACTCTTTTCTCTCTTAATTCAAAAAGAAAAAATACCCTTGAAAAAATATATGCACCAGAAACAAGATAAATCAACATCCTTGCTATAGTTGAATTAGTTGGCTGCAGACAGTGTTTTATGGGCTGTTTCACTACCACTTTAATTAACTTCTAACAAGGAATATATTCCAGCTTTGCTCTCTCTTTCAAGTATGTGAAGCAGTATTCCATATGTGTGATGATTATAACACTGAATTCTACCCTTTGGGAAATGAACCTGACATTGCTCTGAATTGCCCATTGAGTATACAAGACATTCAAGTTCTTTAAATTATAAAGGACAATGTGAAGAGAACCTTGCTTGCCATGCCCTCATTGGCTGTTACCTTGTTCTCCAAGCCAACAGCAATTGCAAGCTCAATTAGCAGAGCTAACACTGGAGTCAGGGATGAAGACTGAGCAGATTGAAAAAGTAAAGTAGGACTAGGAATATGGCATTATAGCTATTATAGCTACATTCAATACTTCTAAAGTTATTAAAGTTTTTCAGATGAATTTCTTAAAAAAATCATAGACTTCAGTTGTTACAATCTTTATGTTTTTTCCTTTATTTTTTAAGTGCATGAGATATATTCCTTAATTTTCTTTGTGCTATCCATATATTACTGTTATCTGTATAGTTACTATTCATTAAACACATTATATGCTAGGCAATGTGCTAAGTGCTTTGCGTATATCACTGTAATCTTTATAATCATCCTAAAAGTTACTTATTATTTTCCCTACTAAACAGATGAAAGAAGTGAGGCTCAGAATTGATAGAGCTCATACAGTAGTCCCCGTTTATCTATGGTTTCAGTTACAGATGGTCAACTATAGTCCACAAATATTAAATGGGAAATTCCAATTCATAAATTTTAAATTGCTCAATGTTTTGAGAATTGTGATGAAATCTTGAATCATCTTTCTCTATCCCACCTGGAGGGAGAATCACTCTTTTATCCAGTGTGTCCAGGATACACTCCCTACCCATTAGTCACTTAGTAGCCATCTAGGTTATCAGATTGACTGTCATAGTACTACAGTGGTTGTGTTCAAGTAAGCCTTATTTTACTTAATAATGGCCCACAGCACAAGAGAAATGATGCTGGTGATTGGATATGACAAAGAGAAGTCTTTCCTTTAAGTGAAAAGGTATGTATGTATAGGAAAAAAACAGTATATATAGGGTTTGGTACTTTTGCAGTTTCAGGTATCCACTAGGGGTCTTGGATCATATATCCCGCAGATAAGGGGGACTACTGTATTTGAACACAAATGTTTATATACCAAGCCAACACACTTTATAATCACAAGGCTTTGTAGCCTACCATATGTTAGAACATTTAAAGAAAAAGTCAAAAAACTATAAATCTCAGGGGAACAGAGACTAAGCATGGGCCAAATCTTATATCAACAATTAGCTAAGCTTGGCCTTGGGAATTTCCACAGGATCTATCCATAAATGTTCCTTCTGAAGTTTTAGAAAAGCGATTTTTAAAAATGAAATCTCGCCCATAATGGATAGATGATAGGAAGGTGAATAGAGGCCAGAATTTGAACAAGAAGCAATTCTTATTACTTTTCAGCTGTGGTATGGACCAGATGATCTCATGGAGTTCCTCTTTATACCATGTGAGTCTGTGTTCAGCTTGTGAAAAGGAGAAGGAGACATATTCCCAATTGGGTTTGGCTGTAGCTAGAAACAGCTGGGAAAGGAAGAGATTTTTCTGTGGGTACTTCACCTAAAAGAAAAAAAAACAGCTTTTCCTAATCCTGGAGTATTGTATCACTAGCATAATGCATGAGAAGCTCAAAATGGTAAAGGCCTGCCAACTTCCTGGACTAAAATCAAAGTTCTTTCAGCCCTCCTAGTGTCAAGAAAGCTGTTATTAATTCTCACTGTGATTTTTTTTTTCTAGGATGAAACAGATGCTTACAGCTCAACACTATGTGTGGCTTCAGAAAAGGTCAGTAATTGTTCTTCCACCTGGGAAGGATCACTCACAAATATGAATTGTTCTGGCTCTTTGTCCTTTTTAATGGTTGTTTGTAAGCATAAATTCATCAATGTTCCTTCATTCTCCATGAATATAAGAGACAAACAATTGTCATATGGCCAGGCTACTTTCTCTGGAGGTGTTCTCTCTATTAGAGATCCAGCATCTTGGATTTGTGAGTGTATTTGAGTGTGTGTCTGTGGGTTTGTTATTCTGAGAAAATTTGTGATACAGAGGAAGGAGAAATGGCAGTTTATTCAGCCCTGATCCTTTCTGACCTTTCTCTGTCATTTCAATGAGCCATCTTTACTCTGGAGAATAGAGAAGAACAAATCTAATTGAGATTTGAAGGCTAGGTTAGAATTCCAGCTCCCCCACAAAATGTGTTTCCTGGGTGGTCACTTGCCTATTTTGAGCCTTAGTCCCCTTGGCTATGAAATCAACGTCATAATGCTTATTTTACAGGTTTGCTGTGAGGATGAAAATGAGATGGTGTAAGGACAAACATGTGACAGGAAGAGCATCAGGCAGCTCTAGTATGGTATGAATAGCATTGTCTTTGGGTAGGTGTGATCAGTCCTGCTTTTCCCTTGCTGTGTCCAGCTTACCTGAACAGGGATTAGATGCAGTAGTAGCCAAAGAATATAGGGAAGGGAGAGAGCCAAGGCTGATTTGCAAACTGCTGCTGAAACAAGCTGGGGCTCAAAGCCGCAAATATTTCCTCAAGTTTTCCATAATGCAATGGCCAATCCTTAGTGTTGGGCATTACCCGTTTCCATTTAGATCTCTAAGGCTAAACTGTGTTGTTGAAATTCATAACTTCTTATGCTCTTTTGGGTTATTTAAAGCAGAATTCATGTAAATATTAGGGATGGAATGAGATGTAAGGGAAGATTACAGAAATTAAAATTTTCTTCTGACTTCATACTCCCTAGGGATAACTGGGACCTAGATCAGGTTGAGACATTCTTAGCAATAAGATAAATCAAAGATTTTGATCTTTCTCTTTCCTCTCTCGCCCCCTTTCTTCATTCCTTCCTTTCTTCCTCACTTACTTCCATCCTTCTTCCCTCCATCTCTTTCCTTCCTTCCTTCCTTCCTTCCTTCCTTCCTTCCTTCCTTCCTTCCTCTCCTCCTCCTCCCTTTTCCCTTCCTTCTTCTTCCTTCTTTTCCTTCCTCCTTTCTTCCTTCCTTCTTTCCTGCCTGCCTTTCACTTTATTTCTCTCTTTCTCCCCCAGTTTCATTGAGAAATGATTGATATACATCACTGTGTAAGTTTAAAGTGTACAGCATGATGATTTGATTAACATATATTGTGAAATGATTACCAAATAAGTACAGCTAACATCCATCTTCTCATATAGATACAGTAAAAGAAAAGAAAAAAGAGAAAAGAAGAAAGAGAAAAAAAAACATTCTTCTTGTTGTAAGAACTCAGAATTTACTCTCTTAACTTTCCCAATTGTTATATCTTCTTGATGTATTGACCCATTTAGTTTAAAGGATACTTTGTCTGATATAAATACAGCTACTCTTGCTTTTTTTGTTGTTACCATTTGCTTGAAATTGTTAGCATTTGTTTTTTCTATCCCTATACTCTTAGTCTATGTGTATCTTTAAGGCTAAAGAGAGTCTGTAGGTAACATATTGTTGAATTTTAATTTTTTAAATTTATTCAGTCAATCTATGTCTTTCGATTGGATAATTTAATCCATTTATATTTAAAGTAATTATGTTTATAGTAAGGTAAGGACTTACTATTGCCATTTTGTTAATTGATTACTGGTTGCTTTGTAGGTACATTGTTCCTTCTTTCTTATCCTGCTATCTTTTGTGTGTGTGTTTTGATGTCTTTCAGTATCAGTATGCTTTGACTTCTTTATTGTGCTCCTTTGTATAATAACTATAAAGTGTTCTCTTGTGGTTACCTTGAAGCTTACAGAAAATATCTTAACATCTTATTTTAAACTGATAGCAACTTAACTTCAATAAAATTTGTATATTTTACATTTTCAGTTCTTCTTGCTCTCATGTTTTAGGTTATCGCTATGTATTATAATTTAGATTTTTAAATACTGTGTAACTAAAACAGATTATTGTATTTATGGTCATTTTTGCTGTGGTCGTTTTTTTTTAACTTTTAAACTAGTGTTGGAGTTATACTCTACAAATACCGTATTGAAGAATATAACTATGACTGTATATTTACCATTACTAGTAAGACTTATGCTACCTCCTGTGTTTTTATGATGTTAATTAGCATTATTTTACTTCCACTCAAATAATTCCCTTTAGCATTTCCCACAAGGCAAGTCTAGTGATAATGAACTCCCTCAGCTTTGGTTTGTTGGAGAAAGTCTTTACCCGTCCTTTGTCTGAAGGACAGCTTTACTGGGTATAGAATTCTTGATTCACAGTTATTTTCTTTGAATATTTTGAATATACTGTCCCATTTTCTCCTGGCCTTAAAAGTTTCTGTTGAGAACTCTGCCAACAGTCTTACAGGGGTGTCCTTTTATGCAACATCTCTCTTTTCCCTTGCTGTTCTTAAAATTCTTTCTTAGTCTTTGACTTTTGACAATTTAATTATAATGTGTCTTGACATAGCCCTATTCAGGTTCAACATATTTGTGGGTTTTTGGGTATTATATATTCAAATGTCCATTTCTCTACTCAAATTCAGAAAGTCTTCAGCCATTAATGCTTTAAATATACTGTCCTCTTCTTTGGAAATTTTCATTGCACAAATATTGTTTCTTTTCACTGTGTCCTTTAATTTCTGTAGGATTTCTTCACTTTTTTTCATTCATTTTCCTTTTTGTTCCTCTAATTTCTAATGCTCTATCCTCCAGGTTGCTGATTTCTTTTTTATGCATGGTTGAGTCTACTTTTGAGACTGTATGAAATTCTTCAGTTCTGTTATTTTTCAACTCTAGGATTTTTGTTTTTGTTTTTTGATGCTTGCTGTTACCTTAGTTCAGCTTCCTGTGTGTCTAGTTAGGTTCCCTGGTCATACAGGCTGAAAGCTGTATTCAGAAATAAGCAGGACTACAAATTAGATTCCCCACTCAGATACAGTTCTAAAATCAGTAAAGTTCTTTGTCGTCTTAACTCAAAATGACTTGTATCCCAAATTCCCAGCCAAACAAGGCCACTGGCTTTGATATACAAACTATTGGCTCTGTCTGCCCTTCTCTAGACCTGAGAGCTATTTGGCAGCACAGTTTTCAGATGTTTTACCAGCACATCTGGTTGGATGAGGACAGAAGACTTTCCACAGTGAGTGGGGTTATGTCTTCCCCCCCTTGCCTGGGCAAGATGGGAAATGGCTTCTCCAGGCTACTCTCAATTTTCCAAACAGGATCTCTGGTTGGGAGAGGCAAGGAGCAACTCTCAGCCTTAGCTACGAGTTAATCTTCCTGCCTATATACAACATGGGAAGCTTCTATACCCAGTAATGCCTTTGTTCTCAGGGAGATCAGCTCTGCCCACTTGCCTCTGAGGAGCAGCTAGGCTGCACAGCTTCCAAGAATTTTCACCAGCCCTTCTAGTCAGATAGGGCTGTAAGGCATTCTCAACAGCAGCTGGGGCTATGACTCAGCACCTTGTCTGGGTGTGGACAAACTGGGCTGGCAAAACTCCTCCTGTGAAGATCTGAATCAGGCAGATCTGCACTCTGCTAATTTTCCTGGTCAAAATGTGCCCCTGACTTGGTTCTATAGATGAATAAAGCCACTGGTTTTAATTAGTACTTGAGCACTGTAGGTATAAACTCGGTCTGTCAAAATCCATGTGCTGGTTGTTGCAAGCCCCTTTCCCTTGTCGCAGTCAGATTTTTAGTGGCTGGGCCTTACAGATGCCTCTACAGTCCCTATGGTACAATATCATAGTAGGGACTCCTACAAAGTGACCCACAATGCTGGGGGAGGTTGGTTGTCTCCCTGGGTTCACTTTTTCCACTGGAAAAAACAGAGGCTCATAGGAGACCTCTTCACATGGTGCTGCATTATCCTGGAGAAGGGCAATGCGATCAACATGTAATGAATTTCTACTGTTCTAATACAGTTCATCTTGGTCTCTGAGGTGCAGGGAGGAGCTTCAGTCTCACTTCTGTGTTCTAAGATTTTCTCAGTGATATTTTGTTCTTGAATAGGTTGTTCTTGTGAGGGGAATGAAGTCAGGAACAACTTATGCTGCCATCTTAGTAACATAACTTCTTTTTCTCTTTTTTTAAATCAAGGATATAAGGCTAGGTTTACTAGGCTATGTATTTTAACCTGTAGGGATATAACTAAAGAGATTCTGATTGTGAATCACTTACTCAGCATTTGGCATTACTGGCAGGATGTAAATATTTATATCGATATTTTATTTGGACAAGTCAAGGAATAGTATGAGATTGAGCAATAAAATAGGTAAGATCTTTGGTTTACAAGTAGCTTATTTATTTATTTATCTATCTATCTATCTATCTATCTATCTATTTATTTATTTATTTATTTATTGCAGTTTGCAGATGTTTCACTGAAAAAGAGTCAAAATATGCTCCCTTAAAATAAGACTGGAATTGATGTCAGAAAGTGACTCATAGTTTTTAACCCAAAGAAGAATGCAGACTGTGTACATTCAACTCCAGTGTACCAAAATACAAATCTAAAGAGACTCAGCACACATTCTTTTTAAGAATTTATATTGTTTCTCCTTAAGTATTAAGAAGAATCCCTTGCAACAACAACAACAACAAAACAAAACAACAAAAACATTTCTCTGTTAGTCCAAAACCAGCAGAGGAAAAGTCGTCTTCAGTCAGTGAGACCATAAAGAACATCTGGTTGATTAACAGATGTTAATGCCAGAATAGCTTTGGTTTGATCAATGATGTAATCAATCATGAAAGTTATAATTTTAGCAAGGTTTAGACTGTTCCATTAAATAAAGATGGAACATATCTGGAGTTCCAGATTCAAAAAATATTTCTCTAAAACCAGTATTTGTGGAACATTTGCATACTTATCATTTTAAATCTAATTTTTTTTAACATGTCCAAACAAGTACCTTATGTGAAAATGATATAGTTGGGAGAAAGGTAAACATTTACTTTTTCCTCATGGTTGGGGGGAAGATAGGAATTTAGTATGACTTTAAGAATTGAAGAGACAATAGAGAAAATATGGGCTAAAAAAAAAAGTGAGATTCAATTTATTTAATAGATATTGTTTAATGATTATTGTGTATTTTATATACTCATATTATGGTATCTGAATGTGGTTTTTAGTTTTACCTCTGTCATTAGAGAAAAGAAACAACAAGACAGCAAAACAAAAAAATTAAAGAGAAACTAAAATAAAATGAGAATAAAGCATTTAATTACCATTCCTCTATAGTAGGATATTATGATGTGAAGGCATAAACAAAAAAAGGAATGTAATCTAAAGCAAAGAAATAATGCAATCTATTAAGAATATAACAAGTGGGAGTAATTGGAAGTGGAGTCTACGGCCATGCCACCCTGAACAAGCCAGATCCCATCTGATCTTGGAAGCTAAGCAGGGTTAGACCTGGTTAGTACTTGGATGGGAGACCACCTAGAAAGACCAAGTGCTATAGGCATAATAAATAAATAAATAAATAAATAATAACAAAAATAAAAAATAAGAGAGTGTAAGTTGACAAGGTCCTTGCAATCTGTGAGGTCAACCATCGGCTGCCTTGCCTAATAAATAGATAGATAGATAGATAGATAGATAGATAGATAGATAGTAATTGGAAGTGGAAGAATAAAAAAAATTCAAATATTCCATGGAAAATTTTTATAAAACAAATTTGAAAAAAAGATTAATCACTTGTATACAAGTGGTTGCTAAAATTGTAGGAAAATGACTAAAGTCCAAGGGCATGATTTTCAGAAAATTTCTCAGATGGACATCCTCTATCTAGGAGAAGGGCTGATTACTTGCCATCAACAGAAATCTGAGGTCACCTATCAAAAGGGCTGCATCTACAGATAAGGTGGTAACATAGATAAATCCATTGCATCAATGCACAGAGGTCATATTACAATTAGCCCCAAATGCCCAAATATATATATTAAACAAAACTTTGAAACCAAATAATTAGTAACCAGTTCTTGTTTGTTAAACTGAAATCTAATGTGTCTCTTGATGTCAACTAGTTATATATACATAGATATAATCAGAAATATAAACTAAGATTTTCTGATTATACATAAAGACCAAACAGATTAAGTGTTTTTTACATTCTGAGAGTTTTACATATGTTAACTCATTTGAGTAGCATACTAACATGAGGAAAGATACAATTATTTTTTCTCTTTATGGATGAGAAACAGAGGCCCAGAGGGATTAAAACTTGCCGCACATTACATAGCTATTAAGTGGTAAAATTAGAATTCAAACTCAGACACATTTGTAAACAATGCTATACTGATAACTTGCAATTTTGTGTTAAACAGTAATTAAAAAAAAAAGTAATATATTTTATATATTACTTTTTTTGTCTTATAGTTTTGCTGAAAGCATAGCAAGGTATAGCCAGATTTGATTCCCTGATGGTAAAAAACACCTTACCTCACCCAAATAAACAATACTCTTCTCTCCACCTGTAGGGTCAAGCGCATTAAACATGCTCTGACATAAGACTATTTTTCCTACTTATGTTATCTTGAAAAAAACTTTTGAGAATTGACTTTAAGCTCGACATTTCAAACTTTTTTTTCTATAAAAAAAAACAATTTTCCAAGTGTCAACCAAGGGCTATATTCTCTAAAGCAATTCTGAAAAAGATACTTAGCCTATACTAGTAAAGAGGAAGTTTTAAATCTATGAACTATAATACTGTGTCCAGTGTTTTGTAGGTTCAAAATTAGAAAATATTTTCCTTTTTAGAAGTACTGATTCTTAAAAATAACCAAATAAATAAGCTTCTTGGTTCACTGATACCAAATTTAGTTCATTTTTACAAACGAGAGGAATGGAAAACAATGACAAATTTAACTCCTTTTATTAATTTGGAATGTTTTCCTTAGTAATATTAAACATCATGTATATTTGTCAGGGTTCTCCAGAGAAACAGAACTGATAAGACATATATATAGACACAGTTATCAAGAGATACATGTCTCCTATGTACATGAGAGAGAGGAGAGTGAGAGAGGTTTATTTTAAGTAATTGGCTCACATGTCTAAGGGTCGGGGGTGGCTGGCAAATCCAAAATTTTTTAGGGCATTCTGGCAGGCCGGAGACCCAGGACAGAGTTGATGCTGCAGCTCCAGTCTGAAGGCAGATTTCAAGCAGAATGCCCTCATTCTCCTTAAACCTCAGTTGTTTTTTTTTTTCTTTTAGGACCTTTGACTAGTTGGATGAGGCTCACCTAGATTATGAAGAGTAACCTGCTTTAATCAAAGCCTACCAATTTAAATGTTAATCTCTCTAAAAAATTAATTTCACTGAAACGTCTAAACCAGTGTTTGACCAAACAGCTGGGTGCCATGGCCTAGCTAAGTTAACATATAAAACTAACCATTGCACAATGAAAACAATTTTTCTAAGCATTCTTTTTCTTTTTCTTCTATTTTTGGCAAAGAGACACAGACCTCTTGTATCTCAATCCAGAGCCAGTAAATAAACATTAAAAATGTAATATTTGATTTCACAATTTATTTCTATCATGTATAGAAAGGTACATTTGTCAGTTACATACCTCTCATTTTAGGTGGCCAGAGAGAATATCATTACTCAAAGTAGAAGAGAATAAGTCTCATGTTCCGCTCAAATGTTACATTCTATGCCAGCTTTGGTGTTTCTGTGTGGGACTGAAGACTATATGAGATCACTTTATAATAAAGATTTGTGGGTTACTATAGAAACAGAACATGGAAGAGGTCCAAGATGGATGAATCCTGTGCTGAATATCATGGGAGAGTGGTATGTGCCATTATGAGACTTGAAAAAGTTGAATTATTGTGGAGTTACGAGGCTTTTGAAAATGAATTCACCTGACACATTGAATTGGGAAGTATCAAGATAGATGACAGACTCATATTCCAGTAAATCACATGACTTGCATCCATTTATTGTATCAGTTAAAAAGTTTAAGGGGAAAAGAAAAAATCAGCTAAGGAAAATTTATCTCTGGTGAAACTGAGTTTAGGGAACCTTTGGTTATTTATAGTGTAAATTGTCAAAGAAGCTTTAAAAGCTGTAAATATGTTGGTATTTCTGTTTAAATTTGAATGTCAACACAATCAGTAGCTGAGATTTGGGACAGCATTATGTAGTCCAAAAACAAAACAAGATAAACAAAACAAAACAAAACAGAAATAAAGGAGCAGGGATGCATGAACAAAAAGTGATAAATGTAAGAGGGGAATTAAGGAATATCCATAGTTTAAGATAAGATTGCCTAGGTGATATTAAATGGAGTAATAAAGCTGCAACAATTCTGTATGGCAGAGAGTTTGGTTCAATCAATACAAAAAGCAAGATTGGGTGGAATTTTCTAATATGCAGGTAATATTTTTTAAATCAAATAATAAATACATTTACATATGAACCAATATACCTATTTATTACCTACTATCTACCTGACATTATTCTAGGCACCTAAGAATACAATTAATAAACAAAGTAGACAATCTTGGAACTTATATATTTGTAAGAGTAGATAAAAATAAGCCATAAATATAATAAATTGCATAGTAAATTAGAAGGTCATTAGCACTATGGAATAATGAAAAAAAATTCATTAGGATTGCAGAGATTGGGAGTGCCTCACTGGGGTCAGAGGGAGGGCTAGTTGCATAGGCAGACCTCATGTAACATTCAAGAAAAGATATAAGGTAGGTATAGAAGTTTACCACTTGGCTAACTGGAGGAAGGACACCCCAGGCAGAAGGAACATCAAGGCCAAAGCCCAATGAGGGATGGAAAAGAGTGTAAAGATGTGAAGTCAGTGGGAGCCAGGGTCCTCAAGATCAGTACACTGAATTTGGCTTTTACTCAGAATGATGGGGAGCCATTGGTGGTACTGAGAAGGGAAGTGAAATAATCTGACTTATTTTCTAAAAAGAGGACTATAGCTTCTGTTAAGAGGGTAGGCAGAAAAGGATAGATGTAGAAGCAGGGAGACTTAGGAGGTACATATGATAACCCAGTAAAGAGATGATGGCAGTTATACCTGGATGAGAGAAATGGGGAACATGAAAAGTTGGTTGGAGTCCAGATGTATTTTGAAGATAGAACCAATAGAATTTTTTGGCAGTCTAGATATGGCGAGCAAGAGAAAGAGAGCAAACATGACTCAAAGATTTTTGTTTGAGAAAACTAAAAGTATGCAATTGCTATTCGTTTACATGGACTAGGCTGATGAAGGAGTGTTCAGTGGAAATGAGCAAGAGTTTAGTCACAGACAGTTTAAGTTGAGATATCTGTTAGATAGCCAAGGGAAATGCTGAGTAGGCATTTGGCTATATTGGTTGAGATTTAGAAGACTCATCTGAGCTAAGAGCTGGCACCATGAAGATGGTATTTAGGTTAAACCAGATACATTTGACAATGTGTGAAGATTTTTGACTGACTATAATAGATTTTTGTACGAGTCAACCAAATGAAAATAATTGGACGTGAGAGATTACCAAGGTTGAGGTTGCAGTTGGAGAAAAGTACCAAGGATGGAGTCCTACATTAAGAGATTGGAGAAAAGATAAAGAACTAGCCAAGGAGACAAACAGAGCACTGGAGAGGAAGAAAGAAACTATTGTCCAGAAAGCCAAAAAAAGAATCAAAGTGAAGGATGAAATCATTGAGTCAGATGCTGGTGATAGATTGTGCAAGATGAGGATCGATCATTAAATTTAAAAATATGGTCATTAGTTACCTTGATAAGATCTTTCTTGATGGAATATGAGGTTAAAGCACGATTGGAGTAGTTCCAAACAGATGGAAGAAAATTGGAGATCACATACATAGACAACTCTTTTAAGAAATTTTGTCACAAAGAGAAGTTAGTAAATACTTTAGTGAAAGAGGACTTCACTGACATTATATTTTGAAAGGAAAATATTTCTTTTTTCTTAATATGGGAGAAAAGTTTGTATATTGGTTGGAATGAGCCTATAGAGGGGAAAGTTTGTGATTTGGGAAATGTAGGGGACAATATTGAAGCCATGTTTTTGTGTAGGCAAGAGGGAATGAAATTCAGTTTATGGTTAGATTTATATACCATTGTGTGGCCTCAGAAAATCACCAATTTAACTCTAGGAACATAATGGAAGACAGACTATATATGGGCACAAATATAGGTGAGTTGGAAGCTGTACTGACAGGAGCATGAAAATTCCTTTTCAAATTGTTTTTATTTTCTTAATGAAAAAAGAAGCAAAATAATCAGTTGAAAATGAGAAAGAAGGGCAATATAATTAGAGACTATAATAAACATAAAATAATCACTAGGGGATTTGGAGACTGAATAAAATAAAGAAATGTAGTAGGATTGCCATATGGCATTAAAGGGCATTAAAGGCCCTTTGAAGATGTGGTCGTAGATATAAAGGGAGGATAATCTGCAGGGTGTATGCTTTGCTCCAGACACATTCTGTTGCATGAGTGCTGATATGAGTAGAAAGAGAATGGAATTTAATCAGGGTTAAAGTTTTCCAGGTGAATAGGAATAATGAGAAGTACAACTGAGTTGAGTATACTATAAAGAGAATAACCATTAATATTATTATTAATGATTATTAATAAGAACATAGAATCTAAACTGTGTAAAGAATCCAGGGAAGAGGTAAGGTGTATGAGAGGAAAGTGAAAAGATTATAGGATCTAAGGTTTTAAAATCTTTGAAATTGGGGTTCTAAAGTCAGTAAGCTGGGAAGGTAGTAGGTGATGCTTGGGACAAGATATAGAAGAGATGCATTACTGGCATAGGAGGCCTAGGATTATAGGAGTGAGTGGATAAAATAGGAAAGAAGATAAAACCATTTGAAGAGAAACAGTTAAGTAACGGAGCGTATCTGTGTTGGAAGTATCATCAGTGCAGATATTAAAATGGTAAGAAATTAATCCAGTAGCTCATTTCATTCTTGGACAAGATAATTAAGTATTTTAAGGATGACAATTAACTATATAAGTTTAAATAAAAATGCATTAAAAGTCTCAAAAGTTCTTTTCTGGAACTTGAAATCATGAATGAAGACTTCTTTGAAAATAAAATGACAGAAAATCCAACAAAATTTTTTATTCAATATCCAAAATAATATTCAACAATTTTGAATAGTAAAAGTTATGAGAGGATTTATATTATCAGATACTGCAATATACTATAAATTAAAATAAAAACAAAACAATAACAATAACAAAACCAATAAAATAATATGGTGTTGGCCCATAGATTAACAGCTAGAACAATTTAACAGAGTAAATGACTCAGAAATAAACAATAGTACATTGGATTTACTGAATGATAAAACTGGCATCACAAATAAATATGTTTAGAAAGTCTTACTTAATAACTGAATCTAGGATAAATAGGTAACTCTTTGGGAGAAAATTAGACTCCATGACTAAAATAAAAATGAAATTTAAACAAGTTATATAGAAAAAAACCCATAAGAATAGAAGATAAATTGAAAATTATTTTTGGAATATTAATATATGAAAGGGACATTTTCAGTGACCTGCTAGGATTGACATTTCAAAAGGTTACTCTGGCTATTGTGTGAAAAATGATTGAGAAGCGTAAGATAGAATCAGAGAGATGAGTTGAAAGGCTATAGCAATGCGCAGGTGAAGAATGAAGGTGCCAAACAGGAATATAGCAGCTTCTCATGGAGGAAAAATGTAGGTTTGAGATGTTAATTAATAAATTATATCCCTAGCTCCAATTATTAATCTCATCCAAAAATCACTTCCCTACAATGGAAAAATACTCAGAATTTGAATTTTTCCTGAATCTATAGTTATTTATTTCTGCTATATCCTCTTATTTTGTACATTTTATTGTATTTTTTGGTTCTCCCCTCTCACCCATAGTTAATTATAGGTCCACAAGAAATTATAAGAATAGTAAAGTACTGTGTATTCTTCATCCAGCTTCCCCCAATGATAACTTTAGTTAAATGTTAAAACCAAGAAACTGACATTGCCTAGAAGTAAACCCTCACATATATGGTCAACTAATATTTGACAAGGGAGCTAAAAATACTCAGTGGGGGAAAGAATAGCCTCTTCAATAAATGGTGTTGGGAAAACTGGATATTCACATGCAAAATAATGAAACTGGCTCCTTATATTATACCACTCACAAAAATTAACTTGAACAGATTAGACTTGAACATAAAACTTGTTAATGTGAAACTCCTAGAAGAAAACATAGGAAAAAAGCTCTTTAACATTGATCTTTGCAATAATTTTTTTCGGGGGTGGAATATAACACAAAACCACAAGCTACAAAGGCAAAATCTGTAAAAGAGACTCCATCAAACTAAAGAGCTTCTGCACGGCAAAGGAAATTACCAACAAAATGAAAATGCAATCTATGGAATGCAAAAAAATATTTGCAGATTATATATTTGATAAGGGTTTACTATCTAAAATATATAATAAAGTCACATAACTCAATAGCAAATTAATAATTATAGTAATAAATCTGATTTAAACACGGGCAGAGGACTTTTATAGATATTTCTCCAAAATGCACATACAAATACCCAACAAATACATGAAAAAGCACTCACCTTCACTCATCATCAGGTAATGCAAATCAAAATCACAATCATATATCAACTCACACCAGTTAGAATAGCTATCATCATATAGACAAGATATAATAAATGTTGGTGAGGATGTGGAGAAAAGAAAACTTTGGCACAGTGTTCTTGGGAAAATGAACTGGTATAGACACTATGAAAACTGTATGGAGGTTCTTAAAAATATATATTAAACTACATGTGACCCAACAATCCCGTTTCTAGGTATATATACAAAGGAAATGAAATCATCATCTGGAAGATATCTGCATCTCCATGTTCATTGCAGCATTATTCACAATAGCCAAGACATGGAAACAATCTAGATGTCCATCAACAGATGAACGGGTAAAAAATAAAATGTTATCTCTCTCTCTCTCTCTCTCTCTCTTTCTCTCTCTCTCTCTCTCCCCCTTTCCCCCATCATCAATAATGGAATATTATTCGGCCATAAAAAGAAGAAAATCCAGGCATTTGTGACAACATAAATGGTCCTTGAGGATATATCAAATTCATAGAAACAGGGAGCAGAATGGTTATTTTCTGGGGCTGAGGTGTAGGGGAAAGGGGAAGATGTTTGTCCAAGAGTATAAACTTTTAGTCATGTGATGAGTAAATTCTGGGGCTCTAAAAAGACTATAGTTAACAGTACAGTTTTGTACACTTGAAAAGTTGCTATGAGAGTAGAGCTTTAATGTTCTGAGCTTTAATGTTCACACCTTAATACCACCACCAACAAAACTGTAATTATGTGAGGTAAAGGATGTGTTAACTAATTTTATTTCGATAAACATTTTGCAATGAATACACGTATCAAATCAAAATATTGTATACCTTAAACTTACCCAGTGTTATATGTTAATCATATCTCAATAAAACTGGAAAAAAAGACAGAGAAAAGATAACCCACAGAATGGGAGAAAATATTTGCAAATCATATATATGATAAGGGAATTGTATATAGAATGCACAACATTCTTACAATTCAATAATGAAAAGGCAAATAACCCTATTAAAGATGGGTGAAGATTCTATACATTTTTTTTCAATGAAGCATAAATAGGCAATAGAATATGTAAAGACGTTCACAATCATTAGAGAAATGCAACTCAAAACTATAATAAGATACCATTTCTCATCAACTGGGATGGCTGTAATCTAAAATATAAGTTTTGGCAAGTTCATGAATGGTGGGAATGGAAATACACAGGCACTTTGGAAAACAGTTTGATAGTTCCTCAAAAAGTTAAACATAGAATTACCATTTGACCTAGCAATCCCATTTCTAGGTATGTATCCAAAGGAAATTAAATCACCACCTGGAAGATATCCCCCATGTTCTTTGCAATATTATTCACAATAGCCAAGACCTGGAAACAACACAGGTGTCCATCGATAGATGAATGGGTAAAAAAAAAAATGGCAAAAAATAGGAAGAGGCAATTCACAGAATAGAAAATTTTAATAACAAAATTAATACTAATGTCTGCGGTAGGGGATTAGAAGTGATGAGGCTCTGTGCCTTTTCCATGGTGGCACCTAATCCCTCCTGCACATATGCCCTATAAAAGCAGGTGTGTGGAGGATTGCTCTGTTCCCCTGATTTGCCACCAGTATTTCTTGTGAGTGCTTGATGAGGCTCTCTGAAAAAGAGCCTTCAAATGAACCCACCAGAATAGCTTGAATAACTAGCTCCTCTTAATGTGCTCTGTCAAGGCAAATCAGTCTGCCTGTCTTGACTCACCTGGGAGGGACCTGTCTATCTCTGGTTATTCAAACTACAATGATGGGATCAAGAAAAGTTATGATTTCTTTTTTTTTAGTTTATCTAAGTTTTTCTCATTGTTAATGTGGGACCCATGCCTTTTCTATCTTTCTATTTGCTAATGGAAAAGAATTTTTTTTTTTGCCACTACAAATAATTCTGCAAAAGTCATCTACATACATACATTTACACATGCTGAAGAACTGTTTAAATGGGGAATATGACCAAGAGCAGAATTAAATGGTATGAGTATGTTTAATTTGAACTGTTCATGCCAGATTTTTTCCACATTTTACAGTGATGTAATAATTTACATTTCCATCTCTTATCTTTGCCAGCAATATATTTTTTAAATATTTGCTAATCTTAGTGTTATAAGGTTATATTTTATGATTACCTTAAGGTGACTTTATCTAATTAGTATTACTTTTGTTATTAGAATTTGCTATTCTGTGAATTGCCTTTTCTTATTTTTGGCAATTTTTCTATAGAATTGTTTGTACGTTTATAAAATTCCTATATATTTCAGAGAGTGACATCAGAAGCATGGCGGAGTGAGAGATGTCCCCAGACCTCTCCCTTTGAAATAACAATAAGCTGAACATCTAATATTCAACAAGAAACACCCAATCTACACACAAGCACCTCTGAGCAAGAGATCTGTGAATAAGAGCTACCACAGGTTAGAACAGTGGGAGTCCCGTGGTAGACCAGGAGAAACAAAGAAGCTGCCTCTTGCAGCCAGAGCTCGGTGCAGAAGGAGGGAGAGAGGAGAAGGTGCAGAATGTTCCTTGAATAGCCTTGCCTGAGAGAGCTGTGAGCTTCACGCAGCAGCAATGCCCAGGGACCAGGGCAGAAAGCAGAGGAGTGGGGATGGCAGAGAAGCAATAGTTGATTTTTACCAGCTGCGGTTGCAAAACGCAAGGTTGAAGCGCAGCCTCCATTCCCTAACCCAGAGGGCACCTCTCCTCATATCCTCTACTACTGAACACTGTGGAGCCCCAGAAGAATCTGAGCAAACACTACTGAAAATGTTGCTAACACTAACAGGGACTGAGACTGAGGATAGCATATGATTCAATATTTATAAGGAAAAAAAGGCATAACTGAGACTCTATAAAGCAGGGAGACTTAGATGTCACCTACTGGAAACCAAAAGAAAAACTCCTTCTTAGCAACAGGCTAAAGAGAGACTTTTATATAATAAATCTTTTTTTTTCTGGAAAGAAAGCAGAATACACTTCCGTTAATGCCCAGGTGGAAAAACAGTCCATTAAATACCATGAACAATCAAAGTGACAAGGCAGCTCAGAAAGAAAGAGAAAAATCTACAGAAAATAAGCTTAAAGATACAGAAATATGCGACTTAAATGACAGAGAATTTGGGATGGGACTTCTGAAAAAGTCAGTGAGATCCAAAATAATTCATATGAACGATTCCAGGAATTGAAAAAACAACTAGGTCAGCAGAATGAGTTTTTTAGCAAGGAAATTGAAACCCTCAAAAAGAACCAAATAGAACTTCTGGAGATGAAGAACACACCAAAAGAGGTGAAAAATGAAATAGCAAGCTTGAGAAGTAGTGTCAACCAAATGGAGAAAAGGATCATTGATATTGAAGACAGAAAACTAGAAATAAATCAGAAGGAAGAAGAGAAAAACCTAAGAATGAAAAATAATGAAAGAGAAATATGAGAACTAGCTGGTACTACCAGGAAAGGAAAGTTAAGAATAATGGGCATTCTCAAAGGGGAGGAAAAGAAGCAGGGATTAGAAAGCATTTTCGGATAAATAGTTGCAGAGAATTTTCCAAATCTAAGAGCTTAGAATTCAAGAAGTCAACAGAACACCCAATTATCTCAACCCAAAAAGGCCTTCACTAAGACACATTATATTAAAATTATCAAAAATCAATGACAAAGAAAGAATTCTCAGGGCAGCCAGGGAAAAAAAGACGGTAACTTATATAGGAAAACCCATTACATTATTATCAGACCTCTTAGTACAAACCTTACAAGACAGAAAGGAGTGGAATCAAATATTCAAACTATTAAATAAAAGGAACTACCAGCCAAGAATAATGTAATCCAGCAAAGCTCCCCTTTAGATATGAATGAGAAACAAAGACCTTCCCAGACATACAAAAATTGAGGGAATTCTCCACTATGAGGCTTGCATTACAGGAAATACTGAAAGGGGTCAGCTCACCTAAAACAAAATGACAAAAAAACACATAACTATGAGTAAGGAAACTAGCAGGCAGACAGAAGCAGGGGAGTGCAACCTTTATTAAGAATAGGGCATTTTAAGCTTAAATAATAAGAAGAGATTTGCTATTGTAAGATAGTAATGAATGTTCTGCATACATAGAGACAAACTGAGACAACAGTGACTAAAAAGGGGAGGATTCAAAGGACCACATTCGCAAAGGAGAATGGAGATAAGGCACACACAGAAGAAAATGGACGAATATATATATATATATATATATATATATATATATATATATATATATATATATATATATATAACTATCCTCTACATATTCATAATGGTAACCACACACCAAAGATTCAGAACTGAAGTATATAACATCAAACAAGAAGGACCAGAGTGAAAATTCTATAAAACCCAATCAAAAAACAAACAAACAAACAAACAAACAAACAAAAAACACAAAGACAAGAAAGCAATGGAAAAATCAAGCTATCAGAAAGCAAAACATAAAATGGCTATAGGAAAACCTCATATTTCAATAATCACTCTAAATGTAAATGGACAGAACTCACCAATAAAAAGGCATAGAGTTGCAGATTGGACCAAAAAAACCCAAACACATGCTGTCTCCAGGAGACACATTTCAGTTCCAAAGACAAATATAGACTCAAAGTGAAAGGGTGGGAAATGATATTTCAAGCAAATGGCATTCAGAGAAAAGCAGGAGAAGCAGTACTAATATTGGATGAAATAGACTTTGAAGTAAAAAAGGTAAAGAAAAAATTACAGAGGAACACTTTAAAATGATAAAGGAAATCATAAACCAAGACATAACACTTATTAATATCTATGATCCCAATCATGGAGTTCTGAAATATATAAAGCAATTACTAACAGAACTAAAGGGAAAACAGACCAAAACATATCATAGTAGGAGACCTAAATACCCTGCTGTTGGATATGGACAGATCACTCAAAAAGAAAATCAATAAGAAAATAACATTCTTAAATGACACATTAGACTAACTGGATACAATTGACATTTATAGAGCCTTTCATCCTAAAACACCTGCTTATACATTCTTCTCTAGGGCACATGGAACATTCTCAAGGATTGACCACATATCAGGGCGCAGAGATAGCTTAGAGAAATATAAGAGGGTTGAAATCATACCAACCATATTCTCTGATCAAAATGCTTTGAAGCTAGAGATCAACTGTAAAAAGAAAATGGGAAGAACCACAAATACATGGAGATTAAACAACTTGCTACTGAAGAATGACTGGGTCAGAGAAGAAATGAAAGGAGATCAAGAGATATATGGAAACAAATGATAATGATAGTACAACATGTAAATAATTTGGGGACATGGCAGAAATGGTCATAAAAGAAAAGTTCATATCATTACAGGCCTATCTCAAAAATCAAGAACGAGCCCAAATAAATGACCTAATGCTTCATCTAGGAACTAAACAAAGAGGATTTTATGAATTTGACCTCGAAGGCAAGGGAAGTAAAAGCAAAAATAAATGAATAGAACTACATCAAACTAAAAAGCTTCTGTTCAGCAAAAAAAAAAAATCATCAACAAGGTAAAGAGACAATCATCCGAATGGGAAAATATATTTGCAAGCAAAGTCTCTGATAAGGGCCTAATATCCAAAATATACAAAGAACTCATATGACTCAATAACAACAAAAAAACAAACGATCCAATCAAAAAATGGGCAGAGGACATGAACAGACTCTTCTTCCTAGAGGACATACAAATGGCCAAAAATCATATGAAAGGATGCCTAACATTGCTAGATATTAGGAAAATGCAAATCAAAACCACAATGAGATACCATCTCTCACCTGTTAGAATAGTTATCATCAACAAGACAAGTCATAACAAGTGTTGGAGAGGATGCAGAGATAATGGAACTCTCATACACTGCTGGTGGGACTGAAAATTGGTACAGCCACTATGGAAAACATTATGGAGGTTCCTCAAGAGACTAAGAATTGATCAATTATATGATCCAGCAATCTCTCTACTGGGTATTTACCCCAAAGACTTGAAAACATATATCCCAAAAGATGTTTGCACACCCATGTTCATAGCAGCATTATGCACAGTTATGGCCAGGATGTGGAAGCAACTGAAGGGTCCTATGATAGATGATTGGCTAAAGAAGCTGTGGCACATATATACGAAGGGATATTACTCAGCCATAAGAAGAGATGAAATACTACCATTTGCGACAACATGAATGGACCTCGAGATAATCATGCTAAGCGAAATAAGCTAGACAGAAAAGTTGAAAACCACATGATATCACTTATATGTGGGATATAAACCTAAAAGCAACATACAAACAGGGCAAACAAACAGAGACTCAAGGACATAGACAATAGACATTACCAGAGGGTGGTGAGGGAGGGGGAAGAGGAAGGTAGATGGGGTAAAAGGGGACAGATATATGGTGACAGAAAGAAATCTAACTATGGGCTGTGAACACACAATGTAAATATATATATTCCTTACTGTTGAATTGTACACTTGAACCTTACTGGATTTCGTTAACCAATGTCACCATAAAAAAAAAAAAAAAATCCCAAATCCCATTATATTTCAAATATACGCACTTAGTTTGTTATCTGCATTGTTCAAAGCCAGTTATTTATCTACTGATTCTTTATTTTATATTTTGGCATACAAAAGTTTACATATTTATATGTATTATTTATATTTATATTCAAATGTTTATTTCTTAGTAGGCTTGGGTTTCTTATTTGGTTAAAAATGTCTCCTCTGATTATAAAAACATAATCAAATTTTCTGCTATGGGTTTTATTGTTTTATTAAAAAATAAATTTAAGTGAATACTACATTTGTAATTTATTTTTGTATATGTTGTTAGAAAGAAAATTTTATATTTTTCTTGAAGCATGGCTGTTGTCCATGTGTCCTTTTAAAAATAAATCATCTTTTGCCATTAAGTTTAAATACTCCTTTGTCATATAGTAAATTTTTATATTTTCTTAGATATATTTTGTATTTTCTATTTGGTTCCAATAATCTAATTGTCTATTCCTATTTACTATTACAGTGAATATATTACAGATAGTTTTTAGTATATTCTGATATCTGCTAAGGCATATTTCTGTATACCTTGCTTCTGTCCTTTTGCTTCATGATTTTCTTGGCTATTCTCAAGTATTTATTATTAAATATGACTTTAAGATAATTTATACAATATCACATTAGATTATTTTAAATTTTTTATGCTTTGGTGAATTTTCCACATGAACATAAATTTACTAGCAAAAAATAATGATATTAAATAAAATAAAAACAAGGGGAGAACATTGGAGATGAGGTCCCTGGTGTCTACTTTAGGCTACACAAAAGCTAGATTAGATCATCATGTTGTAGCGTACAAGCTTTGAGGCAGATGAAGAGAAAAAAAAGATATGTGTTCCTTGTTTCTGAAAGTTCCAAAGGCTCAAAGCTGTGTACCCTAAGTGGCAAATGGTATTAGACTAATATCCCGTGGATAATTTTTGTAACATGAAAGGAGAAATGAAAGTAATTTTTTTGTTTCACACAAGGGTTCTATGAATTGTGGTTTGATACCACGGCTTGACTAGGGTTTTTGGTTCCCAAGTTATGTTTTAAGAAATGCTAGTGTCTCTCTTGGGTTCCCCCCCGCCCCACAAATGAATATGGAAAATGCAGCTTATTTTGTTAAAAGCTCTGAAGAAAATGCACAGGAAAAAAAATGCATGTTGTTTCAGTCAACATTTAATCTTTTTTTTTTTTCCCTGACATATATCTGAAAATTGTAACGGAATTCACCGAAGATATTTTTGAAGATGTTGTTCTGGGAGAGGTGGAATGGAGATTGTCAGGTGAAACGAACTCACTAGGTAATGTATAAGGTGGGAGATGTCACTGGAATCAAACTATGTTTATTTAAATTACTTATGGCTTAAGTAAAAGAGTTTTTAAAGAACCATGATATTTATCTCAAATCTTACTAGATTCATGTGTTTGGCCATAGATTATGCTTTGATTCTGGAAAGAAGAAAAATTTATAAGTGGCATAGTTAAAATTCTCAGTGTCCTTTTTAATAGTCCTGGTTAAGTCATCATCATTTTTATTTCTGTCTTGCATATTATTTTCTTTGAGGCTGATAGTTGGTGTTTGGATTACTTTAAAACAAACTCTCCCATGCTTTTCTCTTTGTTGAGTTTTATCCTTCTCTAGAAAGATGCTCAGCATTTTCTAAAAAAGAAAATGTTCGATGTGTCTCATTTTCCCAAGGCAATTACTAGTTAACTATCTCTGCCTTTAGCAAAGATAGAAATATACATTGGGATAGAAAAACTTTAAGTACTTGGTTTCATCTTATGCAACTTTACCATTTTCTTCGATGTGTATACCTGTTATTCTGAGGAAATCAAAGCACTTATGCAACCATTTTATACTTGTAGTTTAAAAAATGTGTGTAGATTATGTTTATAAATATTAATACATACACATACACATAGACTGATTACTTAGCATTTATTCCAGTTTAAATTCCTAGGAGCTAAGACAAGGCAGATTTTATGTGTAAGAGCTGTGAGGTTCGGTAGATCACTGGATATGAAGGTTGGAAATTGGTGTATACATGATTTTTGTGCTGTTTAGAGAGCTGTACTACCAAATCCCAAAGGTTTTTTCACCTGTAGGATTTTTATCCTCCCAGGGAGAAAAGAATGATTTCTCATGTAAAGGCAATAGACTATACATATAAAAAAAGTGAAGCATGGCAGAATTAGGACTTGAACTCTGGCATCCTATTCCTCGTCTACAATTGTTACATCAAAACACTCCCTTTAGTTTAGTTTCTTTCTTTACGCCTTGCACTTTGGAGACTGAATAAATTAGAAAACGCTATTGTTTTGAAATTTTCAAATTCAGATGGAATGGGTAGTCTGCTAGTGACCAGAGGCATCTGGCAGTGCCAGTGTCCCTGAGGCTTGACCACCTTCTACCTGAGCAGATGATAGACAGAAGCAATATCTTGAAAAGTTGAAGAAAGACAAACTGAAAATGGTCCCTGGAAAGGAGTCACTGAATGTGGTGGGATAGTGACTATACCTCGTGTCTCACTTTGTGATTTATTCTACCCTTCCTCTTGCCCTTCGCTACGTAGAACATTCTTTATTTCATTAATTGTAAGGCTGACTTTTTGTTCCTTGAGTTTTAGCTTGTATATTACCTTCTCAGTGCAGCCTTCTCAGTGCAGTCTCCTTTAATGACCCTCCAAGGCTGTTTTACCCTGTTGTTCTCCAATAGTCTATGTTCTTGTCATTTATAGCATTTAACATAATATACAATTACTGTACATTTTTGTTTGCTTGTTTTTTTTCTCTCTCTCTTACTGAATGAAAAATGCATGAAAGTTGAGACCATGTCTGGTTTTTTTTTTGTACAGTCAGCATGTTTTGCGAATAAATATGTTTTATAAGTAAATAACTCTAAAACCCATCTTTGCATCATTTTAAAAGTAACAATATTATAGTCACCTGGTAAAACACATGTCACCTGGCAAATCGCATATGGACACTAAATAAATAGTAGTGTAAACTGAGAAATTTTTAAAAATTAAGAATTGTAGTAGGTAGGATTGAAAACATGCAAATCTCTAAAAATTCTAACAAGGAATAACATGTATTTAAAGTTACATGAAAAATCAGAAGGCAAAAAATAAAGGAATAAAGGCCTGCTGCTTAGAGGGGTGATGGAAATCGTCCATATGCAATGCTGACATATTATAAAAAAGTACTTTTTTATGTTGTATGTTGCTCTTTGGACTAAAATGTTACAATAGAAACACAAGCAAACAAATCCAAGCTTAGTAAACAGACTATGAGACTTTCAAATGCTCTACAAATATTGTTCTCTTGGCAATATTTTAATTCTTTGAATAAAAAGACTCAAAAAGGAAACTAGAGAACTTCCACTTTTAGGAAAATGGAGTAGATATATTTTTCTCTATTCCTCCCCCAAGTACAATTAAACATATTGAACATTATATATAAAATAAACATAAGAAAATTCTGATAGATTAGAAAGCAGAAGGTAGAATGGCTAGGGTTCTGAACCCGAGGATCAATACATGTTGAATTCTTTAGGTTTTCAGTTTGCCTCATATATCCAAGACTGAAAGCAGGAACCTGAAAATGGATGCAGACAAACAAACATACAAACAAACAAACAAGCCTGCTTTCTCCAGTCACAGGACTAGGAAAGGGGGAGCATAACAAAATAAAAAAGTTTTAGACAGTTATCACTCTTCTCCATCCCACTCAAGTCTACAGTGATCCTCAGCCAGCTGAATGAGGCAGCCCAACCCCTCATTGCTGAGGTTAGAGAAGGTTGAGTAGGAAGCTGAGATTTCAGTCCCTCTCAGGTAGTATTGTCATTCGCTCCCCCTCTCCCACTGTACAGTGTCACTGAAGAGCATGTGGGAAACCTGGGCATTGTTTCCCCACTCTCTGACCAGGCAATGATGAGGAACACCACTCATTCTCTGTGGGGATAGTATCAGAAGAGTCTTCGTGGAGAGTTGGGACTTTCATTACAAGAGTGCTGGGACATCTCCCTATAGTGTCATGAGGGTGGGACTCTAGGTTCCCTTTTTGGCCGTTTCCAGTGTGGGTGGGGGTTTAGTCATACTTTTTTTCTGTGATGTATGACTGGAGTAGAGTGGTTATTTTCCGTCTTTCTATCCCTTTCCTGGTCCATTGAGTCAAGACAGTATGTATTTTGGGGCTCTTTCACCCTGCACTTGTTGGTGTTTTTGGGTAACTATTTACTTCAACTCTAATTGTGGAATATATCAAACAAAAAAGAAAAGAAAATTATCAATGTGCTGTTCCTTATGTTCCAAGATCTTCAGCTGATCTGCCTTCTACCTCTCTGAGTTTTCTTATGTTTATTTTATTTATAATGTCCAAGTTTTTAATTGTACTTAGTGGGAGGAATAGAGAAAAGTAATACTCCATCTTCCCAGAAACATAATTTCCTATACTGATTTTCATTACACATGGATTTATTTCTTTCATCTTATTTGGTGCTATTTTACCTTCTTTCTGATGCTTCCTGTTTCTCTTTCTCCACTTTTAATCTTCTAGAGTTTATTTATTTTTCCCACTTACCACCACTGATTTAATATTGCATATTCTATATTATTTTAGTAAGCACCCTTAAATTTTTAACATGCATACTGACTTTTTAGATTCAACAGCTAACATCAGTATAGCTCTCCTTCCTAGAAAGATACAAAGATCTTAGAGTTCTTTAATTTCAATAGCCCTCTCTCTCACTTATAGTAGATTATTTACTTATTTTTTTTTTTATAATTTTGGTTCATGAAATAATTTATTGTTGAAATTTTTGGAAGATTTTTAGGTGACTTCATTTGAGATATATGAAAGATTTTGTGTTTTATACTAAGTTCCCCAGAGTTGTCACTGATCAAGGACTATTTTTTAGTGGTTTGGGGATAGGTGTTCTTGAACAATGGAAGTATAAAAAATTTAAATCTCAAATGCGTATGTCATAAAATTGTACTGGGGGGAGGGCTTTTTCCAAGCACAGAAGTGAAGCCAAAACAAAATAAACAAATAAACAATAGAAAAACCACAAATAGACTTCTGTGATTCTTCCTATTCTGGTGTCTAAAGATTTCTCTAGCACATTCATTTGCCACATCTGTAATTCTACAAAGGTTTTGATTTCATATGGCAATCTCAACTTCACCTCTCTACCTTGAAAGGGCCAAATCTTATCTCTTCTCCTTTTATGCATGTTCATGAAATAGCATGAACAGCTTCAGAAAACTGGCATCTCCTCAAGTTACTTAAAGTAGTGAGTTACCGACTCACTACTGGAGACATTCAAGCATCTGTAAAAGTGGTATAGTGATTTCCCAAGATCCCTGTAACTTTTTGATAATCTGGTAGTGCATAAATATTATCACATACTTTGTTTCACTAATGTTGTTAATACGAGATCATTATCTTATGAACATTGAGTGTAAAATGTTCAAGGATCATACTAGATGTTTGATGACATAGCGTGATAACATGATATGGGTACAGAACAAAAATATAAAAGGTGCAGTGAGAAAGCATTATAAAGCCCAAAGAAGAAGTGCAATATGGGAAACAATCACATCTTTTCCTTGGAGATTATTATAAGAAAATACTTTCAAGTCTTGGACAAATGACTGTGTTCTTTTAGAGATGATTATAAATATAGATGTTCTGTTCCTATCATTAATGACTCAATAAATAAAATCCCAAGACACTTTCAAAAGTACGGTGTGATATCCAGGATGTTATAGGCAGCTGTGCCTCCTAGTGATGTGTGGAAAATTTGATAAAATGCCTCAAATGTTCTGAAGATAAAAAGTGCCATGTACCATAAATGATGAGTGATGATCATAATGCTAGAGAATGGCCACAGAAATAGAGACACTATTGTTACCTGGAGAAAGTTGCTTCCTCTTTTCAAACATAGTAATATTGCTATTTCTTTATAAAGGACTTTAAGATGCCTCATATAAATCTAGTTCTCAGGAAGATGAAAATTTTCTAGACTCAATGCACTATCCAGAGAGAATTTAGTCCACTCTGCCTTTTTTAAATTAGTAAAAGGATACTCTCTTGGTAAGCCATGCCAAGAAAATGTCCTGTATCCTCACATGGGCATCATTTTAGTATATTAGGCAACTTAACTTACTCCTTTATTCTTCTTCAGATTTATGTGTAGTGGTTAACTACTCTCATGGAAGAACAACATAGACATAAAATATGAGATTGAATAGAACAATTGACATTTTTAATTCTATATTTGCCAGCAAATTCTGTTAGTTAAAGGACCATTTATTTTGTCCATGTGAAGTCTGAAGGGTTATTAAAGTAAGAGTTAATTTGGTTGATCTAGCAATGGATTATGCCAAGGTATGTAAATGCTTTTATGTTCTGCTTAATAATGTAAGCAGTTGAGTATATAAGGTAACTCATTAGGCTTTTTAAATTCAGGATGAGATGTATTAGTAAAATTATTGTGAGAAATGATTCAGCTTGCACGGCTGGATCACCTTCAAAAAATGCTGTTCTTGGCACATTTGTTCAGTAAAAGGCTGTTGTGAATTGGTGCCTAACCTGCCTTTCTTTTAGGGTTTGGATACATACAGCAACATTCATTTCCCTTGGAAAGACCCAGTGTTATACTAGGTGAAGAATGGATCAGAGAAGATGCAGGTGTTCACAGCTAAAGGTTTCAATGCTTAATTGGCTGAAAAATCCAGATGACAGGAAAGATTTCATTAAAAATAAATTTTACATAACAAAGTGTGAGTCACAAACTTAGCAAATCTGCAATCGATATATTTCTATACTCCTGGCATTTTCATCGTAGATCTTCAGCACACAGGAGCAGGTGTCCTATAAAAATATCAGTTCTAGCTCTTAATTTAAATGAGTTTCTCTCTCTTGATGATCACTGACTCAAGTTTACTGCTCCAGGTGGCAATATTCCAAGAAGACAACAATAATCCATGTTCTTTAAAGTCTAATTTTTAAAAATTTGAATGCAACTACAAACAGGAAGCATGTTAGGTTAAATGGCTGCATTTAAGATCCATTCATAGTTCATAAAATAAAAAAAATATTAAATATTTTAGAGGTATATATTGGAGTCTGAGTTATTTTTTTCTGCTGACTCATCTTAAAATATGTCCATGTGTTGGCAAGTCTAGAGTAGAAAAACTGAAATGTGTTCAGTTCAATCTCACTTCCAAAAGATACTAAATCATAGTTTATTTTATATATACATATATATATATTTTAGATCTTAATTTCCTATTTTCTGGCAAACTTATATAGGGAAGCATTTCAATGTTACATTTGACCATAGCCAAATAATAACATGGCATTTAATATTTGTTCATAAAAACAAGCATTATGGCACATTCTGGATTCTAAAATAGCCTAAATTATTCATCTTCTATTTAAAACAAGAGCTATTCAGAGCTTGATGTGAATGGACAAAATGTTTCCTTACACATTGAACCTCAACCACAATTCCCATTTCCCAGTCTTTATTGAACTCTAAGAAAACACATAAATATTAAAAAGAAATATAGAAAAAAAGAATAAAATGGAGAAAAGGAGATAAAAAAGTTAAGAGAGAGAGAGACAGAGACTGAGTGAATAAATGGATATATGGCCAGACCATATATAAAAATAGAAATATCATCCACAGTCTGCAGCAAACTTCTCAGGAAACTGACCTCTTTATCTACAATAAATAAGCCAGGAAGCTTATGTGCCATAAGCCAGACTTGTGAAAAGTCAGATTACTTTAGTAAAAATCCAGGAAGGTAAACAATACCTTCTATAACAATCTGACCAAAATAACCAGGACTTGATTAATAACTGACAGCTCCCCTAATTTTTGTCCTTGATTCCATCCAACTTAGGACCAATAAGAGAAAGCCAAATATACACCCAGAGCCAATCACATAGGATGCTCTGCTACTTATTAGCCGCCTGCAGCTTCTCATGCCCACAGCTTCTCATGCCTACAGCTTCCAGTCAAGGCACACCCGAGCCTTTCCTTTTTTTTCCATTAGAAAGCTTTTCCACTCCTCTGCCTGCCTTTGAGTCGCTGCCAAAACCCAAGTGTTCATGGTTGACTCTTTTGCTACAGTAAACTCTGTAGTCTGTTCTCACTTGAGTGGTCCTTCATTTATTTTCATAGGAGAAATTTAAAAATAAAGGAAGAAAGAAGAGTAAGAGAAAAAGAAAATGAAGGATAAGAAAAAGGAGAGTCACACACACACACACACACACACACACACACACACACACACACACAGGAAAATACCTTGCCATATCATTTCTAACCCCACAATCCCAACACATGCTGATCTTTTCACAAATGAGGACGTGGAAATGAGGTTACCAGGTTCAGTTTTATTTTGCTATATAATCTACCTAGGCCTCTTAATAATTTATATAACTACGTTTTAATGGAAAGCAGAATCCATGCAGTCCTGAAGAGAATTGATGATCTCTGTAGAAGTCTATGCTAATAGTATCCAAAGTTTGGTTGGAAAATTTTTAGTAACGAAAATATATATGAGTAGTTTTTAGCATTTTATATCAAAATATATATATATTTTTTGTCAAAATTGACCATTAATACTCTCCTGAAAGAACTGATCTCTTGCTACTTTAACTTCCTATTAAGCCTATAAATTATTTCAAATAAAAAGAGTCAACCCTGTTGCAAAGAAAAATAATATCTGTAATGGAAAGATTCTTAGATTTACATGTGACTTCTAGCAGATACAAAGACCTTGTCTTTGAAGTTAGCAGTAGGGTTCAAATTATATTTGAATAGGAAAAAAAAAATGTGGTTTTTTTTTTCCCCTGTAGAGAATGGGAGAAGAGATTATTTTTAAATGGAGACAATAAATGGAAGTCTATTTGGCAGCCAAATTCCTATTTTGAGAAGACACTTCCTCTTTTCGATATCAGAACACACAATAAACAAATGACTTTTTGAAATGAGGAAACTTTTTTTATCATTTTACTGCTTACGAAATTAGTGAATCCCCTGATCTGCACAGGAAGTAGTTGCAGCACAAGGGAAGATTAGATTAAGGTCAATATGGCCTATTTGCATAATTATTCTTTCAGTGCTTAGGAACTAAGGTGTCCAAGGTTAAAGCCTGATAAATTCAAGTCATACCAATACACCTGCTTTATTTTGCAGATGAATAAAGTAAATCACAGAAAGGGGAAAAAGGGAATGTGTCCAACGTTGTAAAATCAGGTTGTATCAGAGCCGGGATCTTGAGCTCCTGGGGTTTGTACCATAGCTCTAAATAGAGGAATGTACTGCAGCAGGCTAGAGCAGACCTGCAAGAGAAGGCATCAAGTGCATGCAGCTCCATGATAGGGTAGGCATATTATGCTTCCCTGGCTGTCAGAAGTCAAAGGAAGCCCATTCAGGTGGGACATTGTAATCGAAGACAATGAACATATAAGAGCCTGTGGGCTAATATCTAAAACTGGGGTGAAGGAATTGTGAAGTAGTTTATGTGTGTCCAAAACCAGAGAAGAAAATAGGGTTTGGGTTTCAAGAACAAGGCAGAAGTCCTATTGTTAAGGTTCTGCCTCAAGCTCAAGAAAGGTCTAGTAGTCAGGTGGAAGAGTTCTTTTATTTTATTGAAGTATCTGACTCCTGCCTCCTTAATTTCCTTCAGTAGGGACCACATTCATCTTATCCAGAGCCTCAGATAAGACTGACCTTGAATAAGAATAAAGTAGTTCTAACTATTGCAAGACAAGAAGCTGATGAAGCTAGAATCCAGAGAAATAGGTATGATGTCTCATTTCTAGGGTGGTTTGCTTTTGGACTATTTCATGTTACACCTCTGATTCTTTAATAATGAATGTGTCGTTTGATGTCAGTGTTGGCTGTTTGATTGTTAAGAACCTTATTTATTGGAAGCTGAATATCAGCAAGCATTAAGAAACCAGTATGTATCATTTGTTTTGTGAACAAATATTTATTCTCTGTCTACTCTGCTCAGTACTAGGAGCCAGTGCTATGAAGAGATAATCTCTGTCCTCAAGAAGCCTAGATTTCAATGGAGAGACACATTTAAATCAACAGTTACTTTATGTTAACTCATTGTACTTTGGTAGCTGAAACATAACAGTTTCCTATATCCTGTTTATTGCTTCTGCACTTTCATTTCTGGAGTCTCAGAAAGAAAGATTTTTAAGCTACAAGTAGAAAATGATCTTCTGGGGGCTTAAGCAGCTACTGGTCAGCTGGCAGTTGCTACAAAACCTTATAAATATATGCTCCTTTTAACTTCTCACTTCTAATCTTCCAACTTACATATAATACTGACTTTAAATATCCCCTATACAGCTGACACTCTTATATCTATATATTTAGCCATGAATTCTCTTGGAATAGTCTCCTGTCTCCTTAAGGAATTAAAAATTCAGAGTAAATAAAAGAACTCTTGGTAACTTCTCTGGCTTGCTCAATCTTCTCCTTTTTCTCATTTTCCTATTTCACAGGTGATTAAAACTAAGGACTAAGAGTGTAACTAACATAGACAAATTGTCTAACTTGTCACAGAGCTAATAGTGGGTCAGGCAGAGTGTAAATCAGGGCAGTATGTCTCCTGAAGCCAGGTTTATAACCATGATGATCTACTACACCTTTTTGAATTTAAATTAATTTAAATTTTATCTTCCAAATACATAAATGTATGTATGTATGTATGTATGTATGTATGTATGTATATGTATATTCCATCTAAAAAAACAATTAGGGATTGCATTAAATCTGTATAATGCTTTAGGTAATAAGGTCATTTTAACTATGATCATCTTTTAGATGCAGAAGATTTTGACAAAATACAACATCCTTTTATGATAAAAATGCTCAACAAATTGGGTATAGAAAGAACATGCTCCCAACACAATAAAGGGTATATTTGACAAAGCCACGACCAATATTATACTCAATGGTGAAAGGCTGAAATCTTTTTCTCTAGTATCAGGAACAAGACCACTCTTAGTACCTCCTATTTAACATAATGCAGGAACTCCTAGCCGGAGCAATCAGGCAAGAAAAAACAAGCAAATAAGTAAGTAAATAAATAAAAGACCTCCAAATCAGAAAGGAAGCAGTAAAATTGTTTTGTTTTTGGTTTTGTTTTTTTTTTGCAGATGATACGATCTTATACACAGAAAATCCTAAAGACCCCACCAAAAATCTGTTAGAACAAATTCAGTAAAGTTGCAGGATACAAATATTAACATACAGAAATCAGTTGCATTCCGATACACTAACCACAAAGCATCCAAAATAAAAAAAGCAATTTCATTTATGATAGCAACAAAAATAATAAAATACTTAGAAATAAATTTAACCAAGGAAATGAAATATCTGTATTCTGAAAACTACAATACTTTGATGAAAGAAATTGAAGACACAAATTAAAAGATATCCCATGTTCATGAATCTGAAGAGTTGATACTGTTAAAATGTCCATAGCACCCAAAATAATCTATAGATTCGATGCACTCCCTATCAAAATTCCAATGGCATTTTTCACAGAAATAAAAAAAAAATTCTAAAATTTATTTGGAGCCACAAAAGACCCTGGATAGCTAAAGCAATCCTGAGAAAGAAGAATAAATCATCACACTTCCTGATTTCAAACTATGCTACAAAGCTATAGTAATGAAAGAAGTATGGTACTGGCATAAAAATAGACACACAGACCAATGGAACAGAATCCAGAGCCTGAAAATAAACCACATAATACTAATATTTCACAAAGGAGCCAAGAATTCTCAATGGGAAAGATTAGTTTCTTCAACAAATGGTGTTGGGAAAAATAGGTAAACACATGAGGAATAATGAAATTGCCCCCTATATTATACCATTAACAAAAATTTACTTGAAATAAAGACTTAAACATAAAACCCGAAACCACGAAACTCCTATATGAAAACATAGGGAAAAGCTTCTTGACATTGGTCTTGGCAATAATTTTCTAGATATGATACCAAAATCAGAAGCAACATAATCAAAAATTAATAAGTGGGACTACATAGTAGATGTTCAATAAATATTTATAGAAAACTTTGTCTTAAAATTGGAAGAATGGCCAAAGCTGGAACAATTAGAAAAAAAAAATAGTATTTATATCCAATAAACATCCATGAACCCATACTAATGTAAAATGATTAAATAAGTAAATAAATAAATATAAGGCAGTATAGAAAAATTTCTCACAAAATTCCAAATAATTACTCTGCTGTCAAGGAGGAGGAGCAGAGCTCATTTCTTAAGTGGGGGCTGCAAACAGTGACTTCTTTCCAAAGAGTATAGTATGGAAAAAGGTTAAAATGAATAATTTTATAGTAAAAAACAACAAACGCTAACTCAACCAATTAAGGAAAGTTAAAACCAATAGTGGTAGGTCATGTTGATAGTATCGCCCTTGATATTATGTGATGACAATGTCTATTTACCTCTATCACATGAAGGACGGTGACAGCTTCATGGGTACACCTGATAGCTAAATGCTTTTGGAACCATTAGGAAGACTGGGGATATAATGAATACGTTGGTTCAGCAGAAAACATATTGGCTTTCTGTGACTTGATGTGTCTCTGTGGTATGTAGAAAGATGTCTGTATATTTTATTTACAAATTAATGTCAACCACCTCCCTGCTTGATTTATATTTTTCGATTGCATTTCTTTTTAATACTATCACATTGATGGCATACCTGACTCAAACTAATCCTTGTCAGATGGTGTTGTGGTTATTTTTGAGACTCTATCACAGTTCATCTTAAATTTTCCTGGAATTTTCCAGAAAAATACAGGTAACCATAGAAGAGAGAGCTTGATTTTATCTTATACCTTTGCTCAAGGAAATATTTAGCCTTGTTTCTTGGCACTAGATGGATATAATATTGATAGATGCAAAAAACATGCCTGATTTTATTTTCTTAGAAACATATCTCAAACATTTCATCTCTTTCTCATAATTAGAGGATAATATTTCTCCCACCCACCTCACAGTGCAGTAATAACACACAAATGAGATAATGCATATTAAAAAAACCCCGAAATTATAAAGTGTCAAATTGCAGGGGAAGACAAGAGAGGGTAACTTCAATGAAATGCCTACTATTTGCCCCTGTTTTATAAACATAATCTCATTTAATTTTTACAATAACCCTTTTAGAAAAGGAGATTCAGATAAGTTGAATAATTTCCCCAAAAGACAGTGGGAGAACTGGCATTTTCATCCTATGCATTTTAAATCTCAAAAGTCTTGTTATTTTTGCTTCTCCTTTTCATAAAAATGAGATAGTGTCACTAAAAAAATGCATCTGACTAAGTCTTTTCCACGCTGCTCATTTTTCCAGAAGTAATCTGATAAAAAGAGAAGCATAACAGACATAGATGATGATTCTACCATCTTTGAGTCAGCATAATGAAGTAGAAATAGTACTAACTGAAGAGAATTTTAAAAAACAACAATGGAATATTACTCAGCCATAAGAAGAGATGAAATACTGCCATTTGCAACAGTATGGATGGACCTTGAGATAATTATGCTAAGTAAAATAAGTCAGACAGAAAAAGTTGAAAACCACATGATATCACTTATATGTGGGATATAAACCTAAAAGCAACAAACAAACAGGACAAACAAACAGAGACTCATGGACACAGACAATAGACTAGTGGTTACCAGAGGATGGTGAGGGAAGGGGAAGGGGGAGGTAGATGAGATAAAATGGGTCAAATATGTGGTAACAGAAAGAAATCTAACTATGGGCTGTGAACACAATGTAATATATATATATATATATACACAATGTAATATATATATATATATATACACAATGTAATATATATATATATATTTATATCTATGTCTATGTCCTATATCTATATCTATATCATCTATATCTATATCTATAGCTATATCTATATCTATATACCTTACTATTGAAAGTCAGTTGTACACCTGAAATTTACTGGATTTCATTAACCAATGTCACTATGTTAAAAATAAAAATAAATAAAAACAACAACAACAATTAATCAGTGGCTTTTCTCATGGTTTCTTGCGTTACCTTGAGCAAGGTACTCAGATGGATATTTTCCAGTTAACTTTTCTGTACCATCCATTGTAGTCAGAACTGAGAATAAACAGATAATTAAGGCACTGCCTCTAAAGGGATAAATGTGCAGCCACTTATTTAATAAAATATCATTAGTTTAAAATAGAGATATATTGTAAAATGTAGTGCTATATACTTGCAACACTGAATTGTGTTTTAGTATATTTACGAGCTGGTCAAATAGAAGAAAGTTTATAGTTCCAGGTGATGATAGGACAAATAAAGTCATTGGAAAGTGTAATATCTTTGGAGAGCAGTGACTCTCCTTTCTGGATCTCATTTTCATCATCTGTAAAACGAGATTTGACACCATTGTTTCTAAATCCTATTATATTTTATTATTCCAAGATTCAGTTTTTGCCTCTTTGACTTCTTCTCATATTCCCATATTTGGTGTGCAAGAAAGTCAATTGAATAAAGAAGCCCACTCGTCTGCAAAAATAATACAATTAAACTTTAATATGAGCAATTTACTGACAGATTTATCTATTCTCAGCTGTGAGCTTTTGAAAAACATGATAAACAGGCTACTTGAAGGCTAAGACTTTCCTCAACAAGGAGTGATCATATCCCTGAGCACATCTGATTCTCCCACAGGCATTAAAACAGCAGGGGCCTATATTTCCACTGAGTTATAAAAGGGTTAAGTGTCAGGCATGATGTATTACTAGAGAATGTCATCTAAAATGGATGAGGCCACTGTCCTTAGAGCAAGGCTCATTGCTGGTCATCAAAGAAATAGCATTGACATTCAGTTACCTCACTACACTTTAAGGGGAAGGATCACTTTAGGCAAATAAAAGGCAACTTGTAAGTACTCATTTTAAGAAATTGCTCCCACAGGTCTTAACGGATACCTTCTGTAAATGTTGGGAAAGCAGTTAATCAATTTGAGAGCCAAAAATATTTCCTATTTTGATTTATTTTAGATTCCAAGATAAAGTAGTATGTAGGAGCTGGTGGTTAATAAAAAGGAAAAAAATCTTCCTGTTAATTCACAGAGGCATTCAGGGGTTGAAAACTTCACTAATTATAAGAGACCTTTCTCACTTCACTAGGGGTAGTTTTGAGTTTCATTCATGGTTTTGTTCCCCTAAGTACTAGTATTAGAGGGCTTTGTTTAGTGAACTGTGTAAACTGTGTAAACTGGGGGAGCTATTAAATTGTTTGGGAAATAGGTTTTTCTTTTTTAAGTGAAATGCTGTGCATAATGTAACAGTTCCCCTCATTCATTTTAAACATTTATAAAATACCAATTTTGTATTTAATTTTTAAAAGTAAGTCTTTTTTTTTTTTTTTTTAAATATGCACTAAGGTGCAAGTCTGATCTCTAATATGAGGCGTAGGGAGAAAATTTAGCCACATGACATATAGCTATTTGGCAACTGACTGAACTGTCATGGGTTTCCACTTGGGACTTAGACCTTGTGCTGGTCAAAAGTGGAACTTTAGGGAACTTGATAGTGACAATAAAACTATACCAAAATGTGTTGTTATGCCTTGCAACATGAAGTAACGAACAGCATCAATGAGAGATACTTTTCTCTGGGGTTTCCAGGTTATGAACAGTTAGAGAGGAGCAGAGTTACTGTTTTAAGACTGCAGATCTCAATCAGGTGATTGAGGACCTGACCTCCCTAAATAATTTTGTTTATCTGATTGTAACTGAGGGAGACTCTAGCCTGTACAATGGATAGATCTAAGATTTCAGGAAACTCCATTTTCTTAGGATCTTGCTCTCAAGTTCCTCTCATCAAAAATGAGTCTTGCTTCCACTGTAGGGACAGCCAGCCCATCCATGGAGATAGAGGCATCAGGGGCCTGTGGTAAACTCTTCTGTTGATTCATGTTTTGTTCTCCAGTTATTTTCTGAACCTAATTCCAAATTGGTTTTGAACAAAGCCCTAGCCAAGGTTATTCCTAAGCAACAGGCCCTGTCAAATGGGTGACTCTAAGAATGTTTCCCAAATGTGGTCCTTGAAACATCTACATAAGGATCAGCTGAGTCATTGTTAAAAAATTAGATTACTAGGTTACTGGAGGGTAGGGGGTGGGGGAGGAGGAGAGAGGTAGATAGGGTAAAGGGGGTCAAATATAGAGGGTTAGGGGGAGGGTGAAGTAGGTAAAGGGGATCAAATATATGGTAGCTGAAGGAAACTGGACTTTGGGTGGTAATCACAATAGAATATATAGATGTTAAATTATAATGTACACCTTAAAATTATATAATTGTATTAATCAATGTTACCCCAATAAACTTAATTAAAAAATGAGAATCCTGGACCCCACAAGGAACTACTGGAGAGAATCCGAGAAATTTGTATAAAAGTTTTATCTAAGTGATTATTATATTCATTAATGTTTTAGAATCCCTAACCTAGACCAATGACAGAAGAGCCTAATAGATACAGAAATTATAGATTATAAAACTGCCTGGTATGATACATCTGCTCCCCTCCCCACGAAATTGACAAAGTCCTCTAAAATGGACAGGGGGAAAAAATTCCAAGGTAATGAAAAGGGGCCATTATTGCAGGAGTTAACGGCTCACAAGGGCTCCAGCACATTCTCAAATTAGAGTGCAAGGTATATGGACTCCTAGAGCTGTTCCGGTAACTTACACAGAGAGTAATACATTGTTGCACAAGCAGTTTGTCCGTAATTTCAGTCTCCAGATTTTTTAAAAAGCATGTTTATTTCATTGGTAAAAAGAAACACGAATCATATTTCTCAGTGGCCTTCATCTGTGAACATTTTATAGACATATTCATCAACATTTCTATTATCCCAAACCTGGATACCAAACTTATATTCGCCTGCCAATACAAAGGTATTCTTAATATCCTGCAATGATTTTAACCCATCTACTTATCATCTCTAGACTTACGTACCAGAGTAATCAAAAGCATTTCTCCCTGCAGGGTCACCGATTTGCTTCCTACTGCCTAGTGTAGGAAATTCTGTTTTACCTTCATGTGCAGTGGGGACCTGGAATCATTGCCAAGGTTCAGAACTTAGCTACTGGGCATTTGCCATGTCTTCACATAACCATTTATCCAGATGAATTTCTGCATCTTTATTATTTCTGGCCCTTTAAATCTGATCGTTTTTATTTTACCTCTTACAAAGCCCAAGGTAATAAGCACTAGCAGGTACCATGAGTCATGCTGAGTGTTTCCCATGAAGGAGCAGAGTATGATTGAGGTAACAAAAGGTGCTTTGTTTAACGCAGCTGATAAAAATCCGCCACACTTCACAACATATCCGATGTCTCTTGTCAAGGGGGAGGAAATTAGAAGCATGACTTGTGGCAGTATCTTTGCTGAAATCTGTTCAGGTAGAAGAATGCTTAGTCTGTGTCAGTTCTGGTAATAAAGTACTAGAGACTAATTCAATGGTTGGAATTACCTGATTATAAAATTATAATAACCAATCTATCTATTTATGTTTTTATTTATTTAATCTTTGCCAATCACTATAATACTCAGAGTTTATTAACAATAGAAAGAATATAGTTCAAAACATCTAGATGAACTTTCAGGGAAAAGTAAAAACTTGCAGAATCTAGTTACTTAGCAAATAATTCATGTATATATGCTGGCACCTTCATTTATAAACTTATTTAAGAGGTTAAAATACAAAAGCAAAGGCATTGCTCTTACCTCCAGTAGGCATATCTTTCACACTCCACTCCACACCATTGCTCCAAGCAAGGATTTCAGCAAACTACTCAGGCAATAAATGAACCATTCTGATTACTGTACAGTAACTAGTCCCTGGCATCTCCAGACCTGATATTCTCTCATATTCTCACTGCTTTCCCAGACTTCTGATCCTGGAAGTTCTCTACTTTGGAACTTCTTGGACCCACCATTTTTTGCTTTCAGTATTAATGAATACAAAGCCAAGCAGAGAGATGCCAAGCACTGTTGCCTACTAGGGCATTATATCACAGTGGCTAAAGTACATGCTCTAGAGGTCAGACTACATAGGTTTGGATCCTGGCTCTGCATTATTTGTTCTGTAATTTTGGCAGGTTATTTAAACTTTCTGTGCCTTGGTTTCTTTATTTGTTAACTGGGGATAATATTAGCAACTATCCTAGGCAGTTATGAAAATTGAAAGAATTAATATATATAAATACATATACATATATGCACATATATATGTACATATGTAGCACTTCAACTAGCATTTGAAATATAGTAAGTGCTCTAAATGGTTACCTACTATTATCTAACATATGCCTATTGTCTTCATTGGGTATATAATTTGGCTGTAAAAAGATATAAGACATGGAAATTACCTTAAGCAAAACAAATATATGAAAAGCTATATATTTTTTAAGTTAAAGTAGTATCTTACAGAAACCAGAGAGGGAGGTATTGTTGGTTTTCAAGGTATTCCTGAGCCTGAACTTGCAAGTCCTCAGTATTTCCAAGGAAGATATTCTCTCTTACTTTCTTGGGGGTCACATGGTTCCTTGTCCCTGGTCCAATCAACTATAGGTGAAGGTCTAGAATCATGAGTCCCACCTGTCCACAATTATTGTGGGAACATACTATATGAGAAAGGGCAGGGAGAAGATATAGAAATTGATTATTTAGTCTATTGACTTTAGCATGAAGCATGCTAGGAAAATGCCCATTATGCCTTGGCAGGCTCCTGATATATGTCTCCAGTTGTCCATAGATAAAGTGTAAATCAAGGAAGATAAACAGGTCAGTGGTAAAATGCATCTTTAAAAAAATCCCAAAATATAAATCCAGACATCCTATCTTGGCCTTACTAATTTTGAGCAAGTTGTGGGCAATTTTGTCATATTGATGGTGAGAAATCCAAACTTTATGCATGTGATTTTTATTCTTGCAGTTCTTTCTTAGTTGCCTTTTAAAATAGTATGGCTAGGAACATTTTTTGTTAATACAGTATAAAACAACAATCTGGTATTAATTTTATTTTAAAATTATTGTAATATTTAATACAACAGATTTCTATATTGGATGAGTGACTCTTAGATTCTATATGTCTTTACACACTAAAATAAAAGAAAAAATAAAACAAACAGAAAACACAACTCACAAATAATAAAACCCCCAGAATTTAAAAATATATAGAGGATTAGATTCATGGATACTAATGCTTTAGAGTTCAAAAATTTTAACCCTTCTCCATTTACAACCATGTAAAAATGACTGATTTCCCTTAGTGAACATTTAAACTAAGACAAGAGCACTTGCACATTATTATAAACATTTTAATAGCATGTTAATATAAGAAAACCTAGAATATTCAATTATTTTCAGCTATTATAAACACTTAAGGTGGGAAAAAAAAAGAATTTAAATGCTACTTTCCCATCCCATAGTGGATATTTTAACTATTCCCCATTAACCAGTTCTCTCATCAGAAGACACAGTGGACTTACATTTCCCAACCCTTGAAACTCTACAAGGCCATAAAACTTGTTTGGCGCATATATGATGTGAGCAAAAATACTGCACGTCACTTTCTTGTAAAGCATTTTGTTTTCAGTGCTTGACTCTCTAATACACCTAGAGATCTTGATAGCATGTATGATGTGGAGGCACCATGAAATTAGAGCAGCCTGGAATGCTGAGCTTTCACATGGAAGAAAATTAACCTGGATTCATTCAGACTCACAGTGAACTAATAAGTAATTTTTCTCCTTTATTGAAGTATAATTGACAAAAATTCTATGCTTTTAGGTTATACACCTTGATATTTGGATATATCTATGCACTGTAAAATAATTGCCAGATTTAAAAAAAAATAACATCTATCACCACACAGTTATTTTTTCTTCTCTTCATTTATGATGAGAATGCTTAAGATCTACCCTCTTACCAAATTTCAAGTATACAATACAGTATTGCAACTATAGTCACATTGCTATATATTAAATCTTTAGAACTTATTCATCTTGCAAAACTGAAACTTTGTGTCCTTTTGTGTGGAAATTGAAATTTTGGGGCTATTTGTTACTGTAGCATGACCTTAGGGTAAATTCTATCTGCTATACATTTCAAAACTATAAAGACTTCTGATTTCATAGAGGTTGAGGAAAATTCTGACACTTTGAACTTCTGCTGGGAAAGGGAAGAAGAGGATAGATGAAGAATTTTGTAGCAAATTCTTGCATCTTCTTTTAATACTTGAGAAATAGTGTAGTACAATTTTCTCATTTCACATATAAATGACTTAGAGACCAGAAAGAAGAACTGACTTGATCAAATTCAAACTTGTCAGTGGTGAAGTCTGCTAACATTTTAAATGCTAATCCACAGGGAAATATGAGACAAAAGAAACAGCGTAGGCCAGAAAGAAAACTCTGTAGCTGTTTGTAATTGTAATAAAATAAGATTTTGATTAAAACTGCCAGTGGAAATGTGAGAATCCTGAATTCATACTCAAAGGTTTACCTGCTATTCTACTTAAGGGAAGAAATATACCAGGTAACAGGTTGAGTTTACTCTACCACCAAGTTACACAAGGAGATTAAAGCACTCTGCTTTTTTGGTGTGACTTATATGTAAAACAGTAATGAAAGAAAGCAAGCAGGTAGTGATTAAACATAAAGCAAATAAAACTAGCTAGTAGTAGAGATGGGGTGAAAACATGAATCTTTTGATAGTTATTTAGGAGCAGCGTGGTTAGAAGACATGAATTCTATTTCCAAGCTGAGAAAGTTTAGATAGGTTATTTAACTTCATTAAATTCATTTTCTTTACTGTAAGAACTGATTAAATTCTAAATTTCTTTCTCACTTTACTTTTTATCTTTTATTTTTCCACCGCCCCTCAATGATTTCTCTTATTTCTCAATATTCAAATATTATCTGTAGGTAGTAATGTGAAACTACAAAGAATTTAGCAAAGAATTGTTGAGTAGAGCTAAGATATCTAATTTTTATATACTTCCTTCGTGCCAATTACCAATACTTAACTGTTGCAGGATCAAATTCTTCCCTTCTTGTTTTCTGCACTCTCACTTCTTTTCAGATTACTTTCTTCCTGCCTTAGGAGCATTAAACTTTTTTTCTCTCTCCTCCTAGCTTATTTTAATTGTCCTATCTGGAAACTTAGTGGTAATTTAAGCAAGGAAATTTCCCTATAACTTAAAACTTTTCTTTCTATCTCTTAGCTTTAATTGAAAATGGGTGTTCTCCAATGGCTTAGATTTCCTAAATTCCAGTGGTTCTATATCCCCTCACCTTGACAATTCTTGAGGTAAACTGATGAAGTCAGATGTTCTCTTAACTTTTCTTATGCTATGGCTATTTCAAGATGATGGTTCTACTCAATAACTTGTTTACCTTAGAGATTTATGCCATTTACTTCAGCATCCTTTAGATGATCAACTGTTTACCACATTCATCTATCTATATCCAGAGTATTTCTCCATCTATCTCAATGAGTATAGTATCTCTCTTACACATTTCCTCTCTATTCTGTTTTTTTTTTTTTGCCTTTGTCTTGACCAATAGATTCCTTGCATTTCAGCTACATAATAGGGTACCTAATAGATCACATTATCATTTGGTTTGATATCTCTGAGATGCATGTGTGTGTGAGTAAGAGGGAGAGAGATCATAATCTTTTTATCAGGCCCCTATCTTAATCCTTTATTCTTGGTGATATGCTTTTCATCTTCTTCATAACCTTGAATCCCTAAAATTCTCCTGGTTCTTGCCTTTGTCTGAATCCACTTGCTTTCCTGAAAGCCTAGAACTCATGGTCAGATAATGCAGCAACATCTCATTAACATCTTAGAATTCTCCACTATTCCTCCCAAGCTTCTGCCAATTCTACTTTATAGATTCCTAACCCTGGATAACCCATTCAAGCACTGCCTCTACTCTTTCTGCTGGGCTGACAGCAGTAGTCAAAGAAAGTCACAAAACTAAAATAATTGGGTCCACTGCAATTTCATACTAAGTAAACACGGTTAGGTCTTCCCTGCTGTTCAGCAATCCTTTATTTATATGTGAGAGATGCAAGAAAGCATCCTCCATAGCAACTGCTCCACATTATTCCACATTATTATTTTCCCTAGGTTGCCACCCATACACATATCTGAAGGTGCTAACCGCACTTATGATACTAATAAAACTAAAAATTTCTGACTTGAGTTTCTCTACTTTTCTTCAATGTCTCAAAATACGTCAATGTTCTTCTTGTACTCCTCTCTGCCTATTATAGCATCATGTAAAATTATATCCCTCACTTTGCAAAGTTCTTTCCTATGCACCTTCTCATGACTCCTTCTCTTTCTTTTGGACCAGCTCTCAGATTAACTCTCTCCTTTAGCATTCCTTCAGCACCTCCCTATCCACGATTTCCTACATTTACTGTATCAAAGAGCAGGACTAGATTCTACTATTCTATAAAAATTATTTTCTTCCTGAGTCATTCTCTCTGTACAATGACTAAATTCTCTCTCTCTATTTTAATATATGGATAAAATCATGGCCTCTTTCACCTCTGCCTGTCATTCAAGCTCTTAATCTTTGACACATACTTTTACTTTAGACGACCTCCCTGAATTTCTTATGTCAAAGGTAATATTTGAATGTTAAAGTGAGCCCTAATAATATTTGGAACTAGTATTGACTAGAGTTTCATAGCCTAGAGGTTTGGGTTCAAATATTTAGAAATATTTATGGCAAGTTGGTAGGAAAGATAAAGAAGGTAGGAATAGGTAGTGCTAACAATTAACCATATAGGTAGTGCTAACATTAACCCCAGATGGATTGCCAGTCATTTAAACCACAGTGTCCAATCTTTTGGAAAACACATATTATGGATCAGTACCCCAAAAGTCCCAAATAGTCCCTGGTGTGATAGCAAGAATTTTTGATCAGTAACAGAGAGTGGAGCCTGGAGGAGATGTCTAGAATCAAACAATAAATAAGTGTGTGACAACCAGGATTAGTAATAAGGCGTGTGTTTTGTTTCTTATTTTAAATAGGAGTTCACTGAGGTCAAGATCCATGTATTACTAGATTTCTTTTTTCATGAACTGGAGAGATTCTTGTCAGTATTTATCCTTGTATTCTTTCAACAGAATTTAATGCAGAGAGTAAGATTTAGTGAATGTTCAGTAAAGTAAATTGAAATGTAATCAGATAATTCAGACTACAAGAACTGTTTACAGATGGGTGGTGGAAAGATACAACTCAGTGATCACTTAAGTGTTCAAAGCTGACACCAAGATCGAAAAAGAAACATAAATTTCAGACTCACTGCTCCTTGCTGGTGGGAAGGCATCTCCTGATATGCTTCTACTCATGGTCAGAACTGATTTGTAGCTCAGTCTGTAAGTGGTCCTCTCAATGCATGAGGCTGAGAAGGATTGGTAAAGGCAAGTGGCCAATCTCACTCTCTTTTGGTAAGTTTTTTTCCCTCTAAAGAAGACTGAGTTCCTTTATTCTTGGATATATAGCATATTCTATCTTCAAGTGAATTGCTTGAAGATTGCTTACGAAGATTGCTTACTGAGTCAACTCATATTATCTTTGTAATTTTTCTGTCATAATTCTTATTGTGGTCTATATGATACATATCTATAATCTGTTGAGATACCTGGAAACACATACGCATCAAAAAATGGAATTCCAGATGTCAGGAAAAGGTTCAGAATTCAGTTTGTAAAAGTATCTTGTAGAGGTCCTATTATGATGAGTGACTTCTAGTATATAGCAGTAAAGATATGGTCCCCCAAAAAAGGAGTCTGTCAGTGAAATTCCATGATCAATGCTGGTAATTAGAAATGCTTCCAGCTTTACTGACAGAGCTAAATTCGCACTCAAATACAGTGCCATTCTGGGTTCTGGTGAGTAGTGTGTGAGGCTGGAGAGGTTGATTCATGCCCCGTTCCAGTCCCTAAACAGATTATTGGCTTTCCTCTTCCACTGATGTGGAGCATGAAAATGGGACTTCTAGGAGACTCAAAAGAGAAATATAAAGCAAAGTGAGTGGTTTGGTAAACATAAAAGTTCTGCTGGTGATTTCTACTTTCTCAAGAATATATACAAATAGACATATCCTCTTCCTTTGAAGTTAATCATTTAGCCTTGAATTTTTTAGTAGTTTTGTTAAGGTATAATTGACATTTGATAAATTGCCTATATTTAAAGTATACCACTTTGGAATTTTTGACACATGCATACAAATTCCAATCAAGATAATGAACATATCTATCTTCAAAATTTTCTTATGCCTCTTTTAACTCCTTTTGCTCTCTTCCTCCCCAACAGCCCTATCCCTGACCCCAGACAACAACTGATCTGACTTCTGTTACTATAGTTAGTTTACTTTTTTTAGAATTTTATATAAATGGAACCATAGAGTATAAACTCTTTCTTATTTAGTTTCTTTCATCAGCATAATTATTTTGGTATAAATTCATGTTGTGTGTATCAATAGTTTCTTTCTGTTGCTGAGTAGTATTCTATTATGTGATTATATTGTAAATGGTTTATTCATTCATATACTGATGGACATTTTGATTGTTTCCAGTTTTTATTTTTCTATTACAAATAAAACTACTGTGGATATTCATGCATAAATATTTTGAACATAAATTTTCATTTCTTTTGGGTAAATAGCTAGGATTGGAATATCAGGTTTGTGTATTATTTGTTAAACTTTTTAAGAAACTGTTAAACATTTTCCAGAATAGTTGAACCATTTTATATTCCTACCAGCAATAAATGTGAGTTCTAATTGCCCCACATTCTCACCAATAATTGATAAAATTATTCTTTTTAATTTTAGCCATTATAGTAGGTATTTAGTAATATTTCATTGTAATAACAATTGGCACTTTCCTAAAGACTAATGATGTTGAACATCTTTTCTCATACTTATTTGTCATTGATATATCTTTGTGAAATATGTAGTCAATTATTTTTGCCCACTTAAAAAAATGGATTGTCTTCTTAACATTGAGTTGTAGTATTCTTTACTTAATCTAAACTCAAAGCCTTTTTCAGATATATGTTCTTCAAGTATTTTCTCAAAGTTTGTGGCTTGCCATTTAATTTTTATAGAAGTATCTTTTGAAGAGCAAGATATTTTTTAAATTTTTTATGAAGTCTAAATGATTGATTTTTGCATTTATAGTTCATAATGTTTGTATCCCATTTAAAATTTGTTGACAAACCCAAGGTCACTAAGATTTTCTCTATCTTGATGTCAATACCACACTGTCTTCATTACTAAAATATTGCAATAAATCTAGAAGTCAGGTAGTGAACTTTGAACTGCCTTCTTATTTTTAAAAGTTGTTTATTATGGGCATTTCTGCTTTCCAAAGAATGTGTTCAAATGGACATTATGTTTTAAAACATAATTCTAAGGAAGTACAAGATGGAAATAATTAACATGACATTCTCCAGAACAACTTTGATCCTGGAATTGTTCTTTTCTTCTCATTTGTTAGTTCAGAATACAAAAGTTTTCTTCATCATAAATCAGGGGTCCTACTCTTAAAGGCTAACAGTATAAGCAGAGTTTCACCAGGTCTGGTCTATAATGTTACATCTGTTGATCCTAACTTATAATTATTCATTATGCATAAAGAATGTAATAATGTATATACTTCTCATATATTTATTATGTAATTAATATTATAATAAACTTTCTTAGATTTATAAAATACTTTAAAATAACAAAGTACTTTTCACAAATTATTCCATTTGAACTACTCAATAGTTTTTTTAAAGAGGTCTTATAAGCATTATTAGCAGTAAATTATTGTAATACGTATATTATAAAACTGGCAGCAAATATTGTTGCATACTTATTATGTATGAGACAGAATATATTACAAACAACTTTATAGGGTATAGAATAATTTTCAAAACAGAAATATTTACATACATTATGAATATATGTATTAAAATTATATATTAATATAAATTATGAAATTACATATTATTAACTAGAAAATAAGCAATTAATAGTTGAAATAGATCATGTACTATACAGGGATTCAAAAGATGTAGTAATAAGCACTAGTGAGATTGAACTATTTATGAAAGTGTTCCCAGACTAAGAGGGACTCAAGTTTATTTTAAAGGAAAAATAACACATTATGAGTCAAGAAGAAGAAAGAGGACTTTTTATGGAGTGGCAATAGTATGAACAGTGCATAGAGGGTAAAAATACATAAAGTTTGTGTTGAGATAGTGAAAAAAATATGCTCTCTGTAGGAAAGAAATTGATTAGAAGAATGATCACAAATGATACTAGAATTGTAAGGTAAGGTAAGATGAATGCTTTCTCAAAGACAAAGCTTCTATTAGCACCTGTCTGCTGGTGACACTTACATCCAAGTTACCAAACAGGAATTCTTTTCTGAGTTACAGACATGTATACTTAAGTGCCTGGTAGGTGTCAATTACTGAGGAACCTTACAAATAACTCTAAATAAAAATGTTCAACTCTGACACTACCTTTTTAACTCAAGATTATTATTCCTCCTATATTCTCAATTTTATTAAAGACACTATAAACCACCTGAAAGTACAAGTCAGAAACCAGAGTCTTTTTCTTTTTCATCTTTCGGTTTAACTGAGTTACATAAATTTTAACTTCAAATATCTCTTCAACCTCTTTTCTCCATAACCAAGAAAGCTTTGTCTTCTCCTTTCGGAACTATTGGGATGACCTCTAATTAGTTTTCTTTACTCTACATTCTTACCTACACTTGACCATCAGAAAAATCACATAATTTTCTTCATGAAATTCTTCAGTTGCTTGCCATCAATGATTTAATCTTTTAGTTTTAATTGTTATAATCCTTGCTCTTCCCCTAAATACCCTGCATTGCTGTCATCCCAACTAAATGTATTTCCTTGGATGTACCATTTTTTTAAAATGCCATAGTGCATTTGTTTTTGCTGTTTTCTCTAATGAGATGCCTTCCTTATTCATTTATTGTGTCAAACTCATGCTTTATGTGTCTGCGATGCTTTTGCTGGTTTCCTCATGTAGAGTTGGGTATTCTTTATTTTACGCTCTATCACACTTGTTTAGGCTTTGGTTTGTTTACATAAATGTGCCCCCAGAAAGACTGTGTAAGCCTTTTAGGAAAAGGACCATATATTGTTTCATTTTTCTATCCCCTTTTCTTAACAACATGATAACTGGTCCAGAGGGAGTGCTAAGTATATACATATTTTTAAATGGTCGAAATAAATAATTAAATCTCACACACACACACACATATGCACCTAGAGATGGTGGATTAGAACGAATAGATGGGAGTGGATGGTGATACTGGGGAGCTTGATATCAGAGGAGCTTCTTCAGAGGAAGTAGTTTGGTGGTGAGAACCTACTCTTTGGACCTTGGACTTAATCTGGATATCAATTTTTACCCTATCCCATTATAGCTCTAACATTTTTGAGTCATATCTATCCCAGTTACCCAATCACTCACACCAGTTCTTTAGTCCATTAAGAATCTGAGGAAGAGAATTAGGTGGCTGAAAGTCTTCAGGCTAAAATTCTTGTTAGGAAGATAAACTGCGACAGAACACTCAAGCGCTTTGTTGTCAAATAATAATTACATAATTTTTAAAGGCTTATCTCTACTTTACTAGTAAGAAACTATTTGGGAAACCATATTAAAGGCCTTACATGCCCCCAAAAGAAAGGTGACAGTGGAGATAAGAGACTACTTGAGGAATAAACAGGTTGAGGAACTGGATTAGTATATTTTTGGGAAAAGTAATTGAACATTGGTAGGACTGACGTTTTAATCACATTTTCTCTTTCATTCACTTACATTCTTTAAATCTGGCCTACTGCTCACTGAATTGGAACACTGCACCACCTAATTTTGCTACTTCACTGAAATTCACCTCATGGTTAAATATTTTCAATGCCTTTATCATTTCTTAAAAAGTCTTATTAAATGATGCTTAGCCTTTGACACAATTAACATTTCTTTACTTTTAAGAATGGAGATAGTCCAAGGTACTAAATATAGTTGCTATCATAGAACAGAATAACAAAAATAAGAGGAAAATCTCAAAAGAGGTGATGTTAGTGTTAGGGGAAGGACATATCAAGTTTTTATGCCAGCTCCCTTTTTTACCTTTCTGATCTTCGTATAAACTAAATTTTCACAGACTTGGTATTTTACACCAAAAAGCATACAACAATGTCTCCAGAATGTTTTTTTTTCCCCTTTTTTTTTTTTCGCAGTGTATAGGATGGTAAAGAAAGTCAGTGTAAAGAATAGTGAAACAGCAACAGTAGCACTTGGTGAAGGTTGATGAGAAATAGTTATGTCAGATGAGTAAAGCAACAGGAAAGCATGATTAGCACCACAGGGATATTGGAAATTCCAGCTGTGACAGACAGCTCTCTTCATTCCTGGGTTCACTGCCCACTATAAATAGTGTTTTTGTAACTAACCAATCCATCAATCATAAATCTACTCACTGTGCTGGATGTTATGGAGACCATAAATCAAGCGTAAGATAGTACTTACCTACTAAGAGCTTATGGTTTTTCTAGGAAGTCAAGACATGCTGGCATTTTCTCCAAAGAGGGAGTGAAAATATTCAGCTACTTTTTTGTTGATGTCCTTGGAGTATTCTGAAAAGGAGACAGGGTAGAAAAGTTAGCTGAAAATTAGTAGGAACTTGGGTTCAGAATCTTGGTCCTAGTTAAACGCCTGAGATTAAGGAAAAAAAAAAAATGCTTCAGAAAAACATTTGGCACTCAGGGAATCAAACAAGAGGAAAACAATGGGACGTTCTGTTTTCCCCCTTGGAGTTCCTCTGTGAAGGTATCAGCTAATAATGATTATATTATTAGTTACAAAACTATAATTGTTATGACTGAACGCACTAGCTACTATAAAATAAAGTTACTTTTTTATTTTTAATTTTCAAATTAAAACTGACTTGAATCTTTACTTGACAATGAGCAGAATTGTCTGTGAATTGAGAGAGGCTTACTCTATTGAGATGCATGACGGTAAAAGAATATAGGACTTTTCTACTGTCACTTTTATATACTTGCCAGTCAGTAAATTACTGATCCAGCCAGTCTGAAGCCATCTCTCTCAGTGATATGAAGTTCTTTCTGTTCTAAACACTTGTAGAAACCTCTGTGGTTTTTCAAAGGTAACGTCTATTTGCCTATTGATGTTCTTCAGTTTGTCTCTATGTTCAAAGCATATCCATTGATTGTGATTGGTTTTCTTCAGTCTACATAAAAAATATTTGATTGTAGTCTTTCCTCCTGGGTCATTGAGTGCCTATGAGTCTTACATTTATATTATAATGGAATTCCACTCAAGTGATTCTTCTTTGATCAAAATATAGTCCAAGGTAACCTATGGTCTCCAACTAGACAACTTTCAATGTTAACTTGTCTTAAAAAAAAAAGGAATATAATGAGTTCCTTAGCTATAATTTATTAAATGTCCACTATACACTTTGATATGAACCATAATATATCATTCAATACATAATCTCAGTCTATAGACATGGGCCATGAGAGTGCTAACATAACTTTCCAAATAAGACTATAATTTCCGATTACAAGCTCTCTGATTTTGAACAGTATGGTTTTTCTTCTGTGTTGGAATTCTTAACTCTGATTTCGAACAGTATGGTTTTTCTTCTGTGTTGGAATTCTTAATGCTGATAGTATACTAGGAACAGTTGGAATCTCTGCCCTAGGATACAGATCAGTGAAAAGACTATTTCCAAGTCTAAATATTTACAGACCCTGGGTTGTTAAAATATTCTCTAAAAGACAGCATACTTCTTTTTTAACTTTAGGAGAAAGACGGAGTATTCTGGATATACATGAATAATTAGTCCTGGGAAGGGTTCAGGAACTAACGTGTAACACATACTGTCAACAGATATATATGTAAAAAATCAGCAATACATAAAAAGACAATAAGGTCCTAAAATGTTTATTGATTTAGTAAACATTGATTAAATATCCACTGTGTCCTAGATACTGAATAGCTGCCAGGAACACAAACACATGATCATTGTTCTCAACAGTATAGTGAAATTGAGTCTTTGAATCATCTCAATAGAGAAAATGTTAATTTGAGATAACCAGATAATAAGGTAGCTTGGCAGATAGCAGTCCTTACACACTCGACAGCTCATTATAATTACTAGAAGATTAGAAAAAAGTAGCACCTTCCCAAAAAATGTTTCATACCTTCTTCTCTCTCTTAAATACTTGTTTTATAGCTTATTTTTTAATTTTCTGTGAAATTATCAGAATAAAACTTTCACAACGTGCTGCATTTACTATCTCAGGTGCTCTTAGGATTGATTTCATCCCATCTCTCTCCAAAGACATCACTGTGGTAATTCACCCTTGTCCAGCACTTCTCTTTTCCTTTGCTTTTATTTTTTATAAACTTAATTATTTTAGAGCAGTTTTAAGTTTACAGCAAAACTGAGAGAAAAATGCAGACATTTCCCATATATCCTCTGGTCCACACTTGCAAGTGCTCCCCATTATCAATATCACTCACCAGAGTGGTATCTTTGTTATATATATGAACTTACATTGACACATAATCACCCAAACTCCATATTATACCTTAGGCTTCATTTTTGTTATACATTCTATAAGTTATATAAATGTCACAATGATATGTATTCATTATTATGATAATATACAGAATGCTTTCACTCTCCTAAAAATCCTCTGTGTTCCCCTTATTTCTCTCCTTTCTCCTACCAACCCTTGGCAACTTCTAATCTTTTTAATGTTTCCACAGTTTTATCTTTTCTAGAAGGTTGTATTATTGGATCATACAGTGTGTAGCCTTTTCAGATTGGCTTCTTTCACTTAAAATATGCATTTAGAATTCTTCCATGTTTTTTTCATATCTTAACAGCTCATTTTTCCTTTTAAGCCCTAAATAAGACTGCACTTCCTGATGTACCACAGTTTATTATTTATCCACTCACTTATTGAAGGACATCTGGTTGCTTCTAAGCTTGGACAACTATGAATAAAGCTGCTATAAGCATCCATATGCAGGTTTCTATTAGGACATAGTTTTCAACTCCTTTGGGGAACCAGAGCACAACGGCTGGATCTTATGGTAAGAGTATGCTTAGTTTTCTAAGAAAATACCAAACTGTCTTCCTAAGTAGATGCACCATTTTGCATTCCCACCAACAATGTATGAGAGTTCCTGTTGCTCCACACCAGCATTTGATGTTGTAAGTGTTCCAAACTATGCCAACTCTAATAGATAAGTAGTGATATCTCATTTCAATTTGCATTTCCCTGATGACATATGATGTGGAGCATCATTTCATATGCTTATTTGCCATCTGTTTATTTTCTTCAATGAAGTATCTGTTACAGTTTTGGGCCCATTTTTAAATCAAGTTGTTTGCTTTCTTATTGTTAAGTTTTAAGAATTCTTTGTATATTTTGCATAACAGTCCTTTATCGGATGTGTCTTTTGCCAACATTTTTTTTCCAGTTTGTGATTCATCTTCTCATTGTCTTGATATTGCCTTTTGCAGAGCACAGGTTTGTAAATTTAATGAAGTTGTGCTTATCAATTATTTCTTTCATGGATCATGTTATGCTAAGCCCAAGATCATCTAGGTTTTCTATGTTATTTTCTCTAAATTTTATAGTTTTGTATTTTACATATAGGTTGTGATCCATTTTGAGTTAATTTTATGAAGAGTTTTTTTTCATCTCTTTGGGAAACATTTGAACCCTGTCTTCATAACTAATCACCGGCAACCATCTTTCATCCAATTTTGAAACTGGACCTTTCTTTGTATCAATAAAGAAGAATTAATTAGAATAATAAATTGAGCAAATATAAATTATAAGTATCACTGAATATGACTTTGAATCTTTGTTCTTAAAAACTGAGTATAACTATAAAATGACAGGCTTATAAAGTACAGATAATTGTATCCTCTCTGATTTTTAGAAATACATAGAGTTCTTTCCATCTACTAATTAATATTATTAAAAATATTAAAACACTGTCATAAGATTATATTCTCATTTACATGCCTTTTTAAAATTTTTTTCTGTGAATTAATTTATTCAACAAAGGTTTACGGAACATATATATTTAGGTATTGGAGATTAAACAAATTTTTAAAAATAATGTCAGAGGTCATAAAGTAGACAGGTTGAAAGATCACTCTTTCTCTACTTCTGTTTTGCCCCAAGATATTTACTTAATTGTTGTTTTGTTTAATGCAACATTACAGAATGGTTTGGGGGGCAGCTGGAGCATTTTACGAACAGCCTATTTAATTCTTTTAGAGCACAAATACATGATTCAGCCCAATTAAGTACTTTATTAGGGGTATTAGAATAAAGGAACAGTTGAAAGCAGTGCTAATCATTTCCTAATTTTCAACCCCTGTAACAGGGTAGAATTAACTCATGGTATGGACATCCTGCTCTTGTCAAGTATGTATCTTACAGCAGATGTGATGCTTGTTAAAAGCTCCTTTCGAATCTCACTTGTTTTGGCTACGTGCAGAATTGGGTCTTTAGGGAAGCTTCTGAACAGGATGGAAATAATGACAATTACACAAGATCCTCTATGTAGCCATGGCTTTGCTGCTTTATTTGTCTCTTAGCAGCCCCCACACAAATACACACATAAAACTCCTGTCTGTTAAAATAGGATTAGCTTGGTCTTCCACTCTAAAACAGCTCAGAAACAAGAGCTTATCTTCTCATTAGCTTATGTCCTCTGAAGTGCAGACATAATTTCATTGGGATTAAATAAGTTTAATAAATCTAATTATTTTTCTGTATAAGTATAGTTAGCCTGTGGAAATTTATTCTCAGAATAATCAACATGCCATTTTGACCATTTCTTCTATTCCAATAGTAAAATTTATGTTAGATATTGAAAATTTGTTATTGTAAATTGCCCCAGCTTTATATTTTGCAGTTTAGTTCTCAAAGTCTAACGTATTAAATAATATTTAAAAATTTTACTTGGTAACTTTTACTTATATTATTGTTTGCCAAATCTTATTGGGGCTATGAACTGTTTTAAAAAATTATCTTGTTCTTTTGGGGGAGCTCACCCACAAAGCCTAACCAAATATTAAAATCTAACAAATAGTTAATAGTCATTGTTTAATGAATCCTGGATTAAAATATTATAATCAAATTTTATTTCTTACAAAATGATAATTATAAACATTAACAAATAGTATCTTTCTTTATCTTTCTAAGCAGCCACGGAACTTTGTAAAGGTGATATGTTGGCTTCATGACAGAGCTAATCTTAGGTTTGGGGACTGGTCTCCTGTGGAGGTACAGCTCCTCCTTCTTTAAGACAAATTTAAGGAAGAAACTTATTTAGTTTTGAGACAAGGATAAATGAACCAAACTGAGGCAGGAGGGAAGAGATTGATTATAATTCAGATGAATTCTAGACATGTATACTGAGGAAGAAGCAAAGCATTTGTTAGAAACAGGGCCATTGCACCTTGAAAGGGGTCCAGATTCCTAGGCCTGACTGGATCTTTGAAAATGGACTCCATTTATTTATTAAATTTCACTTTAGAATCGAAAACAAAGGTCACATGTCCTTTCTTGATACTAATTCCTCAATCAGAACTGAGTTTTCCTTGGCTTTGCCTCAAGACAAAGATTTCACTGGTTCACTTTCCCGTAGAAGTAGAAGTCAACATTCCTAATCAGCATTTTACTTAATCTGGTTCATTAAGCATTCAAGGCAATCAGAAGGTTAAATTGCACAGAACAAACACCAGTGACTGGTGTACATGTAATAGGAAGAGTAGGTGTCCCTGGAGGGCAGAGAGTGGCAGGGTTCGTAATTTTGTGAATTGTATCATTAATAAAATATATTTTATTCTATTTGATGCTGACTTTAGAAAGGTTCCTGTGTGATGATTACATTTTTAAGCAGGCAATTTTTTTTATGGCTTTACCCAAGGCTAAAGAAAAATCTAATACAAAATTCAAATAGACTAAGCTGAAATGCCCATTAAAATTTTAGTTGTGTCCTCTTCAGAGTTTTTAAGAACTATAGATTCCAAACTGCCCAATACAGGGAAAAATGTTACTTTCACATTTGTGTAACTCAAAATGGGGAGTCTATGAAAGAAAAGTATGGGGATGAGTCTATATTATTAATTCAAAAACATCTTAGTAGCTTTTATTTTTCTGATTAATAATATTTAAAGAAAGTGTGTTTATAGGTATTATAGGTATTTGTTCACAAATACCTATAATGGCTACGAATAAGGGTTCTAGAATCAGAATGCCTGAGTTCATACGCTAACCTTGCCAACAGATTATTTGCTTTGGGAAAGTGTGTTTATAGGTATTATAGCTATTTGTTCACAAATACCTATAATATACATGCAAAGCAAGCACAAGGCAAAACTCAGAAAGAATCCCTATTAGAAAGGCAGACTAATGTCAAATGTTAGTGTGCTGGCTACGAATAAGGGTTCTAGAATCAGAATGCCTGAGTTCATACGCTAACCTTGCCAACAGATTATTTGACTTTGGGAAAATTATTTATCCTCTCTTGCTTTAGTTTCTTCATCTGAAAAATTGGGAAAGAACAGTTTTACTTCAATGGATTGTTATGAAGATTAAAAGTAAAACTCTTAATCTAGAGGCTGGCATATTATAAACCCTCAATAAGTAATGGCTATTCTAATTATCAACACCTAAAATTATTTCATTATTCACACTTTAGATTTACCTTCTATTAGTTGGAAAAATTAATAGTTGGCCATAATATATATTCATTTTCAATGTGTGGATAGAACAAGGAAAAATCTATCCATAAATGGAAATGAGTGAAAGGGAGACAAAAGTAGATGATTGGATGGATGGATGGATGGATGGATGGATAGATGATAGATAGATAGATAGATAGATAGATAGATAGATAGATAGATAGATAAATGATAGATTGACAGAGCATGTAGAAAGTGATGAGTTCTCAAAATAAAAAATAAGGAAGGGAAAGGAGTTAGATAGGTTGAAAGATCCTAATTATAGATATGATGATCGTAGGAGACCTCACTGACAAAACATTTAAATAAATATTTGAAGGAGTAAAGAAAACAAGATGCACATACCATCTGACAAAGGCATTACAGGAAATGGAAACTGTATCCAAAAGTCCTAAGTGTGTATAAAATGTGGGAAAAAACAGTAAGAAGGCCAGTGTGGCTCGAATAGAATAAGTGAACAGAGGTAGTAGTAGATGAGATTTGAGAGAGAATAAGTGAGGCTAATTGTGTAGGACTTGTAGGCTCTTGAAAGATGTGACCTTTACTTTGAGTTGGGTAGAAATCCATTAGAGGGTTTGCAGCAGGCAAGTAACAAGATCTGACTTACTTGGTTGAATACTGAGAGTAGATTCAGGTTCAGCAAAGACAGAAAAAAGGAGACAAGTTATGAGAATATGGTAATAATTCAGGCAAGAGAAATGGCTACTTGAGCAGGGAGCTTATAGTAAGAATTGTGATGATGGAGAATTCAGAATATTTCCTGTAATGGAGGCAACGGTCTTTTCTAACCAATTTCTCAACAGATTTCCCTATGCAACTGCGTGATGCAATTGCCATTAACTGAGTTAGAGAAGACTATGGATTGAATATGTTAAGAGGGAAAGATTATACGTTTCATTTGAGGCAGGTTAAGTTTGAAATGTCTATTTCCTGATGAATGTGCTTCGTATAACAAGTCTGAAATTCATAGGAGAGGACCATACAAATTTGAAAGACATAAGTATCCAGATGTTATTTAAAGCTAGGTTACTAGATAAGATCTCTAAATGATAAGAGTAAATACAAAAGGGTAAATGCCCAAAGACTGAGTCTTATATTACTTAGAAGGCAAGAGGATGAGGGAAAACCAGATGAGGAGACTGAGAAGCAGCAGCTAGTGAAGAAGAAAGAGTGTGATACCTTGGATGTCAATCAAGTAAAGGAAATATTTCCAAGAGGAAAAAGTGACTAATTATGTTAAGTATTACTGTTGCATAAAGTAAGGTGACAAAGAATTAATTATTAGGTTTACCAACACGAAGGCTTGTGTGAATTTGGTAAGAGCAAGTTCAGTGAAGTATTATAGGTAAAAGACCTATTGGAGTAGACCTAAGGAGAAATGGGAGGAACCTAATTAAAAGTAATGAGTTTGTATCTCTAAACATGTTTTCTTGTAAAGGGGAACAGAGAAATGATAGCTAAAAGGAATGTTGAGTTAAGAAAATGACAGCATATATGTATGGGAATGGGAATGATGCATTAAAAATAAAATGATGAGTATGGTTCTTGATTCCTTGTGTAAGGAGCTTAGAAACTGCTGTTCTATCCTAACAACAAATAAAAAGCTGAACAGATGGAAAAACCAATAACTCCTCTAGGATCCATAAAAGAGGTGAGGACACAGGGCAAACCACTGCCTCCAATATTGGAAAGACAGGCAAACAAAGAGAATAACAACTTACTGGAGTAGAGACTCACAAGCAGAAATAGCTGTGGGAACAAATGCTGGGGTAGAAAAACTTGAACTATAATTGAAGAATTACTGGAGGCTCAATATGGAGAATTCTAAGAGTTAGAAATTATGGGGGGACCCAGCTATAGGGGGACCTCCACAATACTGTGTAATTTACTTCTAGGGGTTCAACCAGATTCCCAGAGTAAATAATACAGAAATATCCCTTCAGGCATCTGGCAGGAAAAGGGGAAAATGAGCATTTTGAAATGAAAGCAAGGTCTGCCTTCAGGAGAAACTAGTTAACCAAAAACTAACCTGGTGGTGTTTTGTCAGAGTGTAACTGACCAGGGGAAGGAAAATACTCAACTCCAGCCAGCTCTAGCTTTCCATTTGGGGAAGCAGAAATACCTTCTTCAGCCTACTCTAGCCATCCTCTCTCACCTAAGGGTGGCAGGGGGAGAACAAACCCTGAAAAGCATTTGTGAAGTGTATAGTCCCAAGGCATAGGCCGAATAACAGACAGAGACCTAATCATAAAAATATAGACAGTTTTCCTTCCAACCACACCTTACCACCATGTTACTAAAGGCTTGCTTACAGTAGTTCTTTTTATATAGTATATTGTGTTTGACTATCAAAAAAAAAAAAAATTACTAGACATACCAAAATGCAAACAATACAATTTGAAGAGACAGAACAAGCATCAGAACCAGATATAGAGGAGATGTTGGAATTATCAGATCAGTAATTTGAAACAACTATGGTTAATATGCTAAGGGCTCTAATGGATAAAGTAGGCAGCATGCAAAAACAGATGGGCAATGTATGCAGAAAGATGAAAATCCTAAGAAAGAACCAAAAAGAAATGCTAGAGATTTAAAAAAACACTAAAATAGAAATAAAGAATGCCTTTGATAAGCTTATTAGTAGACTGAACATAGGAATATAGGACTGAACATAGCTAAAGAAAAAAATATCTCTGATCCTGAGGATATCACAATAAAAACTTCCAAAACTGAAAAACAAAGAAAACAGAGACTGAAAAAAAAACAAACCAAACAGACTATCCAAGGACTATGGGACAACTACTAAAGATAATGAAACTATCAGAGAAGAAGAGAGAAAGGAACAGAAGAAATGTTTAAAATAATAATGGCTGCGAATTACTCCAAATTAATGTTAAACACCAAATCAAAGATCTAGGAAGGTCAACAAATACCAAGCAGGATAAATGCCAAAAAAGAAAAAAGAAACAAAAAATCTACACCTAGACATACCATTTTCAAATTACAAAAACCAACAAAGAAATCCTGAAATAAGCCAGGGATGGGGTGAAGGACACTTTACATACAGAGGAACAAAGATAAGAAATACGTCTGAATTCTCAGAAACTAGATAAGCAAGAAGAAAGTGGAATACAAACTTAAGAGTGTTGAGAGAAAAAGAAAGCACCAACCTAAAATTCTGTACCCTACAAAATTATCCTTCAAAAGTGAAAGAACAATAAAGAATTTCTCAGACTAAAGTTGAGGGAATTTGTTGCCAGTAGATTTGCCTTGCAAGGAATGTTAAAAATACACATACACTCTCTCTCTCTCACACACACACATATTAGAAAATTGGGTCTACATAAAGAAAGACAAAGCATTAAAGGAGGATTAAGGGACAGTAAAGTAGAAACCTTATTTTTCTTATTCTTAATTGACCTAATAAATGTTCAAAATAATAAGCATTACAACATACACAATTATGTATGTTTATGTATACATCATACATGTTTATTTATAAATGAATTGGATGGTGTAATGATACAAGGGACAGGAAAGAAGGGTTAAGATTATTTTGTTATTATAAAATACTACTAGTGAAGTGGTACAGTATTATTTGAAAGCAGACTTGGATTCATTATAAATATATATTGTAAACTCTAAGGCAATCCCCTCAAAAAAGTTTAAAATAAAAATATTAACTGATACTGAGAAAGAAAATTAAATAATATAAAATGCTCAATTAAAACCACAAAAAATGGAAAAAAAATAGAAGGCAAAAATCAGAACAAAGAACATGGGCAACAAACAGAAAACGGTAACAAATATGGTAGATATTAATGCAACTATATTAATAATCATCATGAGCATTAATGGTCTAAATGTATCAATTAAAAGACAGAGATTGTCATTGTGAATCAAAAGACATGACCCAACTATATGCTGTTTGAAAGAAATCCACTTTAAATCTAAGACATATATGGACTAAAAGTAAATGGTAGGAGAAAAATATATCATGTTAACACTAATCAAGTAAAAAAAACAGAAATAGCTATATTATTTCAGACAGAGTAGATTTCAAAGCAAGGAAATTTATCAGGAATAAAGAAGCGGATAAAGGCTTCAATCCTCCAAGAAGACATAACAATCCTTAATGTATATATACCTAACAACAAAACGTCAAACTACATGTGACAAAACTGAGAGAACTGCAAAGAGAAATACATAAATTCAATATGATAGCTGGATATTTCAATACCCCTCTATCAGAAATGGACAGGTCCAGTTGGCAGATATTTAGTAAGAACGTGGCTGATCTCAGCAACACCAATAATCAACTGGATATAATAACTGACATTTATAGACTACTCATCCAACAACAGCAGAATACAGCTCAAGTTCTCATGAAAATTCACCAATATAGACCACACTGTAGGCCATAAAACACATCTTAACAACTGTAAAAAAAAAAATGTAAAAAAAAAAAAAAAAGAAAAAAAAGAAATCATTCAATATCTGCTCTGAGATCGAAATGGAATTAAATTAGAAATCGATAACAGAAACATAACTAGAAAATCCTCAAAATACATGGAGATTAAACGACAAACTTCTAAGTAAGGCATAGGTTAAAAGAATTCTTAAGAGAAATTCAAAAATATTTTGAACTAAATAAAAATGAAAGCATAACTTAACAAAACTTGCAGGATCCAGGGAAAACATTGCTTAGAGGTAAATTTATAACATTGAGTGCATGTATTAAAAAGAAGAAAGATCTAAAATGAATCATCTAAGATTCCACATTAGGAAACTAGAAAAAGAAGTACAAATTAAATACAAAGTAAGCATAAGAAAAAGAATATAAGAATTAGAACAGAAATCAATAAAATTAAAAACAAGAAATAGAGAAAATTAATTAAACCAAAAGCTAGTCCCTTGAAAAATCTGTAAAATCCCTAGGTTCTGGTCAGACTAAGTAAAAAAGAGAGAGGATACAAATTACTAATAGCAGAAATGAATGAGGGGATATCAATGCAATTTTGTGGAAATTACGAGGCTAAAAAAGGAATACTATGAACAACTCTATGACTATAAATTTAATAACCTATATGAAACGGATTAATTCCCTGAAAGATACAAATTGCCCAAAATCACACTGAAAAAACAGACAATGTAAATAGGCCCATGTCTATTAAGGAAATTAAATCAATAATTAATGAACTTCCAACAGAGAAAGGATCGGGCCCAGATAGGTTCACTAGTGAATTTTACAAAACATTTAAGGAAAAAATTTTGCTAATTCTCTACAATCTTTTTCAGAGCGTAGAAGCAGAAGTAACCCTTACTAACTTATTCTATGAAGCCAGCATTTCCTAAAACCAAAACTAGAAAATGATATTACAAGGAAAAAACTATAGACCAATATCTCATAAATACAGATATAAAAATTGTCAACAAAATATTAGCAAATTGAATTCAACAATCTATAAAAAAAGAATTATACAATATAACCAAGTAGGATTTATCTCAAGCATGTAAAGGTGGTTCAACATTTGAAAAACTCAATGTAATCTGTCACATAAGCAAGCTATACCAGAAAGCTCACATGATTATATCTTCAGATGCAGAAAAACCATTTGACACAATTCAACATTCATTCATAATTTAAAATTCTCTGTAATCTAAGAATGGAGAGAAATTTTCTCAACCTGATAAAGAATATCTACAACAAACCTATGGCTAACATCATCCTTAATGGTAAGAAACTCAAAGCTTTTCCAGTTACATGAGATACAAGGCAAGGATGTTTCCTTTCACTCTCTTTTCAAAATTGTACTAGAAGTCCTTTCTAATGTAATAAGGCAATTAAATAAAATAAAAGAACTAAAAATCTGGAGGGGAGAAATAAATAATCTTTGCTTACAAAGACATAATTATCTACACAGAAAATCTGGAAGAATTAACTGCTCCCCCCTCCCAAAAAAAAGAAACAAAACTACTGGAACTAATATATAATTATAGCAAACTTGCAGGATAAGAGGTTATTATACCAAAGTCAATTTCCTTCCTATATACCAGCAATTAACAAGTGGGTATTGAAATTAAAAACATATCATTTACATTAGCATCCAAAAAGTTAAATTATATATGTATATATATATCAAACAATATGTACAAGATTTATCTGAGAAAAAATACAAAACTATGATGAATAAAATTAAAGAATAACAATAAATGGAAAAGTATGTCATGTCCATGTATCAGGATACTCTACTTGTCAAGATGTCTCCTCTTCCTAATTTGATGTATAGTTTCAAAATAATCTCAATCAAAATCCCAACAAATTTCTTTGTGAGTATTGACAAATTTATTTTAAAGTTTAATCTAGTAGAAAGACCTAGAATATCCAACACAATAATGAAAGAGCAAAGGCAATAAAATGGAGCAAAGATAGAATTTCCAACAAATGTTGTTGGAGCACCTGGATCTCAACATACAAAAAAAAAAAAAAAAAAAAAGAATCTAGACACAGACTTTATACTCTTCAAAAAATTAACTCAAAATGGATCATGACTTATATGTAAAATACAAAACTATAAAATTCAGAGAAGATAACATAGGAGAAAATCTAGATGACCTTGGGCAGGGGTCCCGAACCCCTAGACTGTAGTACCTCAGATCATCAGGCATTAGATTCTCATAGGAGTCCTGGTCTCTGGTGCCAAAAAAGTTAGGGACTGCTGATCTTGGGTATAGCAATAGTTTTTCAGATACAAAAAGAAATACATGAAAATAATAACCGATAAACTTGATTTCATTAAAATTTAAAAATTCTGCTCTGCAAAATTCAATGTCAAGAAAATGAGAAGATGAATCACAGACTTGGAATAAAATGTCAAAAAACGCATCTGAAACAGGACTATTATGCAAAACATATATAGAATTCTTAAAACTCAACAATATGAAAACAAACAACTTAATTAAAAAATGAGCCAAACAGCTTAACAGATACCTCACTGAAGAAAATATACAGGTGGCAAATAAGCCTATGAAATGATGTTCTATATCACGTGTCATCAGGGAAATGCAAATTAAAACAATAAGACACTATATCCTTTTTATAGTGGCTAAAATCTGGAACACTTATAACATCAGATGCTGATGATGTGGAGCATCAGGAACTCTCAGATATTTCTGGTGGGACAGCAAAGTGGTACAGTCACTTTGGAAGACAGCTTGGCATTTTCTTACAATGCTAATCATAATCTTATCATATCCTCCAATCACTCTCCTTGGTATTTACCCAAAGGAGGTGAAAACTTATGTCTATATAAAAACATGCATATGGATGCTTATAGCACCTTTATTTATAACTGTCCAAACTTGGAAGTAATCAAGATGTCCTTCAATAGGTAAATGGATAAATAAACTGTGGTACAGTCACACAATGGAAAATTAATCATTTTATCACTCTGATGGGTGACGTTGATAATGGGGGAAGGCTATGAATGTATGGGGCAGTGCATAAATCTTTATCTTCCCTTTAAATTGTCTGTGATATTTAAACTGTTTAAAAAAATAAAGTCACGAAAAAAGAAAAGAAGAAGGGAGGTTGCAAAAAAAAAAAAAAGAATGGAAAAATACACAATATTAGGAATAAGCACAAGATAAAACAGAGTTACTATTGTAAATACCATGCTGGCAGTAAGCATGAGAAAGCTAGAGTACATATATTAATATCAGAGAAGGCAGACTTCAAGACAGAATATTACAGGAGAAAAAGAGATTTTCATAATGATAAATGTGTTAATTTTCAGGAAGATATACCAATCATAAATACGTATATGGCTAATAATAGTTTTAAGAGATATAATGTGAATATCAACTAAACTAAATACTAGAAAAATCCATACATTTAGTTAAAAATTTTAACACTCTTCTTTCAAGTATACTTTGTATGCTCATCAAAACAGACCATAGTCTAGGCCAGTGGTCCCCAACATTTTTGGCAACAGGGACCAGTGCTCCTATGAGAATCTAATGCCTGATGATCTGAGGTGGAGCTGAGGCGGTGATGCTAGCGCTGGAGAGCGGCTGCAAACACGAACCTTTGGTTGCTCGCCCGCTACTCACCCCCTGCTGTGCGGCCCAGTTCCTAACAGGCCATGGACTGGTATTGGTCCACGGCCCCAGGGTTGAGAACCCCAGCTCTAGGTTATAAAACAAGTTTCAGTATGGTAAAAGTTTTCAATGTTTCAATAAGGCTAAAAGAGTAAAATTTTACAGATGATGTCTTCTGATCATAATGCAATTAAATTACAAATTAGTAACAGTAAGATATCTATATAAACCACAAGAGGCCAAGGAATAAACCACAAAAAATATTTGAAATTAATTTGGCTTCCAGGCAAGATGGTAGACTAGGTAAACACTGTGCTTGCCTCCTCTTACACCACATCAAAATTACAACTAAACTATAGAATAGCCACCATTGGTAGTCACCTAAAGTCTAGCTGAATAGAAGTCCTACAAATGGGCACGCACAGAAGAGGTCTACCCAGTCTACCGAGACTGGTAGAAGGGGCAGAGATGTGAAACGGGCTGGTCCTACACCCCCGTGTGGCAGGTGAGAATCAGGAGGGAAATCTTGGCTGCGGAGGTCCTCCCGGAAGAGCAAAGTGTCCCAGCCCCATACTGGTATCCCTAGCCCAGGATTCCAGTACTGGGAATAAAAATCTTCACAACTTCTGGCTGTGAAAACCAGTGGAGATTGTGGCAGAGTAAGAGGAAGGGCTGAGAGAATCACAGACTTTCCTTTTAAGGAGTCTGCGCATGTACTTACTTGGTGACGGACTCACTCACTGGGTTCCAGCTCTGGGACAGTAGCTCGAAAGGCACCAGGTACATAAGAGGGGAACTGAGTCATCTGGTATCAGGGCAAGGACTGGAGGGGTGGCTTTCTCCTAGACAGAAGTGCTGGCAGAGGGCACTGTTCCTTTGTTGAGCCTTCCCCTGCGTGGCTTGCAGACCCAGGCAGGCGCCATATCTGAGTCTCACCAACATAGCTAACACTGGTCGTCTCGCCCTGGTAATTTTTTGAGACCCCGCCCCTCTCATTATGCAGATCTACCCAAGCCTCTTCCAGTGGATTTTCCATACAAATGGCCTGTCTTGGCTCATGCTGTGGACTTTCCTAAAATCTCTCAAAGGTTCACAAAACATAAACAAGCAGCATCTGGCCTTGGCATGCTCCATACCTCTTACCACGTAGCTCCAAGCTCAGCACTAGCGTCAGCTGGCCTCAGTTTGCAGCTTGGCCTCTTGAGGCACTTCCAAGCCCAGCATCGGTAGTGGCCATCTGTGGATTGTTTGGTAACTCATGCCAGGTGGCCCAGGGCAGGGCACAGGCTGTAGCTGTACCCCTGTGAAAGGGCCCCTTCTAGGAGGCCCTGGCCTCCATGCCTGGTGGCCTGCTTCGGTGTGAGCTGAAACACCACCTGGGGTCACATCTGAGGATGAAACACCCAAAGAGCAGACAGGGCAGGCACCAGAGCCCCGCTAAAGCAAATCCTGCTCTGCGTGGTTAGCCACTGCACAATAACTCCTCCACTGGTCACGGCCAGTCATCACAACAAATCAGCCTGAGGGTCAAGCCCTCCCACTGATGATCAAACAGCAATCAAGGCTCAACTACAACAGAAAGGCACATACAGCCCATACAAGGAACATGCCTGCATCACCTGGCTCAGGTGGCCAGAGAAGACTGTTCCAGTGGGACCTACACCACACCTGCTATATAAGGCCACTTTATTAAGACCGAGAGACACAACAGCTCTACCTAATACACTGAAACAAACACAAATAGGCAGCCAAAATGGGAAGACAAAGAAACACGTCCCAAATAAAAGAACAGAACGAAGCTCCAGAAAAAGAACTAAACAAAATGGAGACAAGCAGTCTATCAGATGCAGAGTTCAACGCACTTATTATAAGGATGCTCAATAACTTAGAGGAAGAGTAGATAAACTCTGTAAAACTTTAATAAAGAGATAGAAGACATCAAAGTGGAGATAGAAAACAAAAAAGAACCAGTTAGAAATGAAAAATACAATAACTGAAATAAAGAATACCTTAGGAAGAATCAACAGTAGATTAGATGAAGTGGAGGTTCGAATCAGTGATTTAAAAGATAAGGTAGTAGGAAACACCTAATCAGAACAGGAACAAGAAAAAGGAATCCAAAAAATAAGGATAGTTTAAGGGATCTGTGGGACAACATCAAGCATACCAACATTTGCATCATAGGGATACCAGGAGAAGAGAGAGAGCAAGGAATTCAAAATTCGTTTTAAGAAACAATGACTGAAAACTTCCCTAGTCTGGTGAAGGAAATAGACATACAAGACCAGGAAGCACAGATACTCCCAAACAAGACGAACCCAAAGAGGCCCACACCAAGACATATCAAAATTAAAATGCCAAAGGTTAAAGACAAACTTAAAACCAGCAAGAGAAAAGCAGTTACCTATATGGGCACTTCTATAAGACTGTCAGTTGATTTCTCAGCAGAAACTTTGCACACCAGAAGGTATTGGCAGGTAATGTTCAAAGTGATAAAAAGCAAGGACCTACAACCAAGATTATCCTACTCAGCAAAGCTATCGTTTAGAATCAAAGGACAGATAAAAGAGCTTTCTAGACAAGACAAAGCTAAAGGAGCTCATCATTGCCAAGCCAGCATTACAGAAATGTTAGAAGGATTTCTTTAAGAAAAAAAGAAAAAAATATCAAAAATATGAATAATAAAATGCAATAACTACATATCTAGCAACAATTACTTTAAATGTAAATGGATTAAATGCTGCAATCAGAAGATAGGGTGGTTGAATGGATAAGAAAACAAGAACTTTACATATGCTACATATAAGAGATTCACTTCAGATTCAAAGACACACACACATACTGAAAGTAAAGGGAGTAAAAATGATGTTTCATGAAAATGGAAACAAAACACAAAAAGGCTAGGGTAGCAATACTTACACCAGACAAAACAGACTTTAAAACAAAGGCTATAACAAGAGATAAAGAAGGATCCCATTTCTGGGTGTTTATCTGAAAAAAATCCAAAACCGAACTTCAAAGGGAAATGTGAATCCATATATTCATTGTAGCTTTATTTACAGTAGGCAAGATATGCAAGCATCCTGGGAGTCCATTAATGGATGAATAGACAAAGAAGAGGTGGCATATACACACAATGGAATATTACTCAGCCATAAAAATGAATGAAGTCTTGCCATTTGCAACATCATGGGTGGACCTAGAGGTTATTGTGCTAAGTGGAGTAAGTCAGACAGAGAAAGACAAATATCATATGTGGAATCTAGAGAACAGGAGAAACAAACAAAAAATAGAAACAAGCTCATAGGTACAGAGCACATTTTGATGATTGTCAGATTGGGGGTAGGGAGTGGGTTAAGGGGGGAGGGGATTAAGTGGTACAAATTGGTAGTTACAAAATAGTCATGGGGATGTAGAGTATAGTATGGGGAATATAGTCAGTAGCATTTTAATAACTATGTAGGGTTTCAATTGGGTATTGGATTTATTGAAGTTATCACTTCATAAGTTATATAAATACCTAATCACTGCCTTATACACCTGGGACTAATATAATATTGCATTTCAGCTATAATTGAAAAAAAGATATAAAAATAAAAAAATTAGTTTAACTAAGGATAATGAAAATATCAAATATCAAAATGAACGGAATTAAGCTAACAGAAAACTTTATAACATTAAATGTTTATATTTGATAACAGAGATCTAATATCAATGATCCATAGGTACACTTTAAGAAGCTACAAGAAGAGCAAAGTAAATATAAAGTAATTAGAAATAAGGAAGATTAGAGCAGATATCTACAAAATAGAAAACAAAAATATAATAGAGGAAATTATAAAGTTGAAAGTTGTTTCTTTGAAAGTATTAACAAAATCGATATGTTCCTAGGTAGACTAATAGAGAGAGAGAGAGAGAGAGAGAGAGAAAGAGAGAGAGAGAAGTCTCCAATATTGTATCAGCAATGAAATATGGTAAATCAGAATAGGTGTAGAGATATTAAATGGTGCTAAGGGAATATTATGAACAATTTTATGCCACTAAATTTGACAACTCAGATAAAATGGGTAAATTACTTGAAATTTAAAAACTATAAAAAGTGGTACAAGATAAAGCAAAATCTGAAGACTCATATTCCTATTAAAATAATTCGACTATCAAAAATTCTCCCACAAAGAAAATTTCAGGTCCAGATTACTTCAGTGATAAATTTTATCAAAACAAACATTTAAGAATGTAACACTACCAATCTTACACAAATATTATGAGAAAGAAGAGGAAACATGTACCAAGTTGTTGTATTAGGCAAACAAAACACCGATATCAAAGCCTGACAAAGATTCCAAGAAACCATGTTGTATACGAATATCTCTCATGAAAATAGATACCAAACTTTTAAGAAATGTATTTGTTAATTGAATATAAGAATATATAAAATGATAATATATTATGAACAAGTTGGAGCTTATTGCAGAGAAGCAAAATTGGTTTAACATTCACAAAACAACTAATGTCTTTTGCCATCTTAACAGAATAAAGAAAACTCGTATTGCCAGCTCATTAGATGCAGAATAATATTTGGCATCTAACATATCCTCCATAAAGAATAAAATAATAATAAATTATTAACATTAATAATAATAAAATAATAGTTAACTCATAATAGATAAAAACTTTCAGCAAATTGGGAATAGAAGAAAGCTTTCTTATTCTTATAAAGGACATTTATGAAAAGCCTACAACTAGCATCATACTTAAGGGATAAAACACTGAGTACCTTATTTCTAATATCTCCACTCTCACTAATTTTTTTCTGCATTGAACTGGCTACCTTGAGTCAATAAAATAAGGTAAGAGAGGAAATTAAAGGATGTATTTATTGAAAAGAAAGAAATTTTCTCAGATGATATGATCACCTGCATAGAAAATCCCAAAGAATCTAAAAAAACTACTAGAAATAAGTAAAGTAAATGTATTAAAGTTAGAAGACAAAATGTCAATGTACAAAATTAATTGTATTTCTACATACTAATGATGAACTATTTAAAATTTAATTTAAAAAATATTTAAAATAACAAAATCGAACACACTTAAAAATAAATTTAACAAGCATGGTGCAAGACTCCTACACTAAAAGCTACAAAATATAGTTGAATGAAACGACATGGATGGACCTAGAGATTATTATGCTGAGTGAAATAAGTCAGACAGAAAAAGATAAATACCATATGTTTCACTTATATGTGGAATCTAAGGAACAAAAAGAACAAACTAATCAAAAACAGACTCACAAATATAGTGGACAATTTGGTGACAGACAGAGGGGAGAGGGGTTGGGAGGCTGAAAGAATGGGGTGAAGGGTTAAAGTACAAATTAGTAGTTGATAGCTGGGCATGGGGAGCATGGAAGAGGGAATGAATTTAGCATTAATATGATAGCTAAATGGAGAGCCAGGGGAGGGAGGGAGCAATTGGGGGGATTGTTTTATGAATATTATAGATGTCTAACCAATGTACTGTATACTCGAAACTAATTTAAATAAATAAATTTATTTAAAAAATATATAGCTGAATGCAATTAATAAAACTTATATAAATGGACATATAGACATATTTATACATGGGAAGACAATCATTCCGAGATGTCAGTTCTTACGAAATCCATGTATAGATTCAGTGGCATCCTTTTTACTATTTTTTAACCAAACATTTTCCAGAGTTGTTAAATATCAATATCCACTTTACTTGAAACAAATATTGACATCTCCAAGAACACTAGCTTGAGAATTGCATTAATATGAAAATCACTGATGTGTTTTCATATGAAGAGTTTGAAAATAGGGGAAACCAGAATTAGCTACAAGGGATGTGGTCTGAAAGAGGGAACAGAGGAAGGTCACTAAGGAGGAGCATGAAGAACATAAAAGAGAAAAGCTGGATCCTCAAGATGGCTTTGCCAGCTTCAAAAGTTCACTTAATGTTAGACCTAGATTTTGTTGCATTTTTTTTTTCTAGTTCAGTCTAACTTGAGAGGAAACTCAGTATTTTTTGCTCTAAGCATTCTATACTTTTCTATGAAACTATAAATCCCATAAGCACAGAAGAATGCGTGTTTTATTCATCTTTGTATTGGCCAGTATCAGGTGCAGTAATTTCATGATAGATGCTTAACTCATTTCTTCATTCCTTCATCTATTTATCTCTCAAATATTTAATGAGTGTTCACCATGTGTCAGGTGCTGCTTTTGGTCCTGGGGATATAACAGTAAGCAAAACAAAGCCCCATGTTTCATAGACCTTAAAATAAACATTCTTCAAGTAAAAGAATGAGTGAAAGAGAAAAATACCTCCTCGTAATGATGATAAAATAAACATTTATAATTTTATGTTTTCCAAGCATATTATTTCATCAAGGTCTCATAACAATAATGCAGTGTAGGCAGAGTGAAGTAATATTTCTATTTAGATAAAAAAAAGTAAAGATCAGAGAGATAATAGGTTGCTAAAAGAACAACAATGATGAAGCAAGGACACGCACCTAGGCCTCTAGAGAGGAAATCTCACGTCTGCTCTTGTTCCTTTAATATGGGCCAGAGAAAGGATGAAAATAGACAAGCCCCACAACTTAGGATTTATCACCCTGCCACCCTCTTTTTCCAAACGTAGAAAAAAATGGGTGCTTTAAGCACTTGCCTACTGTTCCGCTGCAGTAGCTGTGGCTGCTATTGTGTTGATGCTTCGTTAAAAGGAGAAAGAAGCATGGATATTTTGACAGAATTTTTCTCCTGTGGCCTACAGAGGCTCCGACATTCATCATGCGCTGTTATTTATTTATCATATCTTAGACGTTGCCCTCAATAGCACAAGTGTGAAAAAGCAGATTCCCTTCCCCTAGGGAAGGCCTAAGCTGATGAGTCAATAATTAAAAACCGCCTCAACAGCTGACACTTGTGCCTCCCTGAAAAGCTGCAAAAAGGGCAGCAGAAACAAAGAAAAGTTTCTTTTTATAAAGTTAAAACAAACTTTGTCAATACAGGAGGAGTTATGTGTAAATGAAAGAGAGAAAGACTGAGAGGGCCTGGGGGACTATTGGCTTAATGTGAGCTGGAAATGCAGAGATTCCATTTAAATAGAGTTTGATGTGAGTGGTTGTGTAAACACAGAAGTAGTGCTGGGAGACGGGCCCATCAGAGTATATGGCACTGGAAAAGGACACAGCTTTAAACTCTACAGGTTGAGGTAGAGGTAAATTCTAAGAGAAGTTTCTGATAACTCACCTTAAAACATGCCAAAGGTAAGGAGAATAGGGAAATACATTATTTAATTTGAAAAACCACAATAAACAACGATGAAACCAAAAGGATAGTAAACTTTCATTTCCACTGGACACAAGAAGAGGAAAAAGGGAGGCTATGTTGTAACAAAGGTATGTTAAGATAAACCAAAATTACCTAAAGACTTAATCGTTGGTATTGCTAAACAACAACATATTATCTGGAATTAAAGTATCATTTTTCTCCAAAGATTTGATTATTATCGATAAAGGCTTGTATTGATACAGCCCTAATTATTGGATAGGAGGTGTGGAGAGAGTGAATAGTAGGGTCCTGGAAGGCTCTTCTAAAGCCCCAGAGTCAGTCCATTCGTTCAGTTCCCAGGTGGCAAAGCTTCCCTTTTGGCTGATGCTCACTGTGAAGTGTCAAACATGTCGATTTCATTTCCACAAACCTCCAGATGCTGGTGAGTGATGCTGAGTTAATTTTAAAATATCTTTATATTTTTGCCCTCCTTTTCTAGTTACTATGAAATATTCCCAGAAGAACAGGTAATCTTCTTTAAAATTATGTTTCTTCTTATTTTGTTTCTTACTAAGGCTTCATAAATGTCTTGCCTACATTTTAAAATATTTTTAGCATTCTTTTAGATAAAGAGAAGAAAAAATGCCAAAGTTCATAAAAGGTTTCAATAAAGTAACATAAATAAAAAATAATTATTTGAATGTTATTACTTTCTTCATAGCACTGGCCTTAAATATCTTCCATCTATAGTTTGTAGGAAAGAGGAACATGAGGGAGAGGATAAAAAACAAACTAAATATAAAGATGTCATTAGCTACCTCGGGTAGGCAAGAAGAACTCCTTGGAGAAATACCAGCCTTAATGGCTCCCAGAATTATAAGGTAGAGGGTAGAAGTGCAAACCTGGGGCACTCAAGAGCCAGCTACAGTGAGAGGCATGGCCAATGGACCCACATGTATACTGATTTTAGTGTACCTGAAAATCTCTTTATATTCCCAATGGTTCTCCAATCTCTTCTATTGCCTAAATTCATCATTAGAACTTCTGCTTTTTAGCTTAAGGATTTTTGCCATTATGATAAAGTTTCTGTGGAATGTGATATTTCCTAGGGGTCAAAGTATAAGCCTTTATATAAGAACATGAATTAGTTGATCAGACCCATTTGTAATAGCTTATTTGGCTAAGGGGTAAAGTGTGGAGAGGGCATAACATCAGACAACAGAAACAGATAAAAGCGAAGTAAAAGTAAATATTGGAAATGATTTTTAAATCCTTATTATTACAGCCAACTATGTCAGAGCGAAATGCTTATTGATGCTGGGGTTTTTATCTAGTTCCTACTTTGAGTTTGAAATAATGGTGGAGGAGATGCCAAAAGCCCAGAGATGAGCAAATGATGCCTCTGGTTTCAGAAAAATTTCAGCAAATAATAGACTACGGAACCCTGAAAAGAATAAGCTGATTCATTTTTTATATCTTTAGTGAAATGTAATCCACAAACCACATAATTTACTCATTTAAAATATACAATTCAGTAACTTTTGGTGTATTTATAAAGTTATGTATCCATCACCACAATGCATTTTATAAGATTTTCATTATCTCAAAAAGAAAACCCACACCATAACACTTAGCCTCGGACCTCATCTCCCCTGTCCCACAGCTACAGGCAACTGCTAATTTATTCTTTGTCTCTACAGATTTGCCTATTCTGGACATTTTATATAAATGGAATTTAAACTGATTCTTAATGTTCATCCTTTCATTTCTTAAAAATAATCTTGCCAAAACATACTGACTTCTTCATTGATTAAATTACTATAATCTTTCTTAAAAATATTATGTAGAAGGTATAAATAAATATCAACGAGGATATCATTTTCCTGGGGTATGGGGTGGGGAATATTTTCAATGCTCCAAAAATTTAGTCAACATAAGACACTCAAAAATGGACAAGTTGTGCTCTGAAATAACTCAACAACCAGTTACACATACTTAACAGTCATTAAAATGTTTATAATATATAGCAAATGTCTAAAACAATTCTTTAAAAAAGTTATATAATGAAAAATACATTATTATTCATAAATGTGAATCCCAAAGTCAAGTTTCACAACAAAACTGTTAAAAGAGTGGCAACAAAGAAGGAAACGAGAAAAGTTAGATACTTTCTCATCTTAACACAAGTAAGAGTTAAGACAGCGTAATTAGAAAAAGAATGGGTTTAACATGTTTTATAAAACCTTGAACGCATACAGAATTAAAAAGTAAATATGTACTCTAGTTTGCAGAAGGGAAAAAAAATCAAAGAAAAATGTTACCTTTTCAAGCGATAGAAAGGTGGAGACAATAAGAAAGTATAACCAAAAGGTCTCCATCTCCGGTTCCCAGACTCACTTCACATTGTTCAGACCTCATTTTAAGCTTCACTTCCTTCCCCAGGGGTGCCTAAACTAGGCCTAGCCTTTATCTCAAGATTGAGATGGATCACCTTAAACTGTACTCCCACATCTCTCTCAACTTTCACATTATTAACCTTAATCTCACATATAATTGTTTAACTGCCCTCCTAGGAGGGGAGAGAATACTTTTACCCTGCTCATAGATGTATTATATGCAATAGACATCTTATAAATCTACATTAAATGACTGAATAAATGAATGCGTGATTATGAATAGAGAATAAGCCAGCAAGATTTCAGAAATATAAAAATATCAATCCACCCATTACGTGGAATATAAAAGAATCTATTAAAGTCATTTTGTTTGGCCTTGGCAATGCTCATGATAAAATAGTAAATGAAAATACAATCCAACCATCCAAGTGTGTACTAAAAATAGAGAGAGAGAGACTGAGAAAGAGAGAGCGGGGGAGGGAGGGAGAGAGAGAGACAGAGAGACAGAGAGACAGAGAGACAGAGAGAGAGAGTGAGAGAGAGAATGGATGAGAGAGATCGAGAAGGAGAGAGAGTGTGGTGAGGGAGAGATTGGAAAAAATTCTAGTTAACACTATTTCTGAGAACTTAAAACATGACTTTTTTTTTACATAATTTTCTTTGCTCTTTTTTTTCAAAAAAATTCTTTCATTATGTTGTTTATTTTATTTGTGCTAGAAATTAGTTTTTTAAATTTTATCTTATATATCCATTATTCTTCTAACATTCCTCTTATTATTTGGTTTGTCAGTTTTAAATGCTTAACATGTTTTACTCCCATATCGATAGTCAATGAATTTAAATTTTATTTTTCGCATTTTTACTTCCTCTTTTTTTCATCTTAAAAGTGGAATTCTTTGCATTTTGTGAGATCATATTTGCATATTCTTTCAACCTTTTCCTCATTCTCGTTTTAGTCTTACATCTATAATTAAATGTACTCAATGTTTACCATCAGTCTGTTCACCAAAAATTTCACATTATCTCTTGGTTGGCTGAAGATCATCCCCTGGTAGTTTCTTCCAGAAAGACTCATGATAATAGCCTGAGCCCTTTCAGGTGGAAACTTGTTATCTGTGCCTTTGACAGTTGAACAGTGTCTCAGTTGGATATGATATGCTTGGATCACGCTTTCTTTCCCTGAATTTCTTAAAAATGCTGTTCCACTACTGCCTTGCTTTGTATGTTAATTTGAGAGGTCTGATCCCAATATTATTTTCTTACATTGGTTTTCTAGTGTGTAAGTCCTGGTAATTCTTGTCTTTATCTTTAAATTGTAATCATTAGGGTATGTCATAGAGGTCAGATTTTCAAGTTAATTATTCCGAAAACCCAGTGGATCCTTTTAATATGTAGATGCAGTTCTTTAATTTCAGGAAAGTTTTGATTATAGTTGTTGTTTTTTTTTTTCTGATTCAATTTTACTGATGTGTGATTTGCATACATTAAGATTCAACCATTTTTAATGAAGTTTGATATTTGATAAATGTATACACTTAGGGAACTCATGTAGCTACCACCATAATCAAGACATAGAACTTTTACATAACTCAAAAAGTTCCTTTGAGTTCTATTTCGATCAATACCATTTCCTCGACACACTTGCACCATCCCAAACTTCATTCCTTGGCTCTAAGCAAGCATCAATTTGACTTATATCGCTATAGATCAGATTTGACTTTTATAGAATTTCATATAAATGGAAAAATACAGTATGAACTATATTGTATCTGGCTTCTGTTTTGCCTTGCTTCTCTTTCTCAGCTTAGTCTTGGAATCTATTCTTACCATTATATATGTCAGTAGTTTATTGCTTTTTTTCATTAGTATTCCATTGTATGTATATACCAACATTGATGAATTCACCCATTGATACACATTTGTGCTATTTCACTTTTTAGCTATTAGGAATGAGCCATGATGAAAATTTGTGTATAAGTCCTTGTGTGAGCAAATGTTTTTGTTTCTCTTATGTAATTAAGAGTGGAATTGTTGGATTATGCAAGTTTAAGTGTGCATTTAATTTTATAAGAATCTACTAAATTGTTCTGCAAAGCTGTTGAGCCATTTTATGTAATCACCAACACCTTCTTGCTAATTAATTATTTTTTTAGTTTTTTTTTTTTTTAATTTTAGCTATTCTAGTGAATGTGCAGTGGTATCTAATTATTGTTTTAATTTGCATTTCCCTAATGATCACTGATATTGAACACCTTTTTCTGTGATTATTGGCCACTCATATAGCTTCTTATGTGAAGTTTCTGTTCAAATATTTTGCCAAATTTTATGGAAGCTGTTTGTCCTCATATTATTAAATGTAAAAATTTTTAAAAAATATTATTTGCATATAACTCCTTTATCATTTATATGTATAGTGGATATTTTTTTTTCCATATCTGTGGTAGCCTATTAATTTTCCTAGGAGTAGCTTTTGAAAATCAGGCATTTAGAAATTTGATGAAGTCCACTTTCTCCATTTTCCATTTTACTTTCATGACCTAATTACCTCCCCAAAGCCCCATCTATTAATACCAACATATTGGGGTTAGGATTTCAACATATAAATGTGGGGGGTACACAAACATTCAGTCTATGGCATTCTGCTCCTGGCCCCTCAAATTCATGTCCTCCTCAAATTAAAAACACATCCATTTCATCTCAATAGCTGCGCAAATCTTATCTTATTCCAGCATCGACTCTAAAGTTTAAGTTCAAAGTCTCATCTAAATATCTAAATCAGATGAGTGAGACTCAAAGAAAGATTCATCCTGAGTCAAACTCCTCTTTAGCAGTGAACCTGTGAAACCAAACATGTTATGTGCTCTCAAAATACAATGGTGATAAAGGTATAGGGAAAGACATTCTTGAAGAGAAATAGGAAAGAAAAAAATGACAGGTCCCAGGTAAGTCCAAAATTCAATAGGGCAAACAATACCTTAAGCACTAAGGCTCGAGAAGAATACTTTTTGATTCAATTCTCTGTCTTTCAGGCCCATGAAGTGGCAATATTACTCCTCACAGCACGGTACTGGAGTGCATGGAGTGCAACCCATGATGTGAGGCAGTGCTGGCTGCCTATATCGAGGTCCACAGGTGCCAGCTGCCCCTCCCTTAAAAACGCTTTGTGGCTTCAGGCTTTGCACTCTGAGCTGGTGATGGCAGTGGCTGCCCAGATCTCTGAATTGCCTTTAGGTCATTTTTCCATTGTTTTGGAGAATAACTTCTGGCTTCCTTTGATATGGCTGATCTATACGAACCTCCTTATCAAATGGTTCTTGGCCCCAGCCTTAATGTTCTCTTCTGACCAGGCTTTTTAATTTTTTTAATAATATGGATAGGCCTAGAATTTCCCAAATTTTTAAGTTCCACTTCCTTTTTATTTAACAATTCCATTTTTAATTTTGCTCGCATTTTACTATAAGAAATTAAGAGAAGCCAAGCCACACCTTCAATACTGTTTAAAAATAGCTTCAGCTAAATATCCAATGTTCTTGCTCACATGGAACTCTAGAATATGAATACAATTCAGCCAAATTATTTTAAGCCACTTTATCACAAAGATCACCTTTCCTCCAGTGTCCAGTAACATTGCACACAATTTTTGCCTGTTATCTCATCAGAATTGGCTTTACCATTCATTTATCTAGAAACATTCCATCTGGGATTGCTTATGTATTCTTTAAGAAAACTAAGGCTTTCTCTACAGCTATTGTCTTTTCTTTCTAAGCTCTCATTAGAATTGCCCTTAAAGGTCTGTTCACAGAATGCAGGCTTTTTCTAGATTACACTTCAAAATTCTTGCAGCTTCCATTACCTAGGTCCGAAACCGCTTTTACATTCTTCGGTGTTTGTTACAATAGCACACTGCTCCTGGTACCAATTCTCGTCTTAGTACACTTGGGATGCCATAACAAAAGGATGGGTGGCTTAAAAACAAACATTTATTTCTCACAGTTACAGAGGCTGAGAAGTTCAAAATCAAGTTGCCAGCAGATTAGTGGCTGGTAAGAGTCTACTTCCTGGTTTACAGATTGCCATCTTCTTGCCATGCCCTCTCATGGTTTTTTAAAGGAATATTGCTATGACAAGAAGCAGAAACAAGGGGGTGACAGCTGGGTTGGGAACAGGATAAAATGCATTATTTCTTTAATATTTGAATGCTGATTCAAATGATCCAGTAGAAAGGATGCTACAAGAAAAAGAGGGAAGAATTTCTGGAATGAACTCTTGAGTAGGTGAGAGAGTTTGATTTATTGCAAAGTGGAAGGATTGGCATTAGAAAGCAATAAAAAATATTTACTATCTAGAAAAGCCAAATAATGATAGTAATATCTATAGCAATATACTAATAACTGACATTGATGTAGCACCTATTGGGTGTCATGAATTATTCAAAACATTTCATAAAAGATAGTTATGATTCCTATGTCCCTTTTACAAATGAGGAAACTGAGGCACAGAGAGGTTAAGTGGCTTGCTCAGTCATGCGGTTAGACAGTCTGGCCCCAGAATCTGTTTACTAACAAGATAAGTACACTTAAATTTTGATCAGAAAATTGAGGCTCAGATTGATCCATGGACTTCCCAAGGTCACAGAGCTATTAAGTATGGAGATGAGTATATTGGATCCTAAAGGCAAAGCTCTTTCCAGAACACTATGTTGCTTTACCTCTGAGAACAACTCTAGCACTGGTCAAACCCTAGCTTATCACACCTCTTGAGACTGTAGTTTTATTAGTGTAACACTGACACCAGAAAGCCTGAGTATGCACTATGTCTGCCCCTTTCCAGCTGTGTGTGCTTGGATGAGTTCCTTGATCTCCATGTGTCTCCAATTACTTAGATGAAAAATGAAAATAATAATAAAACCTCCTATGGTGGTTGTGAGGATTAAATGGTTTCTAATAGTCTTCTGCACACAATAAGCAATCTATGTGTTAGTTATCACTTTTAATGTTTATGCATTTCTAGTGACCATAAGTATCCCATTCATGTAATGCACTGTCAGCACAAGCTTATTGAACTCTTAATAGTTACAATGCTTTGTGATAGGACACATGAGGTACATAAGTGAATTAAACAATACTATATAAACATATAAAATATATGGATAAACACAAATATGTAAACAAAGCCATATAATTTTTATTTTGGAAAGGACAATTTGAATCACCAACTCAAAGCTCTCTGCTTCTCCTCATCTTAATGAACTTCCGGTGTCTGACTGGAAAAATGAATCAAAAGTGTCACAGTCAGGGTTGTACCTCCCACATTGCCTAGCACTAGCCCAGTCCCTGGTAGGTATTTAATAAATGGTTATTTAGTAAGAGATTTGAAAGGAACATAACTATACAGAAAGATAGAATGATCTGTGTGCTTCATATCCCAGCTGAGCATTACAGCGTCCCTAAATCTATGCCGAATACTAAGTTTACCTGGACATTGGAGACACTGAAGTCAATAAGGAAATGTCAGACAGGGAGGAAGCCACTCATTATTTCCAGAAAACTACCTGGGTGCAGGTTGTGGAAGATGTATCATGCACCCTAAAGAGCCTTTTGTTATTGACTGTTCATTGGCAACTGCTTGTCATCTGGCTTCTGACAAGAGAACATAGTTTTCCAAAGTAGAATCATTTTCCTAGGTAAATGTATCTTGTGCTCTATTCCTCTTTGATTGAACTGACATATTTGGTGTTGGATGCCTTCCATGTGAAGATTTATCATTTAATTATAACTAAGAACACCAACTAAATCCCAGCTGCTTGGGGAAATTACCTACCCGAAATGTAGGATTCTCAATAAAAGATCAGGAGCTTATTTCTGATCCACAGACTCAAAATTTTGATTCCCTAAAAGTGACAAACGTTTCAGGCTCCAAGAAAAAGAGAAGCCCTAATTATGAGGTATGTAATATATTCCAAATTAGAGAAGAAGAAACATGAGCTGCTCTGAAAGGCATTTTTAGTGGTTTGGAAAGAGACCAGATGTGTTAATTCCTCACTCCATATGGCTAGCATATGCCCCTCTACCTTTGTCAGTTATGACCTATAGCATCCCAGAAAACATGTCTCTCTGTGCCACGTGGGTAACCATGTCACCTAGTTATTGTTACAGTAAAAGAAATCACAGAGAATGTTGCTTCTGGGCTTTTCAACTTTTGCTCTCATAACCTCAAACAGCATTAAGATCTGCAGCTTCCAGGCAACTTATGTCATTAAGGAAATTAATTCAGTGGTACAGAGAGGTTTGGGGCTTACACCTTTTGTTGCTATGATGGAAACCTTGGGTGTGGATTCAAGCACTGGAAGCAGTTTTGTGCAAGGGAATACTGAATACTGTTTTATAATGCAGAATTTTGAGCAGTGGTTCTCAACCCTGGCTATATATTAGAATCATTTGAAAACCTTAAAAAAAATACTAAAGCTTCGCTCTTCACTTCATAGATTCTGATTTAATATGTTGTGGGTATATTCGGGGCACTGGTATTCTTAAAGACTCCTGAAGTGAGTCATATGTACAGACATTGTGGAGAATCACTGACCAGTATAAGATTCTTCAAGTCAATGTTGAGTCATTAGAAGGAAAAATCTTAATGGTTAAATATCTTTGATAAAAGCTGAATCTTTTCCTTGGCTCCAGCTCCAAATGAACATAACTTCTGTAGTTCCAGATTTTGCAGCTGATCCCAAATTTGGGGCTCCAAATTTGGGACATCTTTCCTTCCTTTGTCCTTTTAGTCAAAAGTAAGTAATAGCCTGCAGGCTAATTTCCAGGCTCCATCTGCCCCTGCTGGAGTCTCAGCAATTCCATTACCTGGTTAAACAACTTTTGTTTTAAATGCTTGGAGATACTTCTGTTTTATGATGAATGCTGATTGATATATCTCCCATCTATAGAAAACACTATATTCCTCTGAAGTTACAGTCATATTTCTATGTTTCCCATAAAATTTACCAATACTTATCTCTACTTCTTTTCATATTTTGCCTTAATCTTTCCTGATCAAGCTTTCATCCCACCAAACCAACCAAGCTGTTCTTCAAATAGAATCAACCATAAAATATAATTTATAATCTCAGTTATTATCTTATATGACTTCTCAGCAGCATTTGACATAGTTGATTATCCTTCTTGAAAGGAACTTATTATTTGATTTACGGTGTTCCCTTTCCCTACTGGTATCTCCAGCTTATTCTCTTTTTCTGGACCCCCTTGACTTTCTTCCACTTTAAATAGAGTCAAAGTGCCAAAGGGATCAGTCCTTGATTCCACCAGAGATGCCACTTGAGGCAGAAGGCCTGGGAGAAACATCCTATGTTCTCATTCCTCCTGTCCTCCAGTCTTTCCCCTATTTTCTCTCATTGGCCAAACCCAGGAGAAGCCTATTGACCCGTGAACACGGGATATGCAACCAGTTGGGGCCAGATCCTGCTGATCCAGGGAGGTTCGAAGATTAGATATGATATAGGAAAATTCATTGTGCATTGGAACTTCCAAGAGTGATCAGTAGAAAGGCACAAATCGATGCCAAAAAGAGCAAGTAGGAAAGATGATTTAGTAGCAACTAAGGTATCTGCATCACTCCCAAATCTACTTTCTTCCACCTTGTCAAAGGGCACAATTGTATACCTCATTGCCAAACCCCAGATACAGGAGTCTCTTTCCCTCTCACCCTATATTCATCAGCAAATCCTATTGGCTCTATTTGATAATGTAGCTTAAATCCAAGCACATCTCACTATCTCCTTAATAGGCTTACCCTGTCATCTGTTGCCAGATGATTTCAATAGTTTTTCTAAGGTCTTAGCATTGCCCTGCAATCACTTCCCTACATAGAAGCCAGGGTCTTTTTTTTAAATATCTAAATAGATCTTGTTACTCTCTCGCTCAAAACACTTAGCCTTAAGTCCATGGTGCATGCTCATGCAGATTATGTGGTGTCCAACTGTGTGACTAGGAAATGAACCGTGCCTCTGTCCTTAAGCCATGTAGAGGCCCTGCACAGAACACAAACAAATTCATTATTCTGGTCTCCAGAGCAACTACAAGATTGATCAAAACTGCCTTGGTTTTGTCTCCTATCATTCTTCCCCTTAATCACTTCACTATAGCCACACTGGTCTTTCTTCCCTTGGACATGCTACCTTATTTAAATTTCAGGGAGCTTGCACTTGCTGCTTCTTGATCCCAAATGTTCTTCACCTACGCATGTGCCTGTCTTGTCCTCATTTTTTTATTGAGGCCTCTGTTCCGAAGTTCTCTTCTTATTGAGGTCTTCCATGCCCACCTGTATAAAAGACAGCCCTCAGCCTGAAGTTACTGACCTTTTGACTTGGTTTACTTTCCTTGTTATAGCATTTATCTACCTGACATTAAACTGTATATTTAGAGAATATTATCTTTTTCTCTAAATGTGAACAATTTTTTTTATCTTGATTTGTACTATGACCCTAGTAATATGAATGATACCAAGCACACAGTAGGGGCTTAATACATTCTTGAATAAATAAAAAAAAGAATCAATGAATAAATGATGTGAATTTGCTCTTGCCAGAGCTAAAAGTGCCCCTTTTGTAAATGCCAAAGTCTCTGCTGATGAAATTATTTCCAAATACTACATAAATCTTGGGGTCTCAGAGTGTTGCTGAGTTCCATGCAAAAGTCAGAAAAGTGATTTTCTGTCAAGCCACATCTCACACATGGGCCTCAAAACAGAACTTATTTTGATTAGTGTTCTCATGTTCCCCCAAACAACTCCTCCAGGCACTAGCCTCACACTCAGGTTCTCTGCCTCACATAGAAACGGTTCTATCCACTTTCTGAGCTTACTCAAATCACAGAGACTAAAACTGAATCCAAGGGGCCAGGCAGAAAGCAGTCACCATGCCATGATTGGGTCTTTCCTCTTGCCTCTAATTGTATTTCCTGGGCCTCCAAATCAGATGCTATTAGTCATGTCACTGGCCCTGGAGGGAAAGTGTTTCAGGTATCGAGAAGAAAGCAGCATCTGATCCCAAGCAGAGCCAACCAAATTATTCTGTACCAGTCAAATACATCTTAAGAAAGAGAGGTTATACAAATCCAAGTTGCATTTGTAACTTGTATTTATATAACCTATATTACATTGAAGTATTTATGACAAAATGATATGATGTCTGAGGTTTGCTTTAAAATAACACAGTGGAAGTAGGGAGAGGAGTGAGAGAAGAGAGATGAAACGAGATTGGCAAACAATTGTAACTCTCAGTCTCAGTGATGGGTGCCTGAATATACTCATGCGCACTCTGTTCTACTCTTTATGTGGAATCCTTCCTCAATGAAAAGCCAAAAGAAACAAAGAAACAGGCAAAAGAAAGGAAGTATAGTTTTAACAACAGCAGAATACCTAATACCTTGCAGCTTTGTTTGTAATTCTGAGTTGTCTTGCACTATGATTCTAATAAAAAACCCCCAGAAAATACAGACTCTAATTCAAAGACTAAACTTTCTTACCCCTTTGACAAATGATTTCCCCTTGGGAGACAAGTTCTTATTTTTAAATAAAACGACACCAAAGGGTATCCGATCCATTTCTCTTGTTGTCCTCGTCAAGGCAGAGCTTCTAAATGTATCTAGACTCTTTCTGAGGAGTGTTTTTGGCGATGAAACAGAAACTCTGAGTGAGAGTGTCAGACCAGGCCCTCACAAGAATGATTTGTCGAACTCCCTGCACGAAGGGTGTCCTTTCTGCCACCACATTCTGATACCAAATGCTTCAAGCAGAGAGTCATCAGCAGCAACAGATGCACACTCTAATGCTCATGGGACTGTCCACAGGCGGAGTGAATAGTTAACTCTCATCCTTTGTGGTCCTAGATTTTATTGGCCAGCATTTATATGAAATGTGGAGAAAAATGGTTTATTTCTCAGTTATAATGTGCCAGCCTTCCTTCTTCCTTCTCTTTGGTATTCTTTTCTAAACAACATGATCTCACCCATCTGGCCACCTGCCCAGGCACAGCTCTATTAAGCTTGACCTTGGGTTGTCTAGAATGGTTCTTTTCTACTTTCACCCAGGGTCCACCTAGTGTTTCTAAACAATTTATGAGTAAAACATCCAGGCAGCTAGGCCAAGCCATTTTCCGACTGTCTTTTATCAGAAAGCTTGTGCTCTTACTAGAATTTCTTCTGGTCTCGACAACTGAAAAACAAATCCTTTCTTAAGTGTCCTTTCTTCCTACTGATGTCTCTGACCACAAACAAGGGAGAACATTGCAACCAACACTTGAAAAAAAGGAACTTGAAAGTTCTTTGGACTCCAGAGTGGGCACTTCTGAAGTAATCCCGTTAACCAGCAGCAAACTTTGTGCCATAGGCGATTTTTCTCCATGTCTGCCTACTCATAGGCAGAAGCATGACGTCAATAAACCACAGGGAAACCTTCTAACAGAGGCACCTAAAGCTCAGATTTAAGCAAGGTAATGACTTCATTCCGAAACAGACCAGTTTGGCTTGAGGCAAAGTTGAGAGGGACTTGGCATCTGTCTATCTCAGTGCATCTCCTAGATTTTCTTTTCTTCCTGTTCCTTATTATCCATTTTCCTACCAGGTCCCCAGGATTTATATACTACTCTAATTTTTTCCATACTTAAAAATTAATTTATCCTAAAATGTTACAGATTTTAATATTAGTTTCTTACTTCTTGCAGGAAAATTTGAAAGAAACCCAAAAGAATGGATGGTGAAATTTCAGTACTGAGGGCATTCTGGAAAGGGTAGAATTTTCCTCTTGGAAAACTTTACTAGACTTTTCATATCTAGTAAAAGCAATAAAGGGAGAATCTTGGAGACCTGGCTTCTAGTTTTCACTCTGGAAATAATTAGCTTAGTAATTAGGGAGAACTGACTTACCCATTAGGACCTCTGTCTTCACTCACATAAAATGAAAGTGTTGAGCTGGGTCTATAACAACTCAGAGCCAAGCATCACACCTGCACGCAGTTGGTGTGCCCTCCAAAAGTGTGCTAAGTGAATGAAGGGAATCTACTTCCGGCATTACCATACTAGGACACTAAGTCACATCTTGAAAGCAATGATCAGCTTATGTGTCTGTCTAGGCCTGGTATCAGTCTCTTGATCAATGTGCTTGCAAATTTCATTTGCTTGGTTAGAAATTTATAGGAGATGGACTATGTTCTCTGATAGTTCACATTCTTATAAAATATAGAAACATTTCAAGGAAGTTTGCAACCAAAAGAGGTAATCTCTACTTCAGATAGATAGTTGATTCAAGATTTATGTAGCAAACAGGGCAGGTCCATAATAAGCAGTACAAGTGAGTTATAGAATATAATGTGCTATATAAAGTAAAAGTAATAAAGAGTATACAATGTAAATTAATAAAGAATGGCCATATCTACAGCATAACATCCATGGAATTTGTGCTTTAAAGCTTTAGTCCCTTCACTAAGAAGGTTAGTGGGTGTTTCTACAAAGCATTTCTTAGGAGAGTTTGCTTTTTATAAAATGTTGTAGGAAATATATCAACAACGCCAACTTTCTATGGATTTTTAGGCTTTGGGTAGCATCTCTGCTAGAATATTCTTTTCTTGCACACCATAATCATACTCATTCATTCATTTATTCAAACAATTAGTCCTATTTGAAGATATGTTAAGTGCCAACTCATCTGTAACTTACAGGGGCTATAAAGATGAAGAAAGCACAGCCTTTATTACTGTAAGTTTCACACGTAGTTGGAAAAATGGATAGATAAACATAATTACATCAATGTAATAAATATTCTGATAGTTACTTTGAAATAATGAGATTCAATGTTTTGAAATAATATAGAATGACAGGGGGGAAAGTACCTAAGTCTTAAGCTAAAGGGTTAAGAGTGGCTTTATTGAGTAAGTGGTTTGAGCAATGTGAAGTTCACTTCCAACTATAGGTAGGAAAGAGCATTGAAATCTCCACCCCCAATAAACTAAAATATTTATTTGGTGCACAAGGTAAATTCAGTTTCATCAGGGGATGAAACTGAAGTTGTTGGCAGAATTCAGTTTGTGAAGCGACTGAAGAGTTGAGATTTTATATTATAGCCATTAGGGATCTGTGGAATCCTTTGAAAGAAAAGATCAGTTAGTCTTTGCTATTCCTGTAAATCTCTAAACTGTAGTAGGTCATACACAGGAAAATGGTACCTAGTGATAGACACACTCTTGGGCTTGAAAAGGCGTCAAGGAGCATATCACTTATAATTTGTTTAAATTAATCAACAAATTTTAATTGTCATATACCCTTAAGCCTAGAATTTTACTCAAAGATGATTGTCATATAAAGAAAGTTTACAAAGATAGCCACTTGCCTTGAGATCATTTAAGGAGCCAAGATATAGATACAAAGAGAATAGAAAGGAAAGCTACAATAGAAAGGACTTAGTGTTAGAGTAGGTATCATACCATTTAGCCCATATTTATAGGCTAAATGGTATGATACCTACTCTAACACTAAGTCCTTACTTGAGAGATCACTAGGGTTTTGAGTAGTAGGGCCAAGACTGGTGAAGAAGGTAGGTCTCTAGTTTAGCTTTAAAGAATAAATGAACTTCCAACAACAAGGAGGTGGCTATAGCATTTCATCTTGAGAGATTAACATGACTAAAGACATGACAATGGAACTTATTATAACATGTGTTGATAAGATTAATCATTTGCTTATTTTGTATTAACTAACCAAAGTCCATACTTTATTCAGATTTCTTTATTGTTCTTTGGATGTCTTTTTTCTGTTCAAGATTCTATTCAGACCACATTCTATTTAGTCATCATGCCTTTTTAGGCTCCTCTTGGTTGCGAGAGTTTCTCATACTTTCCTTGTTTTTGGTGACCTTGATAGTTTTGAGGAGGATCGATCAGGTATTTTGTAGAATGTACATTAATCGGTATTTGTTTGGTATTTTTCTTATGATTAGGCTGGGATATGGGTTCTTGAGAGGAAGACCACAGAGATAAAGTGCTATTTTCATCACATCATATAAAAGGTACATACAAACAACACAATATCACTATTGATCACCTGCCTGAAGTAGTGTTTATCAGGTTTCTCCACTGTAAAGTTACTGTCTCCCTGCCCCTTCCATATTGTATTCTTTGAAAGGATGTCACTAAATGCAACCCAAACATAAGGAGAGGGAATTATATTATAGCTCCCTGAGGACAGAGTATGTACATAAATTATTTGGAATTCTTGGGCCTCTTTTAGTGATTTATTCAATCTATCATTTATTTATACCAGTATATACTCACAAGTATTTATTTTATACTTTGGGTTATAATCCAATACTACTTCTCTTATTGCTCAAATTGTTCCAGCTTAGGCCACTGAGAGCTCTATCAGTTGGCCACTGTATCTCTTTGACATAACCCTTTATTATGTTTTTTGTTCGTTTTTAGAGATTCCTTATTTTCAGTCATTTCAAGATACTCCAGGCTTATCTTGTGTATTTCCTAACCTAGTTCTAGATTCAGCTGTTTCTCAAAGTTGTCCTCATTCTTTTTATTGGGAAATGGTATGAGACCAAGGTCTAGGTACTAGGAGTGCTTGTTGCTGCTGGCGTGTCCTTGCTTCTGGGTCCTCCTAGCTAACAGAGCAAGGGATATATGTGCGTATGCTAACCCATGTATAGACACATATCTAAAAATATTTTAATGTGTTACAATATGTATCTATATTAAGCTAAACATGAACGGTTACTGATATCTCCAACTCTAACTCATTTTCTCATGGATAATTCTAGTCTTTTCTTGTTCCTTATCTGTCTATAACTTCTCAACCAAACAGTGAGAAATCTGGCTTCTACTATTCACTGTCCATTTACTTATTTGTTCAATTCTCGTATAAAAGAAATATTAAAATTATTAATCTATATACCCATGAGACAATTTTATCAAGGAGAGTACAATCCTTATGTATAGTTTCTTTTGCTTTTAGTTGGCAGATTTCACTCATTTCCAAAGTTATTAGCTCAGCAATTTTCCCCCATCCCTTATAGTGAGATTGTTTCATACATTTTTAATAAAGTTAGATTGTACTGTCACACTCTGCACTCCTTCCTGGGATTCTCCTGACCTTCTAAAAGTTGTTTATTTAATTGGCATACATAAAGTGTGACAAAGTTCTGTTGTGTGTGTTTTTTTTTAATTTAGGTAACATTGGTATATAATAGTATATAAGTTTTAGGTGTACAACATTGTAATTCGAAATCTGTATGCATTTGCATTACAAAGTGATTACCACCAAAATCCTAGTTATCATCTTTCACCATACAATTGACCCTCTTCACCTATTTTGTCCTCCTGCAACTCCTGTCCTTTCTGGTAACTACCAATCTGTCCTCTACATCTGAGTTTGTTTTTGTTTTCTTTCATTTGTTCATTTATTTTGTTTATTTTCTTTTTTAGATTCTACATATGAGTGAAATCATATGGTATATATCTTTCTCTGTCTGACTTATTTCACTTAGAAAATACCCTCAAAATCCATCCATGTTGTTGCAAATGGAAAGATTTTAATCTTTTTTATGGCTGAGTGCATACACATACAAACAATGGAACACTATTCAGTTATAAGAAAGAATGACTACGTATATATGAGAGAACGAATATAAGAATGAATATATATATCTCCTTTACCAATTAATATCTATCAATATATACACATATAAAAGAAAGGATATATTTATATATCTTCTCTATCAATCATTGATAGACACTTTGTTTCCATTTGTTTACTAATGTAAATAATGCTACAATGAACACAGGTGTGCATATTTATTTTTGAATTAGTGGGAGTTTTTTGTATTTTTTGGATAATTACTCAGAAGTGAAACAGCTGGATCATATAGTAGAGTTCTATTCTTAATTTTCTGAGGAATCTCCATACTGTTTTCCATAGTGGCTATACCAATTTATATTCCCACCAACAGTGTATGAGCATTAACTTTTCTTTATATTTCCTCCAACACTTGTTGCTCTTGTCTTTTTCATAATGGCCATTCTAACAGGTGTAAGGTGATATCTCATTTTGGTTTTGATTTGTATTTCCCTGATGATTAGAGATGTTGAACACCTTTGAATGTTCCTGTTGGTCATCTGTACATCTTCTTTGGAAAAAAATGTCTATTCAGGTCCTCTACTCATTTTTTATTTGTGTTGTTTATTGTTTTGCTGTTGAATTCTTTAGATATCTTAGATATTAATCCTTTGTCAGATGTTTGATTTGCAAATACCTTCCCCCATTCAGTAGATTTCTTTTACCTTTTGATAATGGTTTTCTTCATTGTGTAGAAGCTTTTTAGTTTGACGTAGTCTTTTTGTTTATTTTTGATTTTCTTTCCCTTGTCTTTAGAGTCAGAGCCACAAAAAGGTGGCCAAGATTGATGTCAAAGAGTTACCGCCTATGCTTTTTTTCTAGGGATTGCATGGTTTCAGGTCTCACATTTCAGTCTTTAATCCATTTTAAGTTAATTTTTGTGCCTGGTGTAAGATAGAGATCTAGCTTTATTCTTTGGCATGTTGCTGTCCAGTTTTTCCAACACTATTTATGGAAAAGATTGTCCTTTCTCCATTGATCTGCATATATGTCTTTATGCCAATACCATTCTGTTTTGATTACTATAGTTTGTAGTACAGTTCGAAGCCAGGAAGTGTGATACCTTCAGCTTTGTTCTACTTTCTCCAGATTGCTCTGGCTATTCAGGGTATTATATGGTTCCATATAAACTTCAGAATTCTTTTTTCCAGTTTTGTGAAAAATGTCATTGGATTTTTGGTAGTGATTGCATTGAATCTGTAGATTGCTTTAGGTAGTATGGACATTTTAGGAATATTAATTCTTCTAATCTATGAGTACAGTGTATCTTTCCATTTATTTGTGTCTTTTTCAGTTTCTTTTATCAGCGTCTTATAGTTTTCAGTGTACAGGTCTCTTATCTCCGTGGTTAAATTTATTTCTAGATATTTTATTCTTTTGATGTACTTGTAAATGAGATTGTCTTAATTTCTCTGTCTGATAGCTTATTATTAGTGTATAGAAATGCCACAGATTTCTGTGTATTGATTTTGTTTCCTGCAATTTTTCTGAATTTATTTATTAGTTTTAATAGCTTTTTGGTGGAGTCTTTAGGGTTTTCTATATGTAATATCATATCATCTACGAATGTGAGAGATTAACTTCTTTCTTTCTGATTTGGATGCTGTTTCCCCCCTTGCTCAATTGCTGTGACAAGAACTTCTAATACTATGTTGAATAAAACATAGTAATAGATGGTGGAATTGGGCATCCTTGCTTGTTCCTGATCTTAGAGGAAAAGCTTTCAGCTTTTCACTGTTGAGTATGATGTTAGCTGTGGGTTTGTCATAAATGATCTTTATTGTGTTGAGGTACAGTCTGTTTGTACCCACTTTGTTGAGAATTTTTATCATAAATGAATGTCGAATTTTGTCAAATGCTTTTTCTTACTCTGTTGAGAGAATAATATGACTTTCATCTTTCATTTTAACGTGGTGTATCATCTTAATTGATTTGCATATGTGGAAACATCCTTGCTTTCCTAGAATAAATCCCATTTGGTCATGGTGTATGATCCTTCTAATGTTTTGTTGAATTTGGTTTGCAAATATTTTGTTGAGAAGTTTTGCATCTATGTTTATTAAGGACATAATATTATGATTTCCTTCCTTTAATTTTCTTTTTCGTGTGGTATCTTTCTCTGGTTTTGGTATCAGAGTAATGCTGGTCTCATAAAATTAGTTTGAAAGCATTCTCTCCTCTTCCATTTTTTTGAAGAGTTTGAGAAGGATATGTATTAAATCTCCTTTGAACATTTGGTAAAATTTGCCAGCGAAGCCATCTGGTCCTGGACTTTTATACGTTGAGAGGTTTTTTATTACTGATTCAATCTCCTTGCTAGGAATATATCTATTTAGATTTTCTATTTGCAATTCAATCTTGGAAGATTGTATGCTTCTGGGAATTTATTTCTTTTAGGTTGTCCAACTTGGTGTATATTTGTTCATAATAGTCTCTTATGATTCTTTGTATTTCTGTCTCTATTTCATTTATTTTCACTCTCATCTTTATTATTTCCTTCCTTCCACTTACTTTAAGCTTGGTTTGTTCTTTTTCTAGTTCCTTTGGTGTAGAGGTAGATTGTTTATTAGACCTTTTTTTTGTCGTTTCTTTAGGTAGACCTCTATTTCTATGAACTTTTCTCTTAGAACAACTTTTGCTGCATCCCATAGATTTTAGTATGTCATATTTTTGTTTTAATTTGTTTCTAGGTATTTTGTGATTTCTTTTTATTTCTCCAATTATCCATTAGTTGTTCAATAGCATGTTGTTTTTTCTCCATATTTTCATGTTTGTTTTTTTTTTCCAGTTTTCTCTTTGTAATTGACTTTTAGTTTTATTATGGTCAGAGAATACACTTGATATGATTTCAATCTTCTTCGATTTGTTGAGGCTTGTTTTGTGGCCAAACATGTGATCTATCCTGGAAATGTTCCTTATGTACTTGAGAAGAATGTGTATTCTGCTACTTTGTGGTGGAAGATTCAATATTTATGTATTAAATTTATCTAGTTTAATGTCTCATTTAAGGCCAATGTTTTCTTATTGATTTGCTATCTAAGTGGGGCGTTAAAGTTTTTTACTATTACTATAATACTATCAATTTCTCCCTTTAGGTTCATTGATATTTACTTTATATATTTTGGTGTTTCTATGTTGGGTGCATATAAGTTTAAGTGTTTTATCTTACATGTTATATCTTACATGTTATCTTGGCTCCTTTATAATTTATAATGCCTTTGTCTTTTCATTACAGTCTTTGTTTTAAAGTCTATTTTGTCTGATATGTGTATAGCTACACCAGCTTTCTTTTGTTTCCATTTGCATAGAATATCTTTCTCTATCCCTTAACTTTTAGTCTGTGTGTGTCTTTTGGTCCGAAGTGAGTCTTATGTAGGCAGCATGTGGACTTGTTTATTTATCCATTCAGCCACTCTATATCTTTTGATTGGATAATTTAGTCCATTTACATTTAAAATAATTATTGATAGGTAATTATAAGTTCTGTGGGGTTTGACAGATGTTAATTGCCATGTATTTACTATACAGTATCGCAAAGCATAGTTTTACCCCTCCCCCTGAAAATTCTTCTGTGCTTCACTTATTCAACCTGCTGCTCCCTTTCCCTAACCCCTGAAACCACTAATATTTTTATTGTTTTTGCTTCTTTTATTGTTTGTCTTTCCAGAATGTCATATAATTGGAATCATATAGCATGTGACCTTTCAAACTATTTTTTTTGCTTTGCAGTATGCACTTAATATTTATTCATGTCTTTGTGTGGCTTGACAGTTGATTTCTTATTACAAATGAATAATATTCAATTGTATAGATACAGAATAGATTGATTACCAATTCACATGTGGAAACACATTTTGATTGCTTTTGGTTTTTATAAATAAATTATAAATAAAGCTTTTGTAAACATCAAGTGTAGGGTTTAGTGTAGACATAACTTTTTATAACTGTTAGGTGAACATTTAGGATCATGACTGCTGAATCGTATAATAAGACCATGTTTAGTTTTGTTACGGATTGCCAAACTGTCTTCCAAAGTGAATGTGTTATTTTGCATTTCCCAGTAGTGAATGAGAGTCACTATCGCTTCATACTCTTGTCAGCATTTAATATTGTTAATATTGCTCTTTAAAAAAAAAAATTATCCATTCTTAAAGGTTTTAGTGGTATCACATTTGTTACTTTAAATCGCAATTCCTTAACAAAAAGTGATGATGAACATCTTTTCATATGCTTATCTGCCATCTGTATATCTTCTTTGGGGATGTGTCTGCTCAAGACTTTTGCCCATTTTTTAATTGGATTGTTTGTTTTTTTACTGTTTAGTTTTATGAGTTCTTTGTATATTTTGGATATAAGTCCTTTGTCAGATTGGTGTTTTGCAAATACTTTCTCCCAGGCTGTGGGTATTCTTTTTCTTCTTTTAACTGTGTTTTTTGCACAGGAGAAGTTTTGTTTTGTTTTGTTGTTGTTTTTAAATAAATTCTGCTTTCCTTTTTTAATCTTACTTTTGGTGTATCTAAAAACTCATTGCCAATCCCAAGGTCACCTAAATTTTCTCTTATTTGTTTTTTAGAGGTTATATAGTATTGCAGTTTGCAATTGGGACTATAATCTATTTTGAGTTAATTTTTGTGAAAGGTGTAATATATTTATCTATGCAATATGCTCTTTTCTTTGCATTTGGACATTCAATTGTTCCAGCATCATTTGTTGAAAAGACTATCCTTTCTCCATTGTCTTGCCCATGCTCCTTTGTCAAATATTAGTCGACTACCTTTGGATGGGTCTCTATTCTCTTCCATTGATTTATATGTCCGTTTTTCCATTAATACTATACTGTATTGATTACTATAGTTCTATAGGTAATTCTTGAAATCAAGATAGTGTAAGTTCTCTAACTATATTTTTCTTCCTCAGTATTATATTGGCTATTTTTCTTTTACTAGTCACTTTTCTTTTCAGATAAACATAAAATCAGTTTTAAATCCCTTAAAGGGGTTTTGATTTAGATTACATTAAATCTCTGGATCAATTTGGGAAAATCTGACATCCTAATAATTTTGAGTCTTCCAACCCATAAACATAAAATCTCTCTCCATTTACAGGTAGTCTGATTTTTTTCAATCAGAGTTTTATAGTTTTCCATGTATAGATTCTCTACATATTTTGTTAGATTTGTACTAAAAAATGTAAATTTCAATGTTTTATAAATGGCATTGTTCTTTTATTTTAAATTGTAATTGTTTATTGGTGGAAATAGTAAAGCAATTAGCTTTAGTATATGAATATTGTATCTTGAAACCTACTTATACTTTCTTATTAGTTTCAGGAGTATTCTTGTTGATTCTTTGAGGTTTTCTACATAGACAATTCTGTCATCTGGAAACAACGACAGTCTTATTTTTTCTTTGTCAATCTGTGTGTCTTTTATTTCTTTTTCTTGTCTGATTGAAGTAACTAGGCCTTCCAGTATTATGTTGAATAGGAATGAGAGTGGACATCATTGCCTTGTTGCTTATCTTGGAGGGAAAAGTATCCAGCACCTCATCATTAAGAATAAGGTTAAAAATGAACTCAAAATGGATTGAGGACCTGAATATAATAATGGAATCAATAAAATGCATAGAAGAAAACATAGGAACTAAACTCAAGGACCTTGGACTTAAAGAGGATTTTAGGAATTTGACCTCAAAAGCAAGGGAAGTAAAAGCAAAAATAAATGAATGGGTCTGTATCAAACTAAAAAGCTTCTGCTCAGCAAAAGAAACCATCAACAAGGTAAAGAGACAACCATCCCAATGGGAAAATATATTTGCAAGCAATGCCTCCAATAAGGGCTTAATATCCAAAATATACAAAGAACTCATACAATTCAATAACAACAACAAAAAAATGATACAATCAAAAAATGGGCAGAGGACCTGAACAGACACTTCTCCCAAGAGGACATACAAATGGCCAACAAATATATGAAAAGATGCTCAGCATTGCTAGCTATTAGGAAAATGCAAATCAAAACCACAGTGAGATACCATCTCACACCTGTTAAAATAGCTATAATCAACACAACAAGTAATAACAAATGTTGGAGAGGATGCAGAGAAAAAGGAACCCTCATACACTGCTGGTGGGACTGCAAATTGGTACAGCCACTATGGAAAACAGTACAGAGTTTCCTCAAAAAACTAAGAATTGATCTACCATTTGATCCAGCAATCCCTCTACTGGATATTTACCCCAAAGACTTGAAAACGCATATCTGAAAGATATCTGCACACCGATGTTCATAGCAGCACTATTCACAGTGGCCAGGACATGGAAGCAACCGAAGTGTCCTATGACAGATGAATGGCTAAAGAAGCTGTGGTACATATATACAATGGAATATTACTCAGCCATAAGAAGATATGTAATACTGCCATTTGTGATAGCCTAGATGGACCTCAAGATAATCATACTAAGCGAAATAAACCAGATCGAAAAGGTTGAAATCACATGATATCACTTATATATGAGATATAAACTTAAAAGCAACAAATGAACAGGGAGTCGGGGACATGGACAATGGACTAGTGGTTACCAGAGGATACGGGTTTGGGGAGGAGGAAAGAGGTGAGCAGGGTAAAGGAGGTCAAACCTAGGGGTTAGGGGGATGGTGCAGTGGGTAAAGGGGATCAAATATATGGTAGCTGAAGGAAACTGGACTCTAGATGGTAATCATACAATAGAATATATAGATGTCAAATTATAATGTACACCTGAAAATTATATAATTGTATTAACCAATGTTATCCCAATAAATAAATAAATATATATATATATATATATATATATATATATATATATATATATATATATATATATATATATATATATATAAAAGAATGATGTTAGCTGTAGGGTTTTTTTGTGGATGTGATTTATCGAGTTGAGGAAATTCTTTTTTATTGCTATTTTGCTGAGAGTTTTTATCACGAAGGGGTGTGATAGTAAGTAGGAGAGAGAAAACATTTTATAAACTTAAAATTTAATCTCCATCTTTCAAGGATCTTGGTCCCTGACCAATGACCTTCACAAGTATTTCACTATTTTTATAGCATGTTCCTCTCTTAGATGAGACAAGAAAGCTAAAAGGCCCGGTGACAATGGTGCCCTTCCCTCATTTCAGATAAGCCTTTGGCAAAATCTTTTACCCTAAAGAGTAGATCTTACTTATGAAGAACACTCTTAAGTATTTCACAATGATTGCTCTTCTCCTGGCACTGTAAGAGAATCTTTCTTGGATCTCTATCTTGAGAAACTGGTAGGTTATTGGAGATAAAACCCACAAAGTTCTGGGGGCTCCCATAAGACTGCAGCTCCCAGGATTTTCTTGCTTTAAGTGTTTCTATAAGTTTTTTACCTCAGTGACTTCTGCTCTTGGTGACCAGAGGCTCCCTTGACTTGCCTGTCTCATTAGATTTCATACTAGAAGTTTCTCCTGCAAAAATCAGTTATATGATAGATCTAAAAGATTCGCTGATTTTTAGTTTATTCAGTTATTTTTTATTTTTATATTTTATATTGTTGTAAAGATGGGAGTGACAACTTCCAAGCTCTTTACGTGTTGGAGTTGAAACCAGAGTTAATACATTGTCATTCATCTCTAATTTAGGAGAACAGAAACTTCAGAATCTGGTCTGTAGTCTATATACCATTATGTCTTTCTATTCGTCCTGTAAGATTCTGTTACTCACGTAAGCAGAGGAGCATTTACCCCTGCAGCAAATAGGGTAATTTCAGTTTTACTGAGACTATGTTGCATAAATCATGACAGATAACATAAATGAATCATCGACTTCTGCTAAGCAAAAAGCTTTTATGAAAAAAAATGTTCTAAAGTAATATTTTTCTGGATGGAGATGTAGAGAGCATGGAATCATTTATCTCAGATATTGATTAAGTACCTATTATATGCCAAGATCTGTGGGGGGTGCTGGGGATATGAGGATAGGTAAGATGGATATACTCATTGTACACATTGAATTTAAAGTTTAGGAAAGAATACACAATTACAGTATATTTAATAGTGTGAGTGCAGGATAATCTTCCAGGCAAGAGGAAAACCCTAATAAAATTCTGGAAATAAGAGAAAACAAGAACTGAAAAGGATCAAAGAATTCCAAGATGACTGGAATATGGAATTTGTTTAAGTCAGAGTCACAGCAGGAAATAAATGGCACATTTGAAAGGTATAATTAAAGAAATTTAAGGAATAAACTGTTTGCAAAGATGTCAACAAGGCTAATGGAAACTATCAGGAGTTGATAAAGTAGGTACCACCCCACCTGAAGGGGGACAGGGAGGGAATAGTTAAGAAAAGCAGAGGAGATGTATAATTGTAGAAGAGGGCTCTTGGAGATATTTGACCTTTAGCTGAGGAATGTAGCTTATACCAATTTTGGCTTTATAGGCAAAAACACAAGGGCATAAACCTTCTGCCTTATGATGTCCCATAGTTTCTTATCATTGGCTGAACCCACACATAGGCAAGTGAGTTCAGGCAGTCAGTTCATAATGTTTAGCCTTTCTGAGCAAAAAACAGGGTAGAAAAGATAGAGTGAAATTGGTGGAGATGAATGTGGTAGCAAACTGAGATTATGGAGCACAGTCCATTTATTTTGTCCCTCAGCAACCATTCTTGTTTATCTAGATAACAATCTGTGCCCCTCATATATTAGATAAAGTTCTAGCAGCTACCATACTATCACAGTGATATAATTTCAGTCATATTTCCATATGAAGCCCCAAAATATGAGCCTTCACCAGCATGCTCTGTATTATGTAAAAATGGGGAAAAGAGTAGTTATTGAAATAGCAATTAGTAAGTCAATATATAGAAGTAACGGTCTCCACTTCTATAAGAACTAAATTGAAAATCAAAGTTTTCTTTTTCTATCACTAATTTCACAATCCCTTGCTCTCTGTCAGCACTTCTTCTGGAAGGTGGGGTGAACCAAACCATCACAGCATCTGGGTCCTTGGTGATCTTAATTGACGAGTATAACTGGTTAAGATGAATCTGAACGAATATGCTATACTTCAGTGAAATTCTTGATTTATCTAATTATCTCTTAGTAATCTGGATGAATCATTCCAGCCAGTAAAGTGATTATCTTTCTACCTATTGGTTAATCAGCATGAGAAGCTTCAGATGGCCAGGAGGTAACTTCAGCTTTTCAATTTAATCTTTATTCTTCAGTAGAACCACTTCTGTCTGGAGCACTAGGATCTCCAAACCCACTGGACTCAAGCTAATGAAGAAAGGAATTAGAAACCTCTTAAGTGTTAGGCATTATAATGAGTGATCTCTCCTATTGGCACCCCTTGATCCCAGGCCCAATTCACTTTGAGAATGGGTAAGCATAATTATATATCACCCATATGTAAGGCACATACTGCATCTTATATAAAAATACTCTAACCCTGGATCCTAATAGAAATAAATGACTGCCTATTCCATGATGGAAATAGATCCAATGTAATCAACCTGCCACCAGATAGATGGCTATTTTTTCCAGGTAATAATGCTCTTTTCAGGGTTAATATTTGCTTTTTTTGTTGGCAGTTTGGGCACTCAGTTACGGCACTAAGTGGCCATAGTGTGATTAACCTTAGTAAAGCAAAATCTATGTTGTTGAGCTCAAGATTAGCTTCTATCACTCTATGACCACTTTTAAAATAGGTGCATTGAACGAAAACTGGTAGTTAGAAGAGGTTGACATTTAGCAAATGGGTCATCTTGTCTAACCCTCTTCAATGGATGCCTTCCAGTGGGTATTTTAAAATGTCTTTACATTCTCTACCTATTCTTTTTAAAAAAATATTATTATTATTATTATTATTATTATTATTATTAAATTATGATGACATTGGTTAATGAAATCCAGTAAGTTTCAGATATAGAATTCAAAAGTAAGGCATATATATATATTGTGTGTTCATTGCCCATTGTGTGTTCATTGCCCATAGTTAGATTTTTTTTGCTGTCACCACATATTTGACCCCCTTTACCCTATCTCGCTCCCCCCTCCTCACTCCTCCACTATTCTCTGGTAACCACTAGTCTATTTTCCATGTCCGTGAGACTCTATTTGTTTGTCCTGTTTGTTGCTTTTAGATTTATATTCTACATGGAAGTGATATCATGTGGTTTTCAACTTTTTCTGTCTAGCCTATTTCACTTAGCCTGATTATCTCAAGGTCCTCCTATTTTAAGAAGCCTCTACCTCTCCCCCAGTCTCCCACACTATCAGTCTTTCATTCTTGTGCCAAATCCCTGAGAAATAAAACTATTAGCCACCATTCATCAATCTACCTTTATCTATACCTCAGATCATATCTTCTTCAATGAAAATATACAAACATTTTTCTGCTTGAAGTTCTTTATAATGGGAGGATTTCATTTCCACACTGTTTTTCAGATCCATCCTTCAGTAGGCCTTTGGTATACCAATTAAGTACTTCTAGCTGGTATCAGCATACTATTCATTCATGTTCATAAACCAGGCCCATGTTTTTCCTCCTCTGTTAAATGATCATATATGTGGGTTGAAGGAGAGATGGCAACAGAGGATACTAAGGGAATCTGATCCACTTGCTAAATGCACTTTATTTGTAACTTTTGGACCTTCTTAGATTTAATCTTATATGTACTATTTCTATTTTTCATTTGAAACAGCTTCATCATTTTATGAGTCAATGTATCAGATATTGCCAAGTTCCCAAGGAGCAGTTTGGGCTGTAAAGTTACTAGGTGTCCCATGGTCAGGTGTTTAGTTTCTAGTAGAACCCAGGAGTAATCCAGTATTTGCTTTTTAGAAGAAGATAAATTTGCAGGAGCAAGCATTATATAACCCCCAAACCCTAGGAAGCTTATCCAGAGGCTCTGCAAGTCACCTCTATGTTCCACAGATAACGTACATTGAGTCTACTGGATCTTAAAATGCAAGGAGCAGTGCAACTTGCACAGCAATCTCCTCTTTCTCCAGATCATATGCATAACAGGTAGACTTTGGGATTATCTGGGAAATGTGACAGCACAACACATTCAAATGTGTCATTTGTTGTCTCCCAGAATCCAACGAGATCCCAAATTTTGTGCCTCTTCGTATCGAATGGGTAGTACAGAAAAGAGAAATGTCTCCCATTTTATAAAGGTTTTTTACATGTCTCCACCAGTGGGCCATTGGAAAAGTCACTAAAGTGGTGAGCCCTTTAATTGAGTTTATCGCTCATATTCTGATATGACTGTGTCTTACTTAAGCATATGCAGTAATGACAAAAAAAATAACCAGTACAATTCAGGAAAATTATCCTCAATGTAATAAATCAGTGTAGTCTCCTATGAGATATCAAGGTATTCAAGGCTCTCCAGACAATTGATTGGAGAGTTCACTTATCTCTGAGCATAGATATTGTAGCTGAATGTCAGTCTTTGCCTTCTGAAGGCAAACCGCTTTTGATTATTTTTGTTGATGTAGACTGAAAGGAAAGCATTTGTTCAGTCAATATCTGCATTATCAAGTACCAGGAGTTGGGTTGATTTGTGCTAGTAGATTTCACCTCTGGAACTATAGATATAATAGGCATCACAATCTGATTAGCTTTATAACAATTTATAGTCATTCTCTAAGGTACATTTGGGTTTTGTAAATGTGACAGAAATCACCTACTCCTAAATCTCAGAGGCCCTTGACAGTGGCACTAATCACTGCACTACTCTCAGTGTAATGCTTTTTGGTTACCATTCTGGAGGATAGGGATGCAGCACTTACTAGGTTCCTGGGCTTCTGAGTTCTGGCTTTATTTATCCACAAGTATTGGATGCCCAGGACTGCATGTAATATGTTTCACCAAGCCTATAAAGAGCCTGTCTAAGTGTTAAGTTTAAATAGTCTTTTCTGGTGATATTAGCCTACTTTGAAGTAAAAACAAACAAGCACACAAACAAACGAAAAAACAAAACAACTAAAGAAGAGATTTTTCTGAGATCAGGGTCCAAAAGAATGACGCATAAACATTGGAGTGTTGTTAGACAAATAGTTTCAGCTGAGAGGAAAAAGGATGAGGCATGAAATGTGAACAGAGTCCACTTACCAGCAATAGAGGTTTCCAAGAGTGCCTTTTTGCTTGTTTGGATCTTCAGCATATGAGAGTATTGTTCTTTTCCCAAATACTGCTTCTTTCTGAAATTACTAAAGAAATACATATTGTATTTTTATTTGTACAGAGTAAAATGTTTTATCTCAAAGTCAGTAGGAAGAGTCTTATCTTAAAGTATGGGCATGCACGCTTGCTTTTAAAAACATTAAAGATGCAAGTGTGTGCCTGGAGGGTAATTTGAAGAGGGGCACATTTCTTCATCTGACAAGCATATGCTTCTGTCCCAAGACAAATTTGGGCAAAGTTTCCAATATTTTTTTTTCATTAGAACTTGTGTATATGTAGTATTCTCTGGAAGTCTATAATAAATTCAATTCCAATTAATAATTTTATCTATTTTTAGATTTTATTGTTCTTATGGACATAAAGTTTTTCTTTCAAATAAGATTGGGTTAAGTGATCTAAGGATATGAACAAGCTTTATTTTTCTTATGATTTTTTTCATTCTAATTTATATGAGCTGGGCTCTTTATAAGCCAGTAGGTCATTGTGTTTTCTAGGAAAGTAAAGATGGGATAAATATTAACATTTTCTCCAATTCTAATATTCTGTCTTGAAGATGAGCTCTCACTAGCTTACTCTTGGAATCCAACTCAGAAAATAGCTACAATGAGAAAACATGGATTATGAACTTTGCCTGTTGATATGAAGAATATGTATTTATTCAAAAATACTTATTAAATGCCTAATGTATATAAATATGCTGATAAATAAGAGTATTGATCTTTTCCCATAAGAACTTTTAAACGGCAAATGGGAAACATAAAATATCACAGAACAATGAACTAAATACAATTGTGATAAGAACTTAACAAGAGAAACCCTTCTGAGAACATGTAAAACTGGAACTTGACCTTGTCAGGATGCAGGGTAGGCTTGTTTCCAATGTAGTGAGATGTAAACTAAAACCTTAGTAAGGTGAAAGATGCATATGTCATTCACACACATGCCAGTGAATGTGTATAGGGAGGATAGTGCTTCAGAGAGAAAGACATTATGTAAAAAAGATTTGAAATGGAAAGTAACAAGATGTACATTAGAGAAACAAACAAAAAAGCCTGAATAATGAGAGCAAAGAGAGCAAGCAAGAAAGTGTTTTAAATGAGAACAGAAATACCATACAGGGCCATGAAAGGCAATTGAAGGATTTTGGATTAGATTAGATTGGGTTCTAAAAGAGCAATGGGAATACATTTAAGCAAGTTAAGCATGGAACTTGGCATAATAAGATTTGTGATTTGGAAAGATCATACTGGGATCTCTGTGAGAATGAACTGTATTGTTTATGGAAATAGCAGAAAATTAATAGAGAAACCAAAATGAACCAACAGGAGGCAGTGGTCCAGTTTAGAACTGAAGGGTTCTGGCGAATGCTGATGGTTCAAATGTGAGTGAGGGGAGAGGGAAAAAGTGGGATTGAAAACTAGATGGGTAGGGCAGAGGTGGGAGTACAAATAAAAGAGTCTATACAAATGGTGGAACAGAGCAAGATAAATCAAAAAGGTCAAGTGTTTAGGCAGTTTACCTAGTTTTAAATTTTTTTAATTATGCCTTTTTAAATGAATCATTCTCTTTACTCTTTTAATTAATAGTTAATTGAGCATGTTCCATGTTCAAATGCAGTGTAGGGACCCTGAGAACACATAAGTTTCCTAAACATCGTATAGAGATATAGGCCTCATTTTCTCCTTGTATCAGTTTGGATATAGTTTGGAAATTTGAGCTATTTCTAATATTCCTGGAATAAAGGGGTTTATATAGAAGATAGTATTTATACATCTTGGTCAATGAAGCTCTGAAAGTCTGCAGTTAGAAAATTGGGGAAAGAGTCATTAAAAAACTTCATCCTGAAACACTATAGTGGCTTTTTTCAAAAGTACTGTGATGAAGCATTGAAAATTTTAAGTTTCTGGGAAAGACATCAGCACTTTCCCAGTTTACTGTAGTAGAGATAGTTCACAGAGAATTCAATGGAACCAGTGCATTTGAACGCAAAGACCTCCAAAGGATAGTTACCTCACCTTTATCCTGCCTTCCGAATGTCATGCAAGTTATTTTTTAAAGGTAAACCATTTCAGAACCATACAGGAAAGGAGTGTATTAGAAATGGAGTTTCTGGCTTCCATTCTATGTTATAGAGGTGATCTTAGAATAGGGGTGTGTTAGTCCAGCTCCTTCACAAAGCTGACTCCAATACAGAGTTAAATGTGCAGTTTTTATTAGGGGAAATGCCTATAAGAAAAATGTGGAGAGCTACGGAAGATTAAAACATCAGAACACGATGCTATCCTGGTTAGTAATAAAAGAAGAGAGAAGGAAGGTTGGGTGGCAATGACATAATTCTGTGCAGTCTAATGAAGGTTTGCAAAAGTGTTGAGGAGTCTTCAAACCAAAGTTGATCATCAGAGGAATCCCAGGTCTCCCCAGAAGATTCCTACCTTATATCCCTGCCACTCAGCCTCTAGTTGTAAGTAACTTATAAGAAGTGTGGTCTCAGTGCAAGCGTGGTGATGAATCTTAGAGCACACAGCAGGGGCCCTTCTTCAAGTAAGCCCTCTAGAGTTGGAGGTCTGTGAAACATGTTGTCATGAGCATTGCATGAGAGATCTGGTGAAAGGCTGACATGTAACAATCTAGCATATTCCACACTTTTTCAATTTCAGAACCATATCATGACTTTAAACCATATTTAACTTCTAAAAAAAAGACCAAAATAATATTTGGCTAACACGATGTAGCTGTTCTGACTACAACCAAATACATCCTCATCTTCTCACAAAAATAAAGTTGTGTGCTACTTTATTCACCCTGAGTGATATTTATTACTCTTCTAATAAGTCACAATCCTTTTGATATCCTTTAACTTAAATACTGATTTATAGAGTTAACCACTATTAACAATCTTATATCAAATAGAAAGTGAGTTGGGGAAAGGAAAAATAGTTTGTGTGCTCATATTAAACAATGAAATATATGCGTAAATAATCCAGTTGTCATTTTTGCAACTGGTCGCAAGGCTGTCACTGCAATTTGTAACTTTCTTCTACTGCTCATTTCATTTTTCCTTTGCACTCAGTCAGTACCTAGATGATGTGGTTCTTATCCTCGTGGGTCTGTGCTTTTAGTAGTCTTGCTCGTATTCTGTTATTGTAGTTTCTCAGTAGCTTTTACTATGAAATATAGGAGTACTAAAAGTTTCCACAGAGAATCCCTTGGGTTTCAGGCATGCTTCTTTATGTTCTATTGTGTAATAGTAACTCTGTTTCCCCTTGATAATCAGGATTAGTCACACAGACAACATATATACTTCATCTGTTTGAGGAACCCCAAGTGGCCAGGTGTCAGTCTCAATTTTCAGGTCAATGAAACCTTTACTGTGTCATGTAGAGGTTTCTCTCTTTTGCAAACTGAGAACTCTAATCAAAAGGAACCCAAAGTTTTGAGGATGGAAAATGACAAACTTCTAGTAAGTCATTACATGTTATAGGATCCACTCTCAGTTTTACCCTTGGGCTCCTAGACTCGTGCATCCTAGCTATATGCTGGCTCAAATCACATATCATACCCAAAGGACATTATCTAGCCCTATCAAAGTATTGTTTCTCTGGCTATGCCTTCTACCAGACTACCTCTGGAAATGATCTTGTATGCTTATTCTCTCAGTTAATAATGATTGAGTATGCCCTATGTTAAGACTGTTAGAGGCTGCAGACACTACCTTACGCATCGTAGAGATGTAAAGATGTGGTTTCCTTCTCTTAAGTTTAAGTCACAGCAATTATCATTTAGTAATTAAGAAATTAAAAATGCTTTGGTAGAAGCACAAAGAATATGCTATACTGATTAAGGAAGCATATCACTTCCATTGTGGAGGTTGGAAAAAGCTTAATGGAATGCAGGAACCACTTTGGAAAGTGGAAATAAAAGTAAGACCAAAAACGTAGCAATTTCAGGAACTCAGGGAGAGCAGTCTGACTTGGCTGAAGATAAAACAAGTGTAAGAAACAGGTGAGAAAGGAAGTTTGAAGGGTGAATGGGTATGAGATCTTTGCAGGAACTGAAATGTCAGTCTAATGACTTCTTACTACAATGAGAAGCAGGTTTTTCTTTTTGTTTGCTTTCTGCCAGAAAAAATAAGTCACAAAATATTACAGAAGCAGTCTGAGCTTAAACCCTGCTTCTACCACTCAGTTGTATGATCTTGAAGAAGTATGTATCTCTCTGAGCTTCAGCTTCGTTGTTACTAAATGTGGATAATAATATAGCCAAGGATGATAATATATTCACAAGGTTAAAGGGACTAAATGCCTGCTATAGTCTTTTATTAAATAAATATGCCTTGAGCTATACACTAAAGTAGGTAGTGATCATCAGACAATGAAGACTGATAACTACACTGGGGAGGTGTCATGTATGGTTACAACCTAGGACTCACACTTCACTAGTTCCCACAGCTCTTTTGTGATGTAGAGTTTGAGGCCAGGAGTCCCATACTCTGAGGCCACTGGGCATGAGGAAGTGAGTGATGGGACTTTTCCTCAAATGGCATTTTACTGGACCATGACCTATTTCCTTTACTTCCTTTTCATCTCCTCATCCTTTAGGGTGAAAATTACTTCATTACAGCTTGTTGTAATCACAAGAAAAAATACATACAAGTATATAATTTCATAACTATAAATATTAAATTAAAATGTCCATTGCTTAAACCACTTTAGAATTTTAACAGGCTTTTATACTAGATTCCCTACTCTCAGCTCCAACCTCTCCCCAAACCTCATGCATCTTCTGCCTCATGGAAAGACACCTTAATCATAATGTGTCATGATTATTACAATAATAACTTGTTCTTGTGATATATAGGCACTGTTACTAGCACTGCAAATATATTATATTATTTAATGAGCAAAACAACCCTATGAGGTATGTGTTATTTTTATCCCGATTTTACAGATGAAGAAACTGGGATAGAAGGGGATCAAGTAATTTGCCAAAGCCTTACAGCTGCCGAGTAGGAGAACTACAATTTAAAACTTCAGTGCCAATCACGCACTTTTCCAGCTTTCTTTAGCCCACACTGCAGGGCATCATATCGCAGTGACCCACCCTCCTCCCACGGCCCTCCAGACATCACAGGTAGGTTACTCCGCTCTTGGCTTTACATTTCCATCAACGTGAGATCATCGGAAAGGCAGTCGCTACAGTTTCAGGCCTGTTGTAGTCAATTTGCCTTTGATAAGATGAAATACTCTTTCTCTGTCTGAGCTACACTCTGCCTCAAATAATATTTCTATATCTTCCAGTTTTGAAATTTTAAAAATTTGAAGTAAAATTTAGATTTTATTAGTGGCAAAATCTGTCCTCTTCAGTTTCCCGCTTTCCCTCTCTCTGCACTCAGCACAGGACAAGGCATGGTTGACTTGTGTCTGGATACCTGGACAGGCCCCTTGGGGTGGAGTGTGAGTTTGGTTAACCGCAGCACTTGTTTTTTACCCTCTCAGAAGAGCACAAATCTGGAGCCAGTTTGAATTTTTGAAGCTGTTACAAGGGTCTTCGAAGCCTGCATGGAAAAAAGGAAGAAACTTGCAGTAAAGTAATTTGAGGAAAGATCAGAAATGCTTAGTAAGAATTTTTATTAAATATATATTTAATATTTTATATACGTTTTATTAAATATAAATATATATTTAATATTATATATATAAATATATATATTTATATATATACACATTTTTCCTTTGGCTTCCCATGAAAGGCTATCTATCTATCTATCTATCTATCATCTATCTATCATCTATCTAATCAGCTATCTGTGTCCCTAATATATTGTGAAGTTAGAAATTTTTCAGGGGAGGGAATACCCAAAGTTTGTGTTCAGTATAATCTAAAACCTGACAAGGTCGAGAGCCAAGCTACACATAAACAGCAGCCACATCTGGGTTTCATCTTCAACATCTTAATACTAGCTAACACTTATCTAGTGTTTGCTATGAGCCAGGCACTATCTAAATGCTTTAGATAATTAACTTATTTAATCTTTAAAACAATGCTATCAGTCAGATATTATTACTGGTTCCTTTTACAGATGGAGAAACTAAGGCATAGAGAGGTTAAATGCTTGCTCAGAGTCACACAGTAGGGCTGTGGCAGAGCTAGAATTTGAGCACAGGCCAACTTGTTTCTAAGACCATGCCACTATGTCGTACTTCCATGATTTCTGAATTCGTATTTCTCCCTATATTACATTTATTTCTTCCTCTATCTCAAAAACATAATCTCAGAATTTATTAGAGTGACTTCTTAGACTTTACCTAGAAATGCCGTATCTCCCAGCAAGATATTAGTCTCTCATAGCCATCTTGCTATCTATCATGAGATTCTGACCTCTTGGACATAGCTAATTTCACCAAGTATTGTCATCTGAGCTAGAAAGGGCCAAAAAAATTCTCAGAACTGAGAACGAAAGGAGGGTGAACACTGTGAAAAGCGCAACTCCAGGGAGAGTTTGTAAATGCCTGCTGTTAAAATTCTCAGGCTGTTCTGGTTCCCATCTTCTGAGTCCTGGTTTTAATAATGTTCTTGGATTTTGTGCAGCACCCGAGAATCCTTCTAATAAATTTCCTTTTGATTAAGCCAGTTTGAGATGGCCTCTGTGACTTGTAAGCAAGGGTCTCATCTAAACCACTGTGCCTCCCATTAGCACTCTTTTGCACACAGGCCACCTGTCAAACAGTTCTCCAATAATAAATATTATTTTGCTAAACCACACACATATTATTGTTCTTCCCTCAGTAAAGGGAAAGCATACTCAAACACATATACAGAAAGAGAACTTTAGCGATCTTTCACTTTTTTTAAATCAAATTTTCCCTCTTATTTTACAGCTAGAAATTTCCTTCAGGTATTTCAATAAATATTTATTTTTATGAAATATAAACTATTGAATCTAAACCTTATAATTAATACTAAATCCAGAAGCCACCATTGCTCAATCAAACTGAAATAACACTATTGTCTTCAGATATTACTGAAACAAATCCTTTTAAAGGCATAGTGCACTTACTCTACAGTGAAGGTAACTGTCCAATGACAGTTTTGAGTAGAGGCACTTAGCAAGAGCAACAATAGTACTGAAGCAAAGCTGAGCAGGGAAGATCATAATTTTATTCTTGTACTATTTTGTGTTCTAACAGCAGAAAAACAGGTTTATTCCATAAAGTGTGAAATATTAAAATGCATGTTTTATTTCTATTTAAAAATGAAACCAATCAGCTTATCGATTAAAGCATTCGTTTGAAAAACCAATTCGGTGTCTAGTGCATTGCTAGGATGTTTTAGTATTTCCAGCTCTTTTGGTTCCATTAATTTTCTAATTCATCTTTGCCTATGCCTCACACTGATCAGTACTATGAGTGACTTTTCTTTACATTATACCACAATTGCCCCACAGGAAGAAATTCATGATGAGAATAGATTGACAATGACTAGCGCCCATACATCTCTTCCTGTGTTGAGGTTCATTCTTTGTCTATATGCTGCATTTTGGAGCTCTACACTTATGTAACACACACACACACACACACACACACACACACACACACATATGTATTACATGCTCATACTAAATCCAGAAGCCACGACTGCTCAAACTGAAATAACACTATATGTACATATATTAATATATATACATATATGTTATACATAAATATGTATATACATAAATATGTATATACATATACATATACCAATATATAGTATATACATATATAGTATCTACATATATACATATATTATCTATCTATCTATCTATATATATATAGCCTATACATATATATAACCTAAATTTTTAACTTCAAAATGTTGCTGCCTTCTAACTGACTTGGCCAAGAGGAGACAAACAACCCTAGTTTTCCATTACAAAGTGGTTCTCGACCAAAGGTCTCTGTTCCCTAGGGAACATTTAGCTGTCTGTGAGAATTTCTGGTTGTCACATGGGCAAGAGGAGAGTATTACCAGCATCTAGTGGGTAGAGGTGAAGGGTACTGTGAAACGTCCTACAATGCACAGAACAGCACCTGCCCCCAATGTTAATCACACCAAGGTTGTGAGACTCTGCTGTAGCTGGTGTTATAGTGAAGGCAGCACAATGAGATAATTAAGAGCATGGATTTCAGAGCCAGACAGACTTGCTCTTAAATTCTGGCTCTGCCATTTACTAGCTCTAATGCTATTGTAAGATATTTTTGCTATCTGTGCTTCAATTTTTCCTATTAAGTAGAGTAATAATCATTATTGTGTAGTTTTGTTGGGAAGATTGAATGAGCTAATCAGTGCATGTAAAACATTGTTCAAGGCACACAGTACTCAATGATAAATCATGTCTTTCATCTTCTTCACCCAAGACATAGTGTTCTTTCCAAAGAAATTTTTCTAAGAAACTAAGTAAAAAATATAACAAATAAGAAATGAATACAAAAGCCTAGAAGTAGACATACGTATCAAGTTGAGAGTCCTTATTCTAAGGCCATGGAAGCCAAATCACCAAGAGGCCTGGTAGACCTAGCTTACCACTTTCCCTCGTCTGTTTGTATGGAGAGCAGGTGAGGCAAACTCAAGTGATTACAGGGCCCACACAGGTAATACATATGGTACAAGTGGCCCAATGTTGGCATGCTAAACACATAGGAATGTCTTCACTTCTACAAAGAAATATGCTCCTTCCCATTTTTCTTGAATCATGTGGTTCTCTTAATCCTTTGTTTTTTCTGCTGTTGACAGAGACATTGGTATAAAGTAATATTTCTCTTCCTTAATCCATACGACAGTGCAATAACAATGATAAATGGCAACTAACACTCGGCCTTGATGTTGGAAGATAATTGTAGGTGTGTGTGCAAGCTGGAGAAGTCAGCCTGGCCTTAAAAGGGCAACTACTACTCAAATTCAGACGATTATTGAAATGTAGAAACACAGGTTCAGTGGATGCCAAATCTCTTCACTTTTTGAAAAGAAGTCAGTATTCTCCTGTGAACTCTCTTGATATTTAAATATTGGTTTATATTGTTGAAAAATTGCTCTGTGGATAAAACAAAACATGTCTGAGGACTGAATTCAGCCTAAGGGCAGGCAGTCTACTGCCACTAGACTAATAAAGCTTTTGTGTTCTCTATCTTTTAATCTCATTACCATTATTAAAAATTCTCAGCAATGACTAATGTATTTGCTCATTCAACAATTATTAAATGTCTATTGTGTGTCTAGTACTATTTTAAGTGCAACTGATACAGAAAGTGCAAAGGCCCTGTAACAGACAGGGCACTTAGCAGAAATGAACAGCATGTGGGCCAGAGCATAGTGAGTAAGGACCAGTGTGGAAGAGCTTGTGGGTTATGGTAAAGATTTGAATTTTGTTCCCAGTAGATGAGAAACCATTGAATAGAAAAGTCCCATGTTTTTATTTATATTTGATTAGGATTATTCTGGCTTCTACTGAGACTAGATGGTAGAGAAACAATCAATGCAGAGTGCTCTGAGAATAGCTGAGGCTGAATCTTGGTAGCAGTCAATTATGAACATAGCTGAAACTGGCTCTTCATTGTAACATACCACTTTTCAGTTAAGTTCCCTATGAAAAAGACCCTTCCTCTCACTTACAGGAACATTTTAAAGATCCCAGGCCATCGTGTTCTTTTTCCTCTTTAGACTCTTCAAAGTCTCATAGCTTTGCATCTGCACTTCTGCTTCTCTGCTAGGTTCTTTATGGATTTGACTCTCAGCTGAAATAGACTCTTCTCTTTCTAAGTTCATCTTTACCACAGGGAGCTGTCTTGCTTTACTCTCTTCTCAGTTCCTTTTCTTACCCCTGTTTTTGAAATCATCACCTTAAACATTAGCACTCTCCTCTATACTCCACTTGATCTGAAAGAGATTTGAGGGAGACTCTTGTACCCTGGATGATGGTTATCTGTGGCCATTTCTTCTCCAGTAATCAAAAAGTAAGAAACTGTGCATTTCTTATTCTTTCAATCACTGCACCACCTCTGGATAACTTTCATGTTTTCTCTTTAAAAGGTGTCCTCATTTCCTTCAATCTTTCATTTCATTAAGAGCACACTGCTCTGAAGATAGTCTATCAGGTTTCAAAAGCTGGCTTTGCCACCTCCAGTTTTTGGGTCCCTTGGTAAGTAATTCAACTTCTCTGCTTCCTTCTGTGTTAAATGGGATAAATGACACTTCTCACAGGATTGTTGCAAATATTAAATGAGTTACTACATACAAAGTACTCAGAAGAGTGTCTGACACATAGTATTCTTTGAATTAATGTTAGTTATTATTACTTTTATCTTATGTAGATGATTTAAAAAGAATTGAATCTTTCCATTTATATAAAGTACATGTACATACTGCTCAATAAATCAGTGTTTAAAACTACAAAGAATAATGTGTGTGTTATGTGCTATTGTCTCTGACTCATGGCAACCTATGAATGAGCGATGCCCACAATGTCCTGTCTTCAATAGCTCTGCTCAGTTCCTGTAGACTTATTCCTATGGCTTCTTTTATGGTATCAATCCATCTCATATTTGTTCTTTCTCTTTTTCTGCTCCCTTCTATTTCTCCCAGCAGTATTATCTTCTTCTCATGATGTGCCTGAAGTAGGACAACTTCAGTTTTGTCATTTTGCCTCCAGCAATGTTTCAGGCTTAATTTGCTCTAGGACCCACTTGGTCATCTTTCTGTTGGTCCAGGGTATCCACAGAGCTCTCCTCCAATATCACGTTTGAAATGAATCATTTTTTCCTATCAGCATTCACTGTCCAACTTTTGCATCCATACATAATAACTGGGAATATGATGATCTTGGCCGTGGGTCTAACCACACATCATTGCTCTTAATGATCTTTCCTAATTCTTCCATTGTTGCCCCATGAGTCTCAGCCTTCTGTTAATTTCTTGGCTGCAATCTCCATTTAAATTGTTGACTAAACCAAGGTAAGCAAAATCTTTAACAGTTTCAATGTCTTCATTGTTTATGTTAAAGTTGTATATTTCTTCTACAGTCATGATTTTTGTCTTCCTGATATTCAAATGCAGTCTTGCTTTAGAACATTCCTTTTTCACTTTCATCAAAAGTTGTTTCAAATCATTACTACTTTATGTCAATAAAATGGTATAATCTGCATATTTTAAGTTATTGATACATCTTCCAACAATTTTTACTCTTCCTTCCTCTCAGGTTAGCCCAGTTTTTTGTATGGTATGTTCTGTGTACAGATTAAACAAACAGGGATATAAAATTCACCCTTGTCTGATACCTTTGCCTAAAGAAAACCATCCTGCCTCTCTCTATTCTGTCCGGACAGTGGCTTCTTATCCAAACTACAGGTTATGGGTCAGGGCAATTAAGTAGTTTACAGAGGTTACATATTCACTGAATGATAAAATCACTATTAGGAAAACATCACATGAATTGAGTGACTTAAAAAAAAAAAACAGAAGGAAAAAAGAAAGATTTTAATTTAAATGATTTGAAGCTGTTCTATTTTACAAGACTGTCAAAATATGTGTGAGGCTCAGGAATTTTAAGTGGGAAGAGACAACCTCCCATAAATCTTTCCTTACTGTATTCATATCTGACCCATGTTAGACAATTAAGTCCCTCATGGTATATGAACAAAAAGGAGGTGGGGGACAGGGTGGGAAGGAGGTTGGATACTGCTGTCTTTTTATTTGTCTTCAGAAAAAATAATGGCCTCAAGAGATCAGACTTATTCTCCTTTTAATGAGAAAGGTGTGGAGAGAAAGAACAAAGGCATGAAAGAAAGCTAGAAGGAAAAGAAATAGCTTGCATCATTTAAAAACTTCATAGTCAGTTTCATAATTGGTATTTATTAATGATTTCTTTGCTTTAGGTAATTCAACTGGTGGAAATCTAGCATTCAAAACAGAAATAAGGCAACCTTTGCTGTTTGTATGATTCAAAACAGGGCTGCCTTAAGGACAAAAGTCTCAGGTATATTTAAAAGAGAACTCAATTGAAAGAAAATTGGTTTGCAAAGAGCTTTTCAATAACCATCCTTTAGTTATTTATTAATTTATTTGCATTGTCATTTTATTAATAACTAGACCCTCTGGAAATCCCTAATCCTTAGCTACAAATTTCTGAAGGGACAATAAAGAGATTGAGGAAAACAAATGATACCAGCATTTGAAAAAACTCTGAAAAAGAATAGGAGACTCATCAGGAGCTTGTTATTCAGTGATGGAGGATTCTTTCTGTTTGATTAACAGTTTAGACCAGACTGGACAATTATTTTGATAATTTCTTTACCTGTAGTAGGCTGTAACAGATGCAGCTCTTTTTCTAAAGATCGCCTTTCTTTGATTCCTGTTACTTGGACTTACAAATTTGCTTATGTTATAGAGCTGTTTAAATGAATGTTTATACATGTTGAAATTAATACATACATTTAAATAAAAATGCAGATTATACATATTTAAATGAAAATAATCACAGCCAGCAGATGGATTAACATCTACCAGACTCAATGCACTTTAGGAGGTGGTTTAATTCTTCTGTCAGTTCATTTATAAATCTGCTACCTCCAGTTTGTAAAATGTAGTAATTTGGTTTAACCATTGGCCTGGTGGGCTACAAGTTCCTCTGAGTTGAATACCTTCCATCTCTGCATGGCTTCCTGTTAAATATTTATTATCGAACGATGTTGGAAATCAGGTGAGATTTTGCATCCAACTAACACACAAATGTTCCATGCTGATCCCCTCCATCAATTAAACCTCCAGATCCTGTCCTTATAATAAATGCTCGAGAAAAGAACATGAAAAAACAACAAAAGTCTCCTGCTTAGGCCAGACTCCATATCTAATGCTATTATGCTTAAAAACAAACAAAAACTGAAAAAACAAAACTATAACAACAACAAAACCCAACAGTGAGAAACTAACAGTATTATGAACCTTTCTTTTTCATTTTTCAATTCTTAGGTGATACGTCTGTTACCTGTGCTTCAACATAGTTATAAAGAAGTGATATACTTATTAGGACAAGTTTATTTACTTAATTAATTTTTTACTTTTACTTTTTATTTGCTGTCTTTATTTTGTTTTCCTTGTTGTCTTTATTTTGTTGTCTTACATATACTTAGTTGTTTCTATCTTTCAACAACTCAAGGGCAAGGAAAATCAAGTCAGCATATTAACGAAATTCAGAATTGTAGGAAGCAGAGGCTGGAGAGTAAATGATTGTTCTTTCCCACTCTTTCCAACATCAAACATCTGGTTTATCAGCAAATGATAAACCCAAAGAAGTTTCCAATCCATATTAATCCTTGGTTATAAAGTCCTTCCCTTCGAAGTTCAGAAATAAACCAATAAAATAAAATAAAATAAAATAAAATAAAATAAAATAAAATAAAATAAAATAAACCCACAAAAACAAACAAACAAAAAGAACCCCAACCCAAACCAACCAACCAACCAATCAACCAACCAAAAAACACTCATTTTTTTTTATAGTGAAGTCTAGAAAAGCTCAAAAGAAGTGGGAATTCTCTAATGATGGCACAGAAAACAATAATTCTCCCTTTGCTGGGCTTGGTATTTACAGACTACTATGGCCCCTGAAGTTGGGGCAGCCCCTTGTAGGCAGAAAGGTGATTTCAAGGCTCACAGCATTCTGCAAGTTCACTGCTCAGAAAGCACCTATACTAAATATTTTTATGCCAAGGCCATGAAAATCCAGGAGTGCAGCCGTCCTCAAAATTTCTCATTTCTTACCTGCCATAGCAAGGTCACTAGGTGGCTGCACAAATGACTGTAGGATAGATTGCATATGGCAGGGCAAGCAGAAAACAGGAAAGGGATTATACTGAAATGGCACTGAGGCCCTTACAGAAACTTCCTTCTTGCTAAGGCAATTCACAGCACAGGTAGAGCAAATGGGCTTCCTTTAAAAAATTCTGAAAGGCTTCCTCTTATCAACCCTGAGTTCTTCTTACTGCTTTATGAATTGTTAACACACAGGTTCATCTCCCTTACCTTTAGAAAAACGAGGCTCACATTTAGTGCTCTTTCCTCATAGTATAATGCTACCTGACTCCACACTTGTCAGCTCTGTAAGCCTCCAAACTCTAGAAACCTGTTTCTACTTGAAGGTACAAATTTTCTCTGCTCACCTCATGAAGTTGTTATAAAGGTCCAAAGAAAATAATAATTGGGAAAGTAATTTCCAAACTAACATAATAGGCAAATGTATGTGATGAATATTAACTCTATATGTCCTATTTTTTTTTTTTTTCCCCTAGAATTTTCCAGAGGACGAACTGGATGTTGCTTGTATAAACCTGGGTGCTTAATTCCACTGGAGGAAGAGAATGCCACAAGTATCCCTAAGAAACATGTTATAGCAAATTATTCCTCCTAGTCAACTGCTGGAAGATTTTTCCATGCTTTTAAGAATGCTTTTTTCTCTAATATTCAAGCTGTTTATCTCCATTTCCCTTTAAAAACATTTTCCTCCTAATGCTTCTTAGTTTTTTAATTTCAGTTTTTTTAACTTTACATTTAAGTTCTTCATTCTACTCTTTTTCTCTTACATATTTAACTTTTTATCTTGTGGCCTTTTACTCTTTTATTTTTTTCATTTTCTCCTCTTTCATGTGTTTAATTTTTTATCTCATTCGCTTTTTGCTCTTTATCTTTTATTTTACATCTCATCTATTTTATCTTATTTTTAACTTTTAACCTTTTAATTTTATTGGAATTTGAATTTTTTTCATTTTTAACTTTTGCAGGATTCTTTTCATTTTCTCTCATACTTTAGTCTCAGTATTTTAGTTTTATTTTACATTTAACTGTCTACCATACTGTCATTATTTTAAAGAAATCAAAAGTAAAAGTCTTTCTCCTCTAGTATGTATCCTTATTTTAAAATTTGTTTCTACAATGACTAGCCAGGAGACTGGCTATAGGTGTGGGGGTATAAATGATAACCTAAACCCTAAAGTGCAGAGGCCTCCCCTGCTCCTCAAGGTACCTTGGGAGGCACCTCCATCATCAGGCTGTGTTGCTCACATAACGTACACAAGAATATCAAGATATCTGGAAGCCGAGCCTTCTCTTTTTACACTGGTACGTTTGGTTTACTGGAGTGATGTTGTTTCCTAGCATTTCATTTATTCCATCAATGCTTACATGAGCTTTCGTGTGGTGATAATCCTTGAGAACAAAACCGTATCTGGTTGACTTACCAGTAAGACCCAAACCCAGTCTGCATACCCTATAATGTTCCCCTTTTCCAGTATCAAAACTAAACTTCAGTCAGATTAACAGAGATAGTCAGAGGCAGAGCAAAGCACTCTCCTGGGATTAACCAATTTCTTGGAACTAAGATGCATAGCAAGTTTGAGAGTTCTATTTCTTCAAATTTAGGAGACTCTTAAATTTAAGTCAACGGTATTAAAATCACCAAATGTGATCATGTAACTAGTGTTCCACAGAACAAGAATGAGCCATGAACCAAAACAATCAGGGAATGAGAGTAAATAAAATGGGGGTGTATAGGTGACTACAAAAATGTGGAGTGAGGACCAGAACTGTGTGTTAGTATGACCTTTATTTAAAGTGAAAGGCTTTTACAGGATGTGGAGGGACTGACTGTGGTCTGAGAACAGCAAGGAGGATACAACTACACATCCAAGCCCAAGATTATGAATTGTGTGAGAGACAAAGCAGCTGCCAGCAGAGAGAGCTACAGGAGAGAAGCAGTGTTCTCTCTGAGCAGAAGAGAACAATATGAAACTGAAGCCCTCAGAGAAGAACCTGGAAATTAAAGGCGTGTGGCTGATGAGAGATCCTGAGAATCAGAGGGCACAAAAGAAAGGTGTCAGGAGCTGAGAGAGGGCTGGAGATGGATTTAGATTAGTGGATGTTGGCAGGGTGGGGGGACACAGTCCAAAGAATGAGGGAAGAAAACTGGAGTGTTGAATTTCTTGTGGAGTCAGTAGTGGACAGGGTTAGAGGCACTGAAGGGATTCTCCATGATGGTCCATCTCTTTATTTGATGACGGTGGTAAAGCTGAGAGTGTTTCAGGAGGGTGATGGAGTCTCAATAGGAACACACAGAGGTCTCTGGCTTCTCTTCTGCCTTTTGCAGCATAAGGTCAAGGTGAGGATAGTGACAATGTGAGCTGATTCCTTTCAGTCATCTTTTACCCTGAGAAGGAATATTATGGAATGGAGAATGCCCTTAAATGTAACCTTATTATTGTTGCCTGGGGACTCATTTGTAGTCAGACTTGAGAAGTTAGAAGAAGGAGAATAGTTAGATGTGCTGGGTAGATTTTGAAATCTCTTGGTGATCTGTGGTTATCTAAGACCTTTAACTCTCCCTTGGAAAAGGATCTGAACAGACAATTCACTAAAGAAAGAATACCAAGAGCCCATAAGCAGAAAAAAAATGTTTAAGATGTGTATACTCAAATACATGCGAATTAAAAATATAAGGAGATAATAGTTTTCAGCTATCAAATTAACAATGATAAAATAATTATAACATTTAAAACTGGTGGACTGGGGTCACAAGAGCAATATTATAGCTACTAGTATAAATTATCATAACTTTTCTGGAAAATAATTTAACAAAATGCTTTAAAGATTTAAAAAATGCACACTTTTAATCCATTAATATTACTTCTAGGAATCTATCTGAAGAAATTTATCCGAAGGTTTAAAATGTTCATATATAGAAATGTTTACTGCTACATAATTTGTAGGAATAAAATTAGACTTACATATTAAAAACAGAAAAATATTTTAAACATTATGACCCATTCCTATGATAGGAAACTATGACACCACTGAAAATCATGATTTTGTAGTGTTTTTAATGAAATGAAAATATCTTCATAAAATATTTTGTCAACAATGTAGGATATATATACACACATATGTACATACCTGAATATAGATGATATAATAAAAATAAAACAGCATATATAATTAAAAATTGGTTCTCAAAACTGGTGTAGCTCAGAAGCATCTGGGAAATTTATTAAAATCACAGATTTCCTGGTCCTACATCATATCTATTGAATCAAAATCTCAAGTGACTTATGAAGTAGGAATATGGACAATTACAATTAAAAATAAATCATGTTGTTTTTCAAAGGAACACTTACTAATTTTAATCAGGAAAATGCAATAAATATTATTAAAATACAGAACTTCTTCCCAGTCATTGAAAACAATTCGTTATCAACAGATAGCTGATGCTCTAAAATTATTCTATGCTCAGAGCACATCAGTGAATAGGAGACTCTTACTCCTCACAGCATCGAGTTTAACAAAGATTAGCAGGTAATAAAATAAAACAAAATATATTAATATTGCAAAATACCAAAAACTTCTCTAGCATTTCTATTCTACTTATTATAAATCTTAAAAACACAAAAACTCAGATGTAATAACAATATGTAGTAAAACCCAAAGTCCTTAGTGGCCAATCGATCTGGGATGAGAGTGATATACAAGTGCAGATCCTAATGAACACAGAGAAGCTGGCTTTCTCAAGCTTCATGAAGCAGGCCTACAGTCCTGAACTTCATAAAGCCAAATCTACTCTCTAACTAGGTGCTGACAATATTTGTTTATTAACATAATTGGAAGAAAACTCACCTGATTTTACACCTGTCCAAAACCACTCTTGGTTGATAGACACATATCCTCACTAATTTATCTTTATCAACTCCATGGATATCACCTGGTCTTTATTCATCTAAATTAGCTTCCATTAGCTTATTAAACATTCCATATAAAATATTTGCCAATTTTCTTATTGATTATTGTGCTGTTCATTCTAAGGCTGATATTTTGCACAAAGAGAAAACAAGCTTTATGTACAGTTATATTGCTGGTGACACCAATTAATGGCACTATTTAACATCACATGTACAAATCAGCTGGAAGAATACAAGGTTATGGCCGTTACTGACCTGTACACTTTCTTTGTCTCTGTGGACATGAATTGTTGCCAGGCAAACTGCTGGAGCTCAATATAAGCTCTGGTTACTGTATGACTGTTGTTTGTAATACTAGAGAAGCTATGTCAGATAATAATTCAATTTTCAGCAGTTCAAATGGAGATGTGTTCTTCACTTCCATTCTTTAACTTGTTCCTTAATAAATTGAAATTACTCATGGATAAAATAGATGTTTATCTCTTACCACAGAGAAAAAAAATGATGCCTTCTCTTATACACAGATTACACAGATTATTGTCAGGAGAAAGATCAGCCTTTATAGAAAACTGACTTTTTTGTCAACTGTCAATTTGAGTAACTGTAAAATAAATATTATAAAGCTGATTTAATGATTGGTTTGTTACCCTTGATATTTAAGTGACTTGAAATCAATACAGTAGTACCTCTTTGTCTATAAGGAATACATTTCAAAACCCCCAGTGGATGCCTGAAAGCACGGATAGTACTCAACCCTATATATCCTATGTTTTTTCCTATAATACATACCTATGATAAAGTTTAAATTATAAATTAGGCACAGGAAGAGATTAACAATAATAACTAGTAATAAAATAGAACAATTATAATAATATACTATAATAAAAGTTATGTGAACATGAGCTCTCTCTTAAAATATTTAATCTCATGGATCGAAGATTCATTCTTACCATAAATCTTAGCAATCTCAGCATACAATTTGTTTGTTTGTTTGTTTCTTAGTAAGTCCATAACTTTCACTTTTTTACTTAAAAGAAGTGCTTTACAACTTCTCTTTAGCAAATCCAAATTGCCAGCATGACCACTTTTTTTAATTGGGGGCCATTATTAAGTAAAATAAGGGTGACTTGAAAACCAGCACTGTGATACCATGATACCAAAATGGCTACTTATATGACTACCGGATGGGGAGACACCGGACAAGGATGATTCATGTCCCAGGTGGACGAAGTGGGTTGGCAGGAGAGTTCATCATGCTGCTCAGGACTGCACCCAGTTAAAACTTATGAATTGTTTATTTCTGGAATTTTCCACTTAATATTTTTGGAGCATGGTTGACTGAAGTAACTGAAACCGTGAAAAGCCAGACTGCAGATATGGGATGGATATTGTAATCATATTTAGTGAGTTATTCATTTAGTTAGCTAGGCTTATATTTTCAACCAATTGGAGAGTATACCAGGAAGTTATATGGCCCAAGGTAAAGAAACCATACAGGGGCAGTTTATAATATTTGGGGAGGACTTCTTTATAAAATATAGAAAAAACAGTTTGTTTAGAAAAGAAAAAATCATAAATTACAACACAAAACAAAAAAACAATAAATACCACAGACTTCGCATGTTTTCTAGGGCCTTAGCAGGGTCCTGCAAATCAGGGGCACTACAACTTAAACCTCATTGGCTCCATGGTAAGTCTGCCTCTGAGTCCTTCGGACCTTTGTTTAAAAAAAAAAAAAAAAATGATGGTGATGATGTGTAGAGTTTGGTCTGCTTTAAATATTTTCAGACCTAAATGATGTAGTCATAAGATTTGAAGGCAAATATGCTGTTCGTTTGTGCTCGACTGTGGCCACGACAAGCTACTTTTTAGAGAGAATTTTGTCCTTTTTGCCAGGCATATTTAGGAGGCCTCTGTGCAGAGAAAGAAAGAGAGTGGGTTTAATAGCACAGATGTGTCTTTTCAAGATTCTCAACTTTTATAAGAGGATGTCAGCCCAAAGCTTACCTTAGCTAGCAGTTAAAAGATAAGGCTCTACATTTTATTGCTCTCCAGATACTTGTCAGAAGTTCACTGCCCTTAACGCATATCCAAAGCTTTGTTGGTAGAAGCAATGTTTATAGTTCACTCTCTGAAGGAGATGCATTCAATCCATTCCTCTAGAAACAACTATCATCTTTTCAGCACAAAGAATGAGTTCTCAGACATGGAGGTGCTAACTGAATAGATGCTCTCTGGAGTCATTATCTATTAGTATTTAGAGTCAGGCACACTTGCGAGCCACTCAGCTATTCTTTTCAAATCACAGTGCTTTCAGACAAAAATATTTTTTTCGGATATTTTTATTTTTATTTCTATCAGACTCTATGTACTCCCCACAGAGCCTAAAGACTTAAATTCTATCTTTTGCTTACTGAGACTAGATTATCCTCATAATCTGTAAAACATGCACACCACTTTCATCTTCAGAAAAATCCAAATACTCTCTTTGTCTACAGAATAAAATCTATATTTCTTAACTTGGGTTTTGAAGTTCACTTTAACTCATGTTCTCATTAATCCAGCTAAATCATGAAACTTCCAGACTTTGCCCAAAACTTTTTCTCAGAGATTATCTTCACTGTTCTACAGAAGCGATAATGTTCTCATCATTCACCACATCTGTGTAGTTATCTTTAAGGGCGTAACTAAATTTAAACCTCTTTCATAATCACCCAAAGCAGAGTTAATCTATTTCTTTTCTATTCCCCTCCATTCACTCTTTTGCCCCTTAGTGTGTACATATTCAATATACACTTACTACAATTTCCTTGTGCTGTGTCTGTTTCTTTCTCTTTCAGAACAATGTGTTTGTTTAAGTGGGCCCTTGATACTCAGCAGACTTTCTTACACTAAGTCAAAACATATGTATTAGGATGAAAGGTATTGCCCAATTATTTTGAATAAAAACGGCTCCCCTCTTCCAAGTTGAACCCTTGGGAAGCACTGCAACATAATGGCAAACCTTAGAATCGCTTAGAGAACTGTGACCAGGTCCTAACTCTGCCATTATTCGCAAGCTGAGTGACCCTGTAAAAATAAACTCTCTAAGCCTCAATTTAGTCATTTGCATAATGGGTAGAATATTTGTCTGTGAAGATTATTACATGAACTAAAGGCAAGTAAAACAGTATGTGTTTGATAAATGTGGTTGTGTTATCACTGTTTAACACTCTGATTTCTTGCGTCTGTCGTGAGCATGGTGAGACTCTCCAGTCGAGGGCAACAGATCCACATCTACTTCAGTTCTGAGCCCCGGAGAGATGTGTGGAATTTACTTGCCCTTATTCTCTATGACTATTAGAATATCCTCTTTAATACTGATTCCTAAAAGAAGCTTAAACATTTCTCATGATAACTGAAAGACAATGTTATGCTGACAGGCTATGAATGGAATCCCAGCAGGCAAAACAAGGAGGAAAGACAAAGCTCTAAAGCTGTAAAAGCATTTAATTCTTCCGCCATGAGGAGCCTGTGTAGAATTCTTTAATTTTGCCTATAGGTGCCAGGTGTCTTTAGCTACTGTCATTCCCTTACTTGACTTTAAAAGTTTTTATTTCCTTACTAGCATTTTACCAATGCCTTGTGGGCTAAGGAGTAGTGAAGGGGTGAGTGATTATGAAGTAAGATTTATAATGTTTCCTTATATCATGAAAGGTCAGTGACTATATTCTCTTACACAAAGAAAAATTTCATTCATGTTCATAGAAATAAACAAGTGAGCCAACCCTCCTGGGGATGATTTGGCTGTTGAAAACAACAACTACAAAACAATAGTATATGTGTATGTGTGTGCGCATGCATGTGTGTGTATACTTATTTTTAAAACAGATTGAAGACATATCAAAGTACCTTACAATAATAAATTAGTTATTGCCAGCCCAGGGACTCTGCATATGAATGAGACAAACTATCTGTACTTGGCCTTGCATCTTCCACAGTCAAAGAGATAAAACAATTTTTATTTATTTTTACTTATTTTTTATCTTTACAAGGCTCTGAGACTGTGTAAGACTTTAAACTATATCATATAATCTTCCTTGTTTTTTTCTTTCCTTTTTTAAATCCAAGTAATCTACTCTTAGTAGTTTACTTAGGCAAGAAGCTCCTATGAAATAATTGATCTGAAAATGGTATGCTCCTGGTACATATATCAGCAAGTGTCATTCTTGTGAATCAGCTGTAATTCTCTGAGAAACATTCCTCATCCAACTCTGAACGTCCTACGGTCTAGTAATCTGGCCATTTATACCCTTAATATCTAACCAAACCATTATTTTCTCTCTTTCTCTTATACACAGACTCATACAAACACATACTGACACATGCCAAGTCATTCTTCCTTCTCTCCACACTCGCCATGAGTCCTTACCATTTCTACCATTACATATAATAAAAAAAAAAATTATAATGAAAAATGAGGAAAATAATTCAACATGTCATGACATGCCCAGGCATTTCCTTAAACTCAACTGTCTTATGCTTAGAAAGAAATATTCATTTTTGTGATGCATTTTGGCCTAGAGTGTTGTATTACTTCTGATAAAAAATTTAATACTTAAAACTTCTGTTTATTTAAGCAGGAGTGACTCTTCTGAATAAAACCTTTCATTATCGTGATGCTTAATTATGACCATCATAAAAAAGAGTTTACTAATAAAATACATCAGAAATGCCTTATAAAAACATGTCTACTTGATCCAATACATAATTAATATTTACAAACCTACATAAAAAAAAAGTCTCCAGATTCCATCATCCCCTCCCCTCTTAAACCTAACTATCAAATCCACACCTTTCTCTATATAAGCACAGTACTCTCCCCTTTTAGACTGCTGATACAGTTCAACGGGATGTGGCAGAGTCACACACTCACATTAAATTTGTGTCGACAATCAGGTGAACTCTAAGAAAGGTCCAAGACTTTTCTTTATTTCTAATCCTAGATATAAAATAACATCTCTATGTAGCTTAGCTCATCCCTGTGCTGTCTCAACAAAAAGATATGTTTTTGTCACTTTCATGCACAGATAAGACTTGTATCAAGGTTGTTGGGGAAAGGATTGCAATTTTTCAATTTAAACTACCGCTCCTATCAGTGAAGTCTTGGTTAAACAAATTCCCAGTGAAACACAAGATAAGGCAAATCTATTAGTTTATTAAATAGAAAATTTGTTGCTGTGTTGTGTGTCAGTGGGAGGAAAAGGAAGAAGAGAGCATCTGGGTGTGATCTGATAATTACTCATTAACCAATGCAATTAGTAAATTCTCCAAACAATTACCTTGACCCAAATATTTACTCAATCCCACAATTATTATGTTAATGGCAGATGGCAAAGAGATCTCAGACATAATCTTGTCCTGCATAACCTCTGCCTATCTGTGCTAAGCAGTGGTCAGACAGTCCTGTTCATATCTATGGTGTTCAATTTGTTTGTATTGGTTGTATATATTGGATTCAGGGAATAGAGAGACCAAGAAGTGAAAGCAATCTATGAAGGGGGAAGTGAATTTTTCCTCTTCATCAGCTACAGATTAAATTAAAACAGTATTTGTTTTCCTCATTTTGGGCTACTACAACAAAATACCACAGACTGGGAGACTTAAACAAGACATTTAATTTTCGTAGTTCTAGAGGCTAAGAAATCCAAGATTAAGGTGCCAGTGATTCAGTGTCTGGTAAAAGCCCACTTCCTGGCTTATAAACAGCAGCCTTCTTGCTTACATAATGCTCACATGATGAATGACAGAGAGAGATCTGGTCCCTTCATCTCCTTATTACGGCACTAATCCTATTACGGGGGCTCCACATTCAGGACTTCATCTAAAACTAATTACCTCCTAAAGGCCCTACCTACAAATATCATCATATTGGAGATTAAGTCTTCAACATATGAATCTTGGGAGGACACATTCAGTCTACAGAATATTCTCCTTAAACAGTTCTCTGATCATATTTGAAGTATCAGATGTAGTGGTTTAATAATAATAATAAAATACAAATAAGATTAAAAATTATTAAAATTAAATGAAACCATAAAAAATAATAATTTAAAAACTAAAACAAACAAATTGAGAATAAAAACAAAATAGGTTTAAGAATCAGTAAAATTGAATTTGAATCTTAATGTTGACGCAATGTATTCTGCCCTCTTGCTCAAGTCATAAAAAGTGAGAGGGTTAGGATGGAGAGGATTGCATGATTTCTAAAATTGCTTATGGCTTAGAGATTGCATGTCTAAAGAATAGATCAGTCTTTACTTTCATCTCAAGGCATCTAAAGGTATTTAGTTAATAAAGTAATAAATGAACCTCTTTGTGAGGTAATTTCACTCACAACATTATCATAATATACTGAGAACACCATTCTCAGGACAGAAAAATTGAGAACAAATATCCTCGAATCTAAAGGCAACACCATGATGGTATCATTGAAGGACATAAATGTATTCATGCTCTTTAGGTGCAAAAGCTCTTACTTATTTCCCCTTAAAAAATTTGATATCAATGTAAAAAAAATCTGGTTAAAAAAAAAAATCTCAAACTCTGATGGTTGCAGAGAAAAAGCAATGTGATGATACCATGAGGCAGATGTCAATAGAACCTGAGTCCTTTGTGGGAAGCCTCTGTCTTCACATTTCCCTATGCTTTGTATCTCAGGGGACTTCAGCCCTGTCATTGCCTTCCCTGGAATCTCTTCAGTTTCATTATCTCTTTCTTGAAGTATTTTAACCAGAATCACACACATTAGTCCATGTGTGACCTCACTAGCACTGTGTATAAATATTTTTTTTCTTTTTTATGTCTCGTATTCTTGGCTGCTCTAAAAAGCTGTATTGATCTTTTAGCCACAGAAATATATTTGATGAGTGTCATCAAGAAAAAATTCAAAATGATGTCCAAGATCATTTTCTTTATTGAAAAGATAATCAGTTTCAGTTATAAAATGGATTTTTATATCTAAGAATAATATTTGTTATTTTGGCATAAGGTGATGTTTCTCAAACTAAGAAGTGGAACCCATTAGTTAGTTGTGCTATATACAAAAAAAAATACTAATAATAGAAGGAAAGAGGCAGGGGAGGGGGAGAGGAAAGAAAAAAATAGAATGAATAAAAAAATAGAAAGTATCTCACCATATGGTTAACTATCGTTTTGTGAAACATTTGTTTTACTTATATATACATAAATGCACAAGAATATATTATGCATATTGCAGAATTACAATGTAAAATGTATTTCCTATTCTAGGTTATGTTTAAAAAGTTCTGAATGCTGCAATAAGAGAAGCTGAAAAATAATACTAAGAGAAGAGAAAATATTAACATTAGAGGTTATCAGGACATGCTCTTTAGCTGTCAGATGTGTGTAGGTAGGAAAACAATTGGCAAGGCAATAACTATAACCAGCCTAAATAAAACAGTACCTCATCACAGTGAGAGCATCATGAGGTTGGGCCACATCAGTGTCTGTTCCTCTCTGTTCTGAACACAGGCAGTGTGCAGCCAGCAGGGTGAAACTGCTGACGGCCCTCCAAGGATGGAAGTGTGAATGCATTCAAATTCACACTTGCAAAATGAAACACAGAAGAGGGCCAGCCCAGAGCTGTTGCCTACTATCAGAAATGACAGTTAAATGATTTCAGTGGCTTTTTTTCTGCCTTTGTATCTCCCTCATTTTTTTTTTTTAAAGAAATAACTAAGTAAAAAGTAAAAAAAACCCTGAAATGATGATGATACCTTGACTGATGAATTTGTATAACTTCTGGGAATGAATTGGCTGGATGGGACAGAAAGTGCACTGAGCATTTCCTATACTGCAGATAGCAATAGCAGGGAGGGAGGGCTGGTCCCAGGATAGCTTTTGCTGTATCTTTTTGTCAATAACGATGGACAGGTTGCTTCAGCTACACTGATAAGAATATCTTCCCCTTACCATCTCTGCAAAGGCAAGTGAGACTTTCAGTCATCCATAGATTTTAAGTTACTAATCCTAATGAGATTTTGATTTTATTAGAGGTGTGGGGGAAAGGGAGAATTTCTTGAAAGATACTCCTCGAAAGAATAAAGTTGAACGTTTAACCCTCACTTAACTCAAGAGAGACATCTCATTCGAACTTTCGAAGGAGAAGCTCAGAGGCAGAAATAAGGAATTCTGCTGTTTCGCCTTGTAACCCTATACAATAATTTAATCTCAATTAACTTTTTCTGTAACACCTGGTAGAAAAGGAGTTCTGATCAAATAATTTAAATTTAATATACATTAACTTAAAGTTACCTAAATTAAGGGGACTGAATAAAGTACTAGGGTTGTAAAGAAGACCTCGTCATCCTGTGAATTTAACATGAAACAACGAACCTTAGTATAAGGCAATACAAGGTATACTGAGTATGTCATAGTGAATGGGAGGACTAAGACATGTTGAACTAGACTATGAGGTTTCATACAAACCCAGGGGTCATCCCTCACCCCTCAGGGAGGCGGTCCACCACAAGCAAACAATGCCCACCTCTCACTGTTGCTTCTCATTGTTCCACCAAACCCATTTAGGTCATCATCATCTCTTATTTGAATTCCAGCCATAGCCTCCAATTTTTCTTCCTTTTAGTTCTTTAAGCACCATAAAAATTGGCTCTAGGGAATTCACACAAGTTTTTTTTTCTTTCTTTCTTTTTTCTTTAAACTTATTTTGACTAACTTCTCCTGATCTTTTAGCCCTTAACTTAAATATCTTTTCCCAGGGGAGATATTTCTTGACCCAAGAGCTAATTAGATTATATGAGCTATGTGTTCTCATAGCACTGTGCATCCCAAACCCCCAAGACAAACACTTAATATATTTGAAATATACTTTTTGGTTTAATGTCTCCCTTTCCCACGACATTGCAAATCATGTTCACTACTAAATTAGCACAGTGCCTGGCCCATATTAAGATATATATATATACACACATACAGACATTTGTGTTTGAAGCAGTTTCAGCAAATGGAGGCAAAGAGAGAATAGATGATTAGGGTATTTTGAACTGAATGGAGATTGTGGCAATATGTAACTGAGGTATGGAATATGCTAGCATACTGTCTTGGAGAGGACACTGAGGTTGTGACACTGGAGTCCTGTCCCAAATCCAAAGCTTATCAGCCGTTCATCTTTCGGCAAGTTAAACTAAAGTTGATAATGGAATAAAAACAGTACTTTTGATGACTCAGCATAGACATTATTGTCCTTAATGTCACATCTACTTTCCTATGAAGAAGGAAGCAACAAACAAGAAAGGGACTTATCACCTATGGCTTCTTTACTTCACTTTAAAATCCCAGAGTGGTACTTCAGCACCTCTATATTCATACAGCAGTGTCACTCGATAATTTCATTCTTAGAAATTATTTTGATTTTCTTTGTTATGTTTTATACTTTCCCTTTATGAGAAAATGCTGGTCCATCAGAAAAAAGGCTTGGTTGACACAGGAAATGTCTACCATCTTTTCTACTTATTTTTTCTCACTGCTTTATCCTTAAAAACTAAAGAGGCAGTGTTTTTTATAGAGTCTGGACCTGGGATCCTGGGGCAATGCCCCAGCACTCACATTCTGACACATAATAGCTGCAAAAATGAATGTCTTCTGTTCTTACTATGACAAAAGGGTTTTTCCATTTTCAGGGATGCATAATTCATAGGGGGGTTCTGGAGACACCCTCTCCTGCTTTTTAATAACTCAGTAAGTATAGAAGTTCTTTGAGAGTTATATTTTCAGAGAGATTGGTATTATGACAGGATTCTTCAAAGCAGAATCTGGGATCTGCACTATTTGAATTAGCTCAGATAGACTTAAAATGGGTTTTTACCTCTATACAGTGATCCCATTTGAAACATTGTTAGTATAAACCTTTTTTTTAGAAAGTGAGTTGAGATAAGATGGCTTGGTGTTATACAATGTGATTGGATCAATGGGAAGTGAGGGGGACTTGGGAGAAAAAGTCTGCTCCTCTGGGGAGAAGTGTTTTATCATCGCAATTGACACTGCATAGTGATAATAAAAAGCAGACTGACTTTTAATTGGTTTTATAATTGTTTTTAATTTCTATTTGGACAATATCTGACCCCTGTTGCCTGCACCTGGGACAGGGGACAGGCCATCCCAATTGCCCCGCCCCTCCTACATCGCTGGCTTGGGTTTTTGTTTTTTTTGCCATGCTGGAAAAACTACCTAAGTAGTCTTGGGTACGTCAATCCCTGAGTCTGTTGTCTTACTTACAAAATTAGAAACTTGCAGGTTTAATACTCTTTGGTTCATTATGCTAAATACATATAAGTAAACTGAAAACCTTGATATCATCTGGATTTCTGTAACAAGGGCAACTACATTCTCTGAGCTCTCTCATAATTCTCTTTTACCTCTGAGGTCTATACATGATAAAAGTTAGTATTAAAAATTTATTGAAAATATTATATAGAAAGAAATGCATATTGTTTTTCTTCTAATCATCTGCCAATTCTTCAAATCCCCAGGCTTTTAAATAGGGTCAACAGGGTGCTATTTTCAAAGCAGACAATTCTGCTAACCAAGAAAATACTTTCTTGGCTCTTAGTAAACTATGAATGTCTGAAGCTCCCAAGGGTTATTCAACGCTTAAGAGATGAAAAATATCTTTCCTAAATTGGATAAAATGATATGTGGATAAATATGTATATAGTATTTTAATAAGGGGAGTAGACTGTTTTCTTTCATTGTGTCTTCTATTCATGTTGCCCTGAATTTAAAGTACAGAGGAAGTTGTTAAATTACATTTAATAATAGTGCAGGGTGTTTAATGTATATTAATTAAATATCAGCAGATGGTAAAGGGAGTTCTTGCTGAGTATGAATAAGGAGAGAGAGAGAGAGTTCTAACTGCCGTGTAATTAAGCTGAACTTGCAGAAACAATGGAGGTGCGATTACTTTTTTATTAACACATAATACTTAACATGCGATGTGGAAGAATTTAATTACTCTGTTAACTCCTATTATGTTAATCCTAGTTGCTCTCACATCGAGTTGGTCTCTGTTCCCAATAAACACGGTGGAGCAGCCTGAGTCACATGATTTCCAAATGTTTTGTTGGTCATGTTGTGCAAGTTGAGAGGTGGTCCCTGCGTGTCTCAGTGCCTGGATGTGCCTCAGGACCACAAGGCAAGTGGCATGTCACCTCTGTTTCCCGCTAAATGTTAGTGGGTGACTCCAAAACTTTGGAGAAGAGTAGAAACAGAGGGGTGAACTTATTTTTCTTGCTGTGGCATGTCTTGGACATATCGTATTTGAAAATCAAGTTTTATCCAAGTTAGAGAAAAAGTTAGGAAAGAAGAAACTGAAAGTTTCTTCCTTGAGATTGGTAAGCAAGTTAGCTGCTATGTATTGCAAGCAAGCCCACTCTCTGAGGGTGTATTTGTTTGAATGCAAATGTACTTGTTAAACTAAAATTGTTACTTGCTGGTGATTGATACATATTTCTGAATGTCATAACAATGAGAGAATTTAGTCTTTTCTAGTGGTGCTGGTCTGGATCCCACCAATGTTTTCATGGAATTCTCAGCAAGTTCAAGATCTTCATTAAAGGAACAAGTGATAGATCTTGTTACTGAGTAGTGCTCTTGATTAATATTCTGTGTTTGGCTGAGACCTTCCCTGGTCTGATTACGGGCATATGAAAACTCGTTCCAGGGAGGCAAGGTATGAGTAGCCAACTATTTGTAGTTTCATTATGAGGAAAGCTCATGAGAAAAATATTTATGAGACAATGCCAATCTTCAGTGATTATTTGCTTTCCAGAGGGGGAAAATAGGCAGTTCTTCATCTGCCCCTGTTTTCTAGCTAGAAAGGGGAAAGTATTATCAAACAGACAAGCAAATCATAAAGAGAAACATTGCTAATCACCACTAGAAAGCCAACTTCACTACATTTTCTCCTCTGTCGTGGTAGGATTTGATATCTAACTGATTCTCTGTTCGCTTCCCAGTGTTAGAGCTATAAATGCTGACAGCAAGTATTACCAACTGTGCTCGGAGTCAGGGATGATTTTAGGGGGCTCTAGTGAAAACCGAGGTGACTCAGTTTAGAATTAAGCTAAACTTAGTTCTAATATTCTCTTTCCTTTTTCACTTATGTTTAAGTACCAGGTCTTGCAATATAGATTTCAAACCAAATCCTCTTCATTTTACGCTCTAATTCCTGTAACTGAGACTCCATTTTCTGGGCTCCTAACTTGCCCAGTATTCAAGTATTCCTAGAATTTAGCGAGTGTAAGTAACACCCGGGATTACTCAGAGGCAATGGGACCAAAGTCATGCAGAGCCGTTTGACTTTAGGGCCGGAGCTATTAGTTACAGAGTTCTGATGACCTTGAGATTTTCCTGGTTTGGGTCACATCTCTAATGCTCATAACTTTATGACTTTCATTATCAAAAAAAGTCATCAAAAATGTTGATAGCCCCCTGAAGAATAATATAAATTTTTTCCATTTTAATTTTTGCAAGTTGCTTTGAAATTCCAACTTGTGTGTGCGCGCACATGCGCACCCTGTCACACCATTTAATTTATTTTTCCTTACTCTAACTCCAGTCCTGTTTCTGGTACTTTCACCTGAAACATCACTGGATTCAACTGTGTTGAATTAGCTTAAATATGCCTAGAAAGTAGAAGTGGATTTGGTTCCTTACGAACCCAGCCCCAAACTCTTGTGGGAGCACTGCTTACCTGCAGCTTTTAATGAGGAAATAGAGCCCATATGTAAATAAGCACAGTCATTTCCATTAGAGCCCGACAAGCTCATTGGGTTTATACTATCTGCGTGCATTTCCTGAATACTCAGGATAAAGTTAGGGTTGCTCTCTGCTTCTGGTAAAATAACCCGAGTGTTGCATTAAGTTCATGAACTTCCCCTTTGAATCTGTTGCTTCCTCATCTGGTTCTGCAGCAAGATTTGCAACTAGAGCTGGCTCTCTGCAAAAGCAGAGTTTGAAACATAGATCAGCCTATCTAAATGTGCAATGTTCTCATTATAGCTCTAAATGGAATCTCCTTCTAAAAATAAATTATAAGACACAATTAATAACTCATTTTCATTAATGTAGATAATTCTTCTGAGTCATTTAAAATGCATATGGCAGCAAAATAGGGGCCTAGCCAACAAAAATTCATTTTCAGAAGTCAATCTTATTATTTTTCTAAGAACCTGGAGAGATGTAGGCAACCTGACACACCACAGACAGAAAAGAAAAACACAATGTTTTAGACTAAAAAAAAAAAAAAAAAAGGCAATTCCCAACATTAAATAAACCTACCATGACCTTCAAAAATTGAAAGAATACAGGAAACTTTCAAATCTAGAAATAAGATAGAACATTATATGTTAGGTATTTCTCCACCAATGGCAAAGAAATATCTGATTTTTCTAAATTGTGAGAAGATATCTGGGTCCTGAAAGCTTTTTTTTTCTTTCTACTCTAAAATTAAAGTGCTCAAATTTCATGGAGAGTGGATCCCAGCTTATTTTGGGGCAAACACTTTACAATTTCAAGCACAGTGCTTCCTAAGCTGCAAATAAATCCCAAGATATATAGCCCAATAAAGTAAAATTTCCAAAGTGGTTAATAGGGTAAAACATGTTTTGGGTACTGTAGAGGACACAGTAAAAGGATCAACTTACAGTATAGGGATGTGAACCACACTGACTCAGGTTTGAACTGGACTTCATAAGACTTAACTATCCTCATGCCTTTATAGCCTATTTTCAGATCAATGGCCCAAGGGATCCTTTTAAATTGTAAGCCAGATCAGGCCATTCATCTGCTCAAAATTCTTCAATAGCTTCACAGATAGGAAACTGGCCTTTACTACCATACTGACTTTATTCTGTTTTACCCTTGTTTGCCTTCTCTCTTCCTACTGACTTCCTTGTTCATTCAGAACTATGTCAAGCATATTTTCAACTCTGGACCTCTGAATTTGCTACAGGGAAACCTCCACAGCTACAAAGTACTATGGGGAAACCTCCAAATAGGAGACCACCCCCCTCAATTAAACTCTTTTGCTTAAATGTTCTGTAATTAAAGAAGCCTTTTTAGCCAATCTTTACAAAATATCAAACTCATCCATTCTCCACATGCTTTATTAATTTTGCCCATAGTATTTATTATCATCTGGGTGATTTGGATTGATTGATTGATTGCCTGCTTTGTTCCTCTAGAATGTGAGCTCTCTGAGAGTGATGGTTTTCCTGTGGAAGATCCTGCATGGAGAATAGTGACTGCCATCTACTATTTATTCAATACATATGGGTAGGGTGAAGTATGGACAAGATTATTCTAATTGATCATAATTACTTCAACAGCACCACTGCAACCGATTAACAAACAACAATTCACTGTTACTTATTTTTAGTACAAAAAATTATTTGAGCCACCAAGATCTTGAGTTTTACAAATTCAGTTGTCACAAATAGGATACGAAACTGGTGCAGAGAGAGGCTTTATGACTCATAGTAGAAAGTAAAAGAGATTAAAATTAGTACAAATAGAATACTCGAACTTTTAAAAAATATACATAACTGTAATTTCAGTGTGGTAGAGTTGAGGACTTTCTTCCAAATTAATAGTAAGATTAGTTCTGCCTTTTATATAATTCTCTGGGGGAAAATTTTACTTGTACAAGTTACTGATGGTGTTCATTTAGAAAAAGAAATGATGACAGAAAATAATTGCTAGCCATAGGCAATTATCTAATTACAAAGTCACAGTTACTGTAGTAACACACTTAATATTACTATTACTCTAACATTTCATGAGCACTTCACCAAATGTCAAGCATTTTGTTAAGAGCTTTAGATGTGATGCTTATTTAATCCTTAAGCAGCCTATGACACAGATACTAATATTATTTCTATTTTATAGACAAAGAAACTAAGATTTCGGGATATTAGTTTTCTCAAGATTACAGATTAGCACTTCATTGAAACTGAGGTCAAACCCAGGTCCTTCTGGCCTCAAAGTCCAGGTTATTAGTCTCTAGTTTCAAAAGCTATGGTCAGTTATATGACTGGGGAACGTATCCTGTTTTCTCATCAAAATTCATGCAAATTAATTATAAAAGATTATATGGAATATACTGTTCTTTACATAAATGTAAAAGGGATACAAGAAAATATGCATGTGTCTGCTTATACAAAAGAAATGGAAGCATAAATAAAAAACATGTGAGATGAGTTATCTAACAGGAGTAGGTGGGGAAGAATAGGGATATGATTATAGGGTAGACGGGATGAGGAGAGAGTGACATTTCTTTAAATATATCTTCTTGCTTAGCTCTGGTAAAGTTTTACCTGTACCATGTGATGCTGTGATTTACAATGAGATATTTACATTTTGTCTTCATACCAGTTTCTGGCACAGAGCTCCTAAAACCCTTGGAATTTCCTAAGAGATGAAAGCAATAAGCTTGTCTTTTGTTATGTTAATGAGACAACTTTTGGAAAACATCTAAGGATGAGGGCTGGTTGCCAGGAAATCAGGCATGTAATTAGAGGTTTGGAACTTTCAGTCCCAGCCCCCTGAGTTCAAGGGAGAGGAGAGGGGCTAGAGGTTGAAACGATAGCCAGTGGGCAATGATTTAATCAATCATGTTGATATAATGAGACTTCCAGAAAAAATGAAAAGGATGGGTTAAGCGAGCTTCCAGATTGGTGAACACTTGGAAATTTAAGGAGCGTGGTGGCCTCGGAGAGAACATGGAAGCTCTGCACCCTTTCCCCACACCTTGCCTTATGCATCTCTTCCAGCTGAGTTACATACTTTTATGGTAAACCAGTAATATAGTAAGTAAAATGTTTATCTGAGTTGTGAGCCATTCTAGCAAATTATTGGAACCTAATAAGAGTGTTGTGAGAACCTCTGATCTGTGGCTGGTAGGTCGGAAAACAGACAACAACCTGGAGTTGTAATTGGTGTCTGAAATGGGGAGGGCAGCAGTTTTGTAGGACTGTGCCCTTAACCTATGGGATATGACACTATATCTAGGTAGTTAGTGTCATAATTGAATCAAAATGTAGGATACCAAGCTGGTGTCCTAGAATTGTTTGTTGGATATAAGGGGAAATCCCCATCGATGCTCCCCCCCCTGCAAGGGGTTCTGAATTTTGTAGTCAGAACCCCTTACTCCACAATAAATAATTTACATTAACCAGAATGTTTGGAGGTGCGAGGATCCCAAACGGGATTTAAACTGTAACAAATGACTATAACTGTATTATGCTTGAATAACTTGAAAAAAATAATCACGTTGAAAGAGGTGAGGGGAAAAAAAACTGACCTAAATAACTTTGGAAAATAAAACTTTGATTATATGCTGCCAGGATGAAAACAAAAAGAATTGTATAGTGACATGCCTTTTTTGTTAGTAAATTTGGTTTTCACAGGAATATAGCTAGTCATACTGAAACTAACTTATGTATATATTAGGATTGAGAAAATAAGTAAATATATAGTAGATATTTAAAGCCAGGTTTCTCCTGTTGGACAAAGAAGTTACAGGTAAGAAAATGGACAAGGCTATATCTATACGTACGTGAAAATACATACATTTCACTATCTTTGTCTAAAAGGAGGACTTACAAGTAAGGATACCCCAGTTACAATGAACATATCTAGTGCCCAGATCTTGGTTTCTAAATGTCATGCTTTAATAAAAGGATATAGTGTTTCTTGGAGAAATGACTGATTATAGGGCTGGGGCACAGGAAATAGTCTTGGAATATTTTATGATGCAAGGATATAAGGAAGTGTTTAAAATATAACAGAAGTAACCCAAAAGAATACAGGAACTAATTGAAGGATCTCTCAATGGCAAATGTGTGAGAACTTGAACAACGAAATATGGCACTAATAGATTATAACACAAAGAATTAAAATATTCATGATATCATACTGATATAAATAAATAAGTAAATTAGGGAGAAAAGAAAGCACCTTCTTAAAAACTAACTTCAATTAAACAATGTGGAAAGAATGGTAGAAATGAAAAATTATCACTAGGAAAACATGGCAGTAATAACAGTTGCAGACAAGGTTCGCTGATGAATGTTAAAATTAGTGGACAAAAATATGATGAGAAAAAAAAGGACTTCTGCATAATCTCAAAGTATCTCCCAATAAGACACTTATTAATTAAAAAGGGAAAAGTAGTAACTATAAAGTGGAAATACTTAGCAAATACCAACTTAACAAAGTGATCAAAATTAACACTGATAATAAGACATCAAAATCATTTGCTCTCTGTTATGAAGCACTGAGAAAGGCATAGCATCATTTCTGTGGTAGTCTTGTAAAAAATGCATAACCTCAATCTAATCCTGAGAAACTTTCAGACAAATCTAAATTGAAGAATGTTGTATAAAACAACTGACCAGGAATCTTCAAAATTGTCAAGTACATGAGAGAGAAAGACTTGAACTGTCACAATTTGAAGGAAAAGGCTACATAACAGTTAAATGTAATCTGGAATACTGAATTGGATCTAGAACTGTAAAATTTAGTTTAAAAATTGGTAAAACTATAATAAAGTCTCTAGATTATTCAATAGTATCCCACAATGTTAATTTCTGGTTTCAATAATTTTATCGTGGTTATATACGATGTGAACATTAGGGAAAGCTAGGCAATGAGTATATAGGAACTCTATCTTTTTGCTATTTCTGCATTTTGAAAATCAAGTTTAAAAATACATAAGCACTTGAAAATAATCAAAAGAAAGCAAGATGGGAGAGTCCAAATAATTTATATGAAATACATTAATTTCCAATGAGAAGAAGACAATTTAGACCATATATTTTACTGAGCACTGTATTAGTCTGCTTAAGATACCATAACAGAATATCACAGATTGGGTGGCTTAAACAATGGAAATTTGTTTTCTCACAGTTCTGAAGGCTTGAAGCCCAAGATCAAGGTACTGGCAAGGTTAGTTTTTGGTGAGGCTTCTCTTCCTGGCTTGTAGGCAGTCACCTCTTTACTGTGTTCTTACATGGCCTTTCTTTTGTGCACTCACAGAGAGTAAATAATCTGTTTTTTCTTTTCTTATAAGGACACTGACCCTGTGAGATTAGGGTCCCCTCCTTATGACCTCATTTAACCTTAATTACCTTCCGAGAGGCCTTATCTCCAAATATAGTAATATTGGGGCTCAGGCTTCAATGCATTTGCATTTTGGGATAACGATTCGTTTCGTAACAGGAACCAAACAAATTCATTATCTTCATATTTAAAAAAAAAAAGTGCCTATATTGATGGAGATTTTCTAAAGAGAAAAGGACAGAGCAAGCAGAAAGATGAGAAGATGGAGAAAGCAGAGACTAATTCTATGTAAGATAATGTGATAAAAGAACGTATGTCTTCTAGATGAATATTTGTGGAATAGGTTTGCTGGGGCGGTACCCACTATTTGATTACCACATATATCATAAGTTTGTGACACAAGAGACTACATGGAGGGTGTGTGTGTGTGTGTGTGTGTGTGTGCATGTGTGTATGTATAAGGCATAAAACACTTTGATTTCTCATTAGATTGCCCAGATTTTCATATAACCTCTGAAAACAGAGGAGAAATGGTATTTAGTAGCAGAAGTAGCTCTGTTAACTCATACTAGCTGAATCTCAGTTATATTCAATCTGATATAGAACTCCATGAAATAGACAAGCATGACATTTAAATGCTAGGATGATATACCTTTCTTCCTAAACCCCTGTACTTTAATTAATAATGTACGGCCATATTCCTTAGCCAAGTCCACTTCTTAAGTATGTTTTTTGACATTTTCCTGCAAAAAAAAATGGAACCCCTACTAACATCATTAGCTTTGCAGGAGTTTCTCCAGAGAATGGGCAAAGCAACTGCCAATTCTAACCAGCCAGGATGGAGGGGGAAAATAAAGAAACGAAAAGGTGGTATAAAATAGAGTAAATCCCTACAGTAAATGCGAGGTGTTTTGTTTGCAAAACTAAAAGATGAAACAAATATTACAGCTTTCAGATACATCAGTGAAAGAAAACCAAACCAAATGCATGATTGCAGTCCTAACCTACCAAATCAGAGACCACAGTGAATCAAAGGGAGAAAAAAGGAGAAAGATCACACCAACGACTTCCACGATATATGCATCCGGATATGTAGAAATTTATCAGTATGTTTGCTCAGCTCTTCTTCATTTGGGGAAGGATTATTGATTGTAAATTTTCCAAGGTTTTCACTCATTGCAGTTATTCTTGTAGTTTTCCTCCAAGTGCTGGTTCATCAGAAAGTGATGAAGAGGGGCTCTTACACAAATGAAGTCCACCGGCATTAAGAGAATAGAAAAGAATATATATTTATCTCTGTCTTAAGTTCCTGGCACTGAGTTCCTGAAACTCTTGCAATTTCCTAAGCGATAAGAGAACGAGGAACATCTTTCGTTCTAATATTTGGTTCTTGACCCCAGTCTCTGACATACAAGTTCCTAAATCTCTTGGAATCTCCTGGGTGATAGGACTGTCTTGTTCTAATAAGGTGACTCTTGGTGGGCTCTTGGATTGGGGCTGGTCACTAGAAAGACCAAGCCATGACTAGGAGCTTGTGATTTTCAACTCTCTCTCTCATTTTTCCAGGGAGGGGAGAAGGGCTGAAAATGGATTACATGATTGATTTTGTCTATGTGATGAAGCCTCTATAAAAATCTCAAAAGTACAAGGTTCAAAGAGCTCATGTTGCTGAACCCATGGAGGTGGTGAGAAAGTGGCACACCCAGAGAACTCCATTCCCGTTCCCACATGCCTTGTCTTACACATCTCTTTCATCTGGAAATTCACCTGTATCCTTTATTATATCCTTTTATAATAAACTGGTAAACAGTAAGTAAACTATTTTTCTGAGTTTTGTGATCAACTCTAGCAAATTCATTGAACCCCAAAGAGGGGGTCATGAGAAGCCCTGATTTATAGCTGATTGGTCAGAGGCACAAATAACAACCTGGACTTATGATATGCATCTGAAATAGAGGGCAGCAGTCTTGTCACACTGAACCCTGAAGCAGTGGGATCTGACACTGTACCCAGGTAGATAGTGTCAGAATTGAGTAAAATTGTAGGACACCCAGCTGGTGTCACAGAATTGCTTGGTATGGAACAAAACCCCACAGATCCAGTGTCAGAAGTGTCGTGAGTGTTATAGCGGTATGAGAGTAAGGAGAAACACAGGAACAGTGTAGGTTTTACCTACTCAACTAGGAAACATCTGTTTGGGAAGAGACTGAGGTGAGTTCCTGGTTAAAAAGCAACTGAGGCATAATGTAGGCATTTGATTGATCTGTGCCATCCTTGTCCTTGGGGCCAAGCAAAATCAATAGCTTCCTATAATACCTTGGATTGAGGCAAATATGTATGTAAAGCCATTCACAGTTAAAGCCATGGAAAATTCAGGACCATGCAAGTTCACTGCACTTTCTCTGAATCATAAACAATTGATCTTTTGTACTCCCGCTGCCAGTGGCACCAAAGTAGTAAGAAAGAATTAGGCAAAAACAAGAAAATTATGGCACTTTCGGAAATTATCTACCTATAGGTTATAATGACAAAGGGTTAGTAGATAAGTGGTTATAATAAACTGAACAAACTATTGAATCTTTATGAGAGACCCCTTAGTTAGCTAATAGATATTCATGGTGGTGGTGGGGAGCATATAAAGGGCATATAAAATTAACAGGTCATCTTTGTCATAGATTAGGATTCAAAGGAGTGTCAGCTGAAAATTTAAACAGACTCAGTAAATGATGCTTTAGACTTAGAATTGTCATTGCCTTGCTTGCCAAGTTCTCATAAATCTTTGATTATTAGTCTCCAAACATCATGAAGTGGTAAAGAGCAGAGGAGAAAAGAAGGTAAGACAGAATAGGTAAGTATAAATGACAAAGAGTAAAGGAGTTTAAAGCATAGAAAGAAAATGAAAGTAGGGAGAAGGCCACATCACAGTGTTTTCATTGTCTTGGATGGTTATCTAGCCCAAGAAATTTTACCAACACTGTATAGAGTGAAGCATTCAAAACTTAAGAGACTGGTCTCTCAACAGTCTTTGACACAACTGGATGACACTTTAATATTTTCTACCTATTCCATTTCCACCCTCAAGTAACATGTCTAACCTCCTACTGTGAGCTCTTTCCTCTCCACAATTGTTTCTGATCTGCTGCATGATTCCTTCCTTCCGAAATGGCACTTACTTTTAGTAACAGACCCTTGGTTCAGCTCTGGTTTTGCTTTTTACCTTCTTTCATGGGAAGCCCGAATTCAGGAATTTTGACAGGAATCTGGGCTCTATCTCATCCCCAGCCCAGACCCTAAGGCCAAAGTCCGAAAGCTTGGGACAATGGAAATTGTAAAGATAGTCTTCAAGCCAAGCTATTCTGACTCTATACATATCCTGTGGCCTTAGGCAAGCCATTTAAGATTCAGATTTCATTTTTTAAAAATCTGTAACACAGATTACCAACATATCTCATATTCAGACAAAGAATATGGAGGTGTTTTGTAAGATATAAAGGGATGGATATTCAGACAAAGAATATGGAGGTGTTTTGTAAGATATAAAGACTATGGAATTCCAATTTACTGAAGAAATGTAGTTAAATTCTTGAGGCTACCAGCCCTTTCTTCCCCTTTTCCCATGGGAGAACTTACTTGCAGGGCTTGAAAGAGTGTCCTAGGCATAAAAATTCACCCCATGGCACCCACTTGAACTACAGTCATCTCAATGTCCCCTAGGAGGATGTCTCACAGGAGTAGAAGCCTGATTGTCAGGTTTCATGAAGCTTGAGAAGAAATATCCAACCTTCCTTCTTCTTAACTGGAAGTGGCTACATAGGATAAGGAGAGAATGAGGTATGTATCTGTCAGAGTGCCTAGGAGGAAGTCAAAGGCCAGGCATTGGACAGATCACCTTGAGATGTCAACTCTGAGACATAGAGAATGTAGAAGAGCAATGCAGACTGTTTCAGAGCTACAGAATCCCCATCAGTGGGAGGAATCTTTGAAGTGAGCTTTCCAAGACAAGTACTGTGACTTCTGGTCAATGTTTGCAATTTGCCTTTATAGGCTGTGGTATGTGCTGTTATATGGTTTGCACAGCTTTAAGGATCACGGTCAGGAAAGACAGCAGGGAAAATAGAAATACATAGCTAAGAAGAGTCTCCCTTGGGGCAGCAGGAAAGAACCCTCCAAACTTATCAAAGAATGGTGACAAGTGGTACAGAATCTTTGGTTAACACAAAGATGAAAATTTGGTCATCACCATCATAATTCCATACATCTCCCTATAATATGTCCAACAATGTAATAATAGCATTTCTTTATACAACAAAATCTTGTTAAAATGATATAGTTTTATTCAAAACAGCATGAATTTGAAGTAGTTCTTTCTTCCTAGTTGACTTAAATGTTTTATTGCTCTTAAATAAAATATCAGATAATATAAACTTAAAGTTATTTTTTCCATGGCTCCCTTAATATAGAATTAACAAGATGTTACTAAATTATTTAGAATTTTCTGGTAAAGTGCCCATAAAGCTTTCACAAAAATAATAGGAAATATGTTCATAATTTTCATCTGGCATGTGATAAAACTCATCTTCTGGAACTTGAGTAACTCCTTTAGCCAGCAGGGCCAGTCTTCTGTATCGTGGACTTTACTGTGGGCTGGAGCTGAGATCTGGAGTTAGAGGTGGTAAGTCTGTACATCTCAGTTTGGATAGTAGTGGAAGGACAACAATGCTGCCAGCATCAGGCATTCAGGGAAAATGGTGTCAAACAAAACTAATTTGGACAAACTGATTGCTCCAGAGAGCAAGGAGTTCTCTAAAAGAGAAAAAGATACACAGCTGCAGAGAATCTAGGAGTGAGCTGTAGTTAGGGAGATAGGGCAGTGAAATATCACAGTAGTGCTTTTGGAATTAGATATGCATTAGTTTTTGGTGTCTGCCACTTTTAAGCTGTGGGACTTTGTGGAAGGCATTTCTGAGCCCTGGTTCCTTTATTTATAAAATGAATTGCCAGCCTAAAATTTATGACAGAGAGCTGAAGTGAGAATACCAGAAAAACCTAGTCCAAAGGTACTAATACTTTATTTAATAGGATTGTTGTGAGAATTGAGTGAGCAAAATTAAGTGAAAGTGCTCTGTAAACTGAAAGGCATTATATAAATATTACTCATTATTTTGTGTACCACATGAAACAAAAAATGTTTTTTCAAATTATAAAAAAAAAAATGTTAACTACAGACATATAAAAAATATACAGCTGATCCTTGAATAACATGTAGGTTAGGGGCACAGACCCCTGAACAGTTGAAAATCCATGTATAACTTTTGACTTCCCAAAACTTAACTATTAATAGCCTATGGTTGACCAGAAGCCTTATTGATAACATAAACAGTCAATTAGCACATATTTTTTACATTATATGCACTGTAAACTGTTTTTTACAATAAAGTAAGCTAGAGAAAAAGTGTTATTAAGAAAATCATAAGGAAAATACATTTGCAGTACTTATTTTTTAAAAATTTGTGTATAAGTGAACCTATACAGTTCAAACCCATGTTGTTCAAGGGTCAACTGTATATAACTGTGTGTGTATCTATATATACTCATATAGATAAATAGATAGATAGATAGATAGATAGATAGATAGATAGATACACACAAACATATCTACATATACATCTTGAAAGAGAACATTTAAAAGTTACAATTAAACTCAGTACTCAAAATGTTAAAAAAAAAGATGTGGGAAATTTTTTCCTTTGTGTTTGTGTGTATGTATGTATCTGTATTTCAATTAGGATCACATGCATCTAGCATGAGGCTACATACTAGCCAGTACTAAAACTACATTTTCTTCTTATTGAATAGCATTTTAACATGTTTTTAAATATCTTATTTCTCAATAAGGGAAAAGGAGAAATCGAAAATCAAAAAGATTATTGATTTAATCTTAATAAAATGAACCCAAGGTGACTTTCATAAGAAAAATATTTTTCAAGTCATTTGTTGGTAAGCACTACTAGCTGTAGGGATTTTTGTTACCTCTGCCAAGAATTGTGAATAAAAGGTTGAAAAAAACATATGCAAAGCAAATGTCAATATAGTAGTAAAAAAAATCTTCAGGGAGAAAAAACAAATAAACGAACTCCTTACCACATAGTAAAGATTGTAGAAAAGTGTTAAGGATTTAAAATATATTATCAGGCATCGAGGTCTAGAATACCTGCTTATTGTAAAGTTAAAATATAAACAGAATCTTATTTAAAAAAGAAAAAAAAGCTAATTCTGTATCTCAATAAGTAGTTAAAGAATGTGGACAGCAAACCTTTACCAGCACTTTAGAGACCAGCTTCACTGTGAACATCGTTCTCAGCCCCCAGTAGAATAACCAATTCCAGATTATCTCTTGAAATGTGCATCTAGCGTAAGGCTAGAAAGAGACCATCTGAGCTGCATGTGAAGTTCTTGTTATTTTGAAGTACACTCCAAATAAAGAATTTCCTTATATATGAGTATTTAATCTAAGCTGGAACATCCCCTTCACTTTATTGCTTAAAAAATACTGCCCTTTATTGTCTTCGGGTCTTCGGCACTAAAGTGTGTTACATGCCACAGGTTTGCCTATGGGATTTTTTGGAGAGGACAAGAAAGTCAGTTGTACACATATTAAGTATGCTCCTGTTCTCTACTGCTGCATAACAAACCACCATACAACTTAGTAGTTTAAAAGACTGATGTGTATTCATGTTTCTTACAAATCTGAAATTTGGGCAGGACATGTGGTGCTGACTCACCTCTGCTTCGTGGTGTCTAGAGTCTCAGGTTGACTGACTCAATGGTCAGATGCTAGAAAAGCTGAGCCAGCACATTCCTCTCTTCATGTAGTTGCTATAGCTTTCCATGTGGTCTCTTCAGCATGGGACAAAGAGTCAGACTTCTTGCATGGCAGCTCAGGGGGCCAAGAGGGAATGTTCCCACAGGTCTGGAATCGTGTTCATATAATAGTGTTTCTATAGTCTGAAATTAAGAGAAGAATTTTTTGCTATTGATTTAATGTTATGTGGAGAAATCTACGTAGGAGAATAATTTTATCTCTATTCAAATTGTCACTGAATATCAGTGATGTTGTGGCAGGTGATGAAAAAAATAAACTGAATGAAAGAATGATAGATTTAATGAAAGCCAGAAATTGAAAAGAGTATTGCTTACAGGTTACAGAACAAGCAGTGAAAGAATGAAAAATTAGGGGAAGTGTCAATTAGTCTCAGCAATATCTCCATGTTTGGAGGAGCAGTACTTGAACTGAGAGAAAAACAGAAGTGAATTACAATTTTACACGGTTTTAATTTTACCATTCTGAGTCATAGCTACATTTATCACCACATATTACTGATATAGGTGTACCTCATAGACCTTCCCTGGGTTTGTGAATAAAAGCCTCTTCACTGTTAAGATCTCTAATGCCCCAAGATCTCATCCAGTAACCCTGTTATCAAGCCCGTAGAAGAGGTTAGTAATAGAGAATATACTTGTTTTATCATCGTTGTAATGAGAACATAGATCCAAAAAATAGCCTCATTTACTATTTTAGACAGCCATAATCGTTATTTTATTCTTCTTTCTAGAGATTGCCTACAATCCATGTTATCCAAAGTGTCCTAGTGCATTTTCTACTCAGTCTTTTTCTTATACCTTACAATATTCGGAGCTCTTTTACTCAGTTCCTCAGAAGAAGCGGGCTGTGAAAATCTACTTGTGGAAGAGCTACAACTTAGGTGGTATTCACGATCTCATATAATGTTCTAAGCAATTTACATATATTTACATCTTTTATTCTTAAACCCTATGAAGTAGTTACCATTAGTTATGACCATAGTACAAACGGAAAAATGGAGACCCTGGACGGTTAAATTAATTGCTCAAGACATTACTCAAATAATGAGTGGTAGAGCTGGGATTCAAATCTAGGCAGTCTCTCCAAAGTCCAAGTTTGTACATTACCTCTGAAAAAGCTCATAGGGCCGATTGCTACATAAAATTATTAAATGCTCAAAGAGAAGGAATGATCTTTAGCTAAGTTCAAATTTAATAGTAGTAATTGTGGTTTTTCATAGCTCAAATTTCAAGCCAAGTTTACCTGCTACTTGGTCCATTGCAGTTGGATGGAACCACCTGGGAAGAAACGAAGTTTAGAGCTATTTCTAACTTTTGTGGTAAGAAAACTGCTGAGATATGGTCTCAGTTGGAACAGCCATTCCAGCAGGTGGAACATGGCTTCTTGAGAGTACATATGTTGGCTCTGTGGAAATTTGGTTGTGTGTTGTGGTAGGCAATGTGGAGGATTGTTAGTAATAAATGGAGGGTCCTGGGCATGGCAATTCAGAAGCTGGTGATACATGGAGATCAAAGGAGACAGACAGTTGTCATTGGAGAAGTCAATTGTTGAAGATCCAAGGCATTGCTTAGTTATGGAAACTGATGAGTAGGAATTGTTATAGAGACAAGTGTGTTTTATTTTTGTGTCTTAGAATATTAGAGTGAAACTTCCTAAATCTTTCCTTTTAAAGAACAAAATAGAAGCACAGATCAGTTTATCAGAAGCAAAGTGTGTGATAGGAGAGATGCTAAAGAAAAAAACTATAAAGTCAGGTTAAGATCTGAAATTTGAAAGAATAGAAAGAAGTAAAAAATATTGTACTTTTAATATTTTATATGTACACATTGTTAAAAATATGAAAATAGAAAAAACAATAAAGGGGAAATAATACCCAACTTATATCTCTGTATTCATAAGTAGCCACTTTTTTAAAACGATATGTATTTTTAAATAATTTTTGAGTGCCTGCTTATATTATAGATTTGGGATAATATTTATACCCAGATCTGTATCATGCTAAATATGACATTGTAATCATCATTCCATTAGTCATTATATTGAGAAAAATGTTATTTGATAACATGAGTTTTAATAGTTGCATAGCATTCTATCCTATATGTATATATAATTAATTTCATCATCTGTAAATCTTTCAGCATTTAAATTATCTTCCAATTTGTTACTATTATCAATAACATAAAAATGAATACCCTTGCATTAAGTCTTTCTGCATATCCCTTGGTTATTTTTAAACAGCAATTTTACAGACAAGTGGTTGGGTGAATAAACTTCTTAAAGGTTTATAGTACATCTTGCCAAATTATTTTCTAGAAAGGTTGTATCTATTAATCTTCCCCTCATAAACTTGAAATATTATCTATAATAATTTATTCAATCGCTGCCCATTTCATGGTTGAGAGTGGAATTATGTCATTCGTTCATTAATTTAATAAATTTAATATTCACTAATAAAATGGTTGTTGTATAAACATTGTGTACCCAGATCTGCTCTAGATTCCAGAGAATCAAATAGTCTCATATTTGCTGTATTTTGCATTTTAATAGCAACTAGCCATATGAGCATTGATTATATGTGTTTCTTCCTTTATGAATTTTATATTTATGTTTTTCAACCACTTTTGTTGAAATGTTAGTTTTTTACTTTTATTGATATGTAAAGTCAAATCAAATGCTGATTTGGTTCAGATTCAAGTACGAGAATATTTTTGAGAGCTTTACAGAATTATGCAAGCATAAGTTCTAGTTTAAACTGATTCACTAATTGTTTTCATTCATCCAACTTACCTATCAAACAGTCATTGAGCTTATATTATGTGCTCAGATTCAAACATTCTTATAGGCACTGGGAGATACAATAATATGCCCTTTCTATTGCCAAGTACATCACAGACCAGTAACAGAAAACTGAGACAAGCAATTACAGCATAGGATTATTTTACTATTAAATAGGTGCATTTTTTTTTCTATTTAACATTCATTTGCCTTTCCTGCTTGGGAATGCTTCCGCACTTTGTGTTTTTGTTTTTGGTGGCAGGCACTGCTGATCTCTCAGATTGAATACTCAGGGAGCAAGATATTCCCTCTCTCTTTTCATCCCAGTAGCCAAGATTTGGCCATTTCATGCCGATAAGATGCTTTCATCCAGGACTTCGAATCTTAATCAAGTGGTGTAAACATTAATGGCTATAGTACTAGTGCTATACAATAATGATGGCAGAAGTATCCTGGAATAATATCACTGGTACCCAACTTCAGTAGCAATGTAGTATAGAGGCTGCAGAAGTGTCCTGATAGGGTGTGCTTGCTAAAAGACTACAGTTATACTTCCTAATTTCTAAGATCTGGAAACTGTCTTTATTGTTGTTGATTTTCCAAGTTTGTCCTTTTATATAATTTGGCCTTTACTAAAACAATAAAAATGAAAACAGAGTTTATTTTATTCTTTAAAAAATTAAAATGTAAAACAAGCTTGTTTTATTTTATTACATTTTTATCAAGTGTGATATCAAACAGTACAAGTTGCTACATATACAAGTCAATGAAATTTTCTAAAATAAACACAGCTGTGTAAGTCTGGATCAAGAAATAAAATATTCCCAGAACCCCAGAACTGACTAGAAGTTCTAAAAATTGTCTGTTTTTAGCTATATGTGTATAATCATAAATACATATTATTTTGTATTTGTTTCCTTTGCTAACATTGTTAGCGATATAGTTATATTTACACATCTTGTGTGCAGCCATAATTATTCTTTTTCATTTCTGTATAGTATTTCATTCTATCAATATACCTCAATGTTTTATTTATCTGTTCTACTGTTGGTAGATGTTTGAGCTATTTCCAAATGGTGCTTCTACAAATATTCTTGTACGATATCTTTTGATGAGTGTACACACACACACGCACACACACGGACTTCTGTTTGGTGTATATATATATATATATATATTATATATATAACATATACATATTATATATATATATACCTGAGAGTGGAATTGCTCAGACATAACATCCAAAATTATAAAAAAACTGAGAGCATATTTAGGGATGAGGAAAAAGAATTAGGCAATTAATTATAAGATTCAAAATGATCTCTCCAGAGAGTAGATTTTCTCAAATGTGTAGCTAAACCAGTTGGCAAATAACCACAACAGCTTATTTTAGCATCATCACTTAGCCTTCGAGGGATATTTACATTCCTACCTGAGCAAGATTGTCTCTATTTAAATAGACTCTGAAGTGGGTCCTATGCTCCCGAGGCAAATTAAAAATGAAATCCAGTAAGAATTGACAGGCTGTTCCCTAGAACTCTGAACAGCTCTAATTATGTTACAATACGTTTAGATGATTTAGCATAAAATAGTCTACCTGCCGTTTGAGAACTGAAACCTGAGTAGAATTTCCCCAAAGTGCTTCTCTTGATGTGCTCAGGGAAGCTTCAACATTACATATCAGTGTAGGGAATAATTGTAGTTTTTTGTACTACTTAATTCATTGCTGTGTTTGCCTTCTGTTTTTACATTCAGTAATATGGACAGCTTCATGATGCCAGTTCCATATCTGAATTTCCCAGCACTACTGTTTAAGTCATCCCCATCATGAATGCCTTCATCTTCGCAATCACTCAGTGTACAATGTAAAATTTTCATTCATTGGCCACAAGCTGGGCAAAACCTCAGTCCTAGAGGGGCATGCACGCTCTGAAACAAAGGGAGCACCCAAGCAGGAGAGTAATTTGTTCAGCTTCAACAACTCCTGCTAACAGAGACTTCTCCTAGTGGCATGACAAACTTTAGTGTCAGCTGTCCCCTGCCTGTTTGCAGGAAGTCTACCAGAGTGCCTGTTTTGTGTTAGAGTGTTAACAACAGGAGCTGAAAAGTTTTCCAGATTTTCTCGTCCTGCTTTTTTTATAAAAGCATCCTGTGTGACATATCCTAGAAGGAGAGGAACACAAATAAGGTAGAAATAAATGAGCACAACTTTCTCAGATGGTAATGTATTTCCAAAGGTGTCTGTGGGGAGTCAGCAAGGATGTCATAGTTACTGCCTAATTTGTGTGCCTTTCTACAATCATTTCCATTTGTCTGAAATCTAGTTAAAAGCTACTACCTAATTTATCCATTTCTACATAGGGATCCATCATAAGAAAGCACTTTTCTTTACAAAGCAAGATCCATTCTTCCCTGTTCCTCAGAGTGAACTATCAAAGATTAACTTATTTTTTAGACAGGTGCTCCATGCCACTGAACAGCTCAATCTGTGTTCTTCCATCTTCACATCTCTCACACTCTGCAATTCCTGTGCTAGTTCATTAGCTGTTTACAGTCTAGGGTCCCCCTTTTCTAGCAGGTTCTCCAACCCCAGAATGGTTTTGGTTTGGGCTTTCTTCTCTTTATGACTGCTTTTCTGTTTACACTGTAAATAGCCAATGGAGAAAAAAAGATAGAGAGCTCATTTTTATTTGCAAACTGAGCTGCAATTACAACCCTTATTTTTGTATTTCTGTGTTTCTGTCGGAGAGACTAATGATAGGTTTTAGGTGCCAATATCCTGAGCTATTTAAAGCAAAATTAATTAAAATTAAATGAAATTAGAAATTTTGTTCCTCAGTCATACTGGTGACAATTCAAGTGATCAATCGCCACATGTAATTAATTGCTACCTAATTGGACACTACAGATCATAGAACACCTCCATCATCACAGAAAGTTCTGGATGGCACTGCTCTCCTGGAAAATCAAATCCTTCTGAACAAGAGCCTTTCATAGGCATCTTTACAGCCTAGGACATGTTAGGAACTTTGTGGAAAAGCAAACCTACCTTAACAAAAGTTCATCTGATACATGAATGGCAGAGGAATGAGACTGATGATCTGGCAATGCTGAATTGCAAACACTGAGATTTTCCAGTTAGGAAAGAATCCACTTAATAGATCATAGAAGTTATATTTAATTAACAAAACGATATAAGGAAGAAAATAAATAAGTGTATGACCTCATTACTGAGAAGAGATTAAAACATTAACAGATACATGTCAATGACTAAACAATACTTCAAGTCAGTGAAATAAGAAATGCTCTATCAGAAAGCACATAATTGGGGTGGCTCCATAGTGCAGTGGTTATCACGTCTGGTTTGCACACAGAAGGTCCTGGGTTCGTGCCCCAGGGGGAGCCACGGACCATACCTTGGGTACGCCAAGCCCTGGGTGCACGCTGTGAGCGTGTGGGAGGGGACGCCTCACCTTCAGAGATCCAGTTCTTAAGGGGAAACAGCAACATCCGTAGGTCAGGGGTGGAAGTTAGAGGGGGCGGAATTGAAGGCAGGGCGGGGGAGCACATAATTAATTGCTGGGTAAATTATACTTGTTATACAAGAAGTCTTAAGAATGAGAGAGTGGGTGGGCACATGATCATTGAAAAACTTCACAGAAGAACCAAGCCCTGCACATCCTTTTAATATGACTTATGTCACTGACACCTTCTGATTATGGTTTAGATGTGTGGTAGTGATCATCCTACAGCATTGTCAATAACCCTTTCATCACTCAACATGATTTCAGAGATCCGGAGGCTAGACTGCTTCCTGAGTAATTCTAAGAACTGAATGCTCTGTCGGAAAAGACCCGCTTTCCTGATGAAGACATCCCACGTTCTTTAAAAGATTATGGTAGCTCTGTTCTCCTGTTAGGCCAGTGAACCGGTCTTCATCGCCTTTGCCCTGGGTTCTCTGATCATCACCACAGAAGCCCTGGCCTGTCTTTCAAGAGTCCCATCCTTCAGACATCATGGAGACTGCCCACTCCCTTATGAGATTTAATTAGCTCTTGAAATGGAAGGAGGGGTTAAGGGCTGATTAAAGAGCTTATAGCAAATAGATATGATTAGGAGAGTAATCCTCTGGAAACCCAGCCCCTCACGAGATAAATCCTTCTGGGCAGATTGTACTCTGGTAGTCACCACCACTCTTGCATAATTTACAGCAAGAGGTCACACTGGAAAATACCTCCAAGAAGTGATATCCCATGTGGAGACAACTTAAGGGATGGATAGAAACACACACAATATATCCTTTCTCCGAAAAGAAAAACAAAAGGAGTCGTTCTCTACCGTTTCATGAAGAAACAAGGTAGGAACACAGTTTTTTCTAGATAATATTATATTAATTAAATTTTTTACCAAGTAAGTAAGCAACTACTCTGACAAACACGTTATTCAAATTTTAATGTTGGAATCAGAGTCAGCAGAAACTACATGGAAGGGGTGGTATGGTCTCACTGCCATCTTTAACATTTCTACAAATACTTAAAGTGGCTTCGGGGGCAGGTGAGCATGCTAATTCCTGGAAGGGAGAAACTTGCCATTCAAGAAACTTTTTCTTTTCTCAGACTTGATCATAATCCCAAAAGCATTAGCTTCCCAGAAACTTTCCCTGCCACTGGAGTTGTTAAAAGTGAATGGAAGCAGAGGGCAAAGGAGGGCAAAACTCCAATCAGCTTTGTGAGACCCTGGCAGCCCCATTTTTGCTTTAAGTTAACACAGTTCAAACCCAATCAGCTTCTATTACACAGGGCAGGATCTTGATGAGCTTATAACCTTATAAATAGTTCTCTAGAGAGACCTGGTGAAGTTATTTGAATATAATTCATCCAGGTCCATCACTCAGCTCACAAATCTCTCTGTTGACCAGGTTAGCAAAACAAGAATAGCATTCGCCTTTGTAGAAATCTTCCTCTAAGCTATGCTAATTGTTTGGAAAATCCAGGGTTCTTTCAGAGTAAAAAAAAATTAAAAATAAAAACACATAATATTCTAAGAACTAGGTATTTTTAAAAAATTCTTTGAATAATTCTGTAAGATAGGAGTATTCACATTTTATATATAAAGAAGATTGAAATTATGAACATTAATATACTTTCCAACTTACACAACTGATAAATTAAGAGAACTATGCTCAAATTTGTTATTATTGTTTGAAAGAGAAGGTTCCTTCTAAAAAATCTACATAGTTCCCTTATATTCCTCTATAAAAACAAAGTTATAAACAATATGGTGTCCAAGAAAGAAACTTCTAGTTTTTACAATGGGAGAAAGTTAATGTAATGGTTTGATTTTTTTTGAACATGAATTAATTGATCATTTCCTACATGCTAGACCCTATGTGTCTTAGGAAGAAGGGGTCTAAATTTCTGATATCAAAGAAATGATACATTCATCTCTGCCACAAGTTTCAACTTAGGGTTCTCCAACTATTGTGACACTGATAGCCTGTCATGGGCTACAATGAGACTAGGACGTGACTATCACCCTACAAAGCAATATGAGACAGTGATAAGGGCAACAAAAAAATAAAAAACCAGACAAGTAGTCTAGCTGTCTCCACCTGAGGGTTAAGGGAGAAAGAGAGTTCAGTATTGGGTAGCACCAAGGGCTTTCTTGTGAAATTTCTAGGATTTTCTATAATACAGTTCTCATATTTCTCTAAATAAGTCTTCATTTTCTTTGGTGGTTCATATAAACAGTGAGACAGAACAGTAAAGTGGTAGTATATTAAGATTTGAATTGGGAAGAATCTAGATAGCTACCAAACTTAGTCAACAAGAAGGGGGACTTTATTTCTAGTTGAAGACTCAAACTATTGGAAGTATTGCCCAATATAGAATTATGGAATCAAATGATTATAAGAATAGTGGTTATCATCATAATCATCGCCATTATTATTCTTCCAAACTTTGACAATATTGATTTATTGTATTAGGGCAAGCATATCGCAGTTTAGATTTCTGAAGCCAGTTTATCACTAAATTAAAATTTTATTTCCTAAGCACTTCGAGTATGTTTCTCTCTTTGCTTTTGCTGTTTTCTACTCCAGGGTCTCCTATTAAAACTCGGCTAATTATCAGCTAACTACCAGTATGTTATACAAGGTGACTTCCATTCTGATTGGCCTAGTATCTGTTATGATTATCTGGTACCTTTGCTATATACTTTGCCAAACATCATGAACATCTTCCCTGTTTAATGAGATATTTAATGTTCGACACGAATACTCTATACCTCTTAAATTGTTTTTTAACCTAAGAATTTTTATCGTTTTAAGTCTTGTCTTGGCAATCTAAAAGAATACTTTGGCTTGATGTTTCTGCCCGCTAATTCAAATTTACATATTGAAATGTACTTAATCTGTGAACATTCTACTCATTAGTCCTTCTATTTAATGTAATGTTGTAACCACATTTCCAGAATTTAATTTCCAATAACTTAGATTCATGCTCTTTCAGAGCATTCCCATCCTTTCTTTTGCCCTCTCTTTCTCTTCCTCTCTCTCTCCCTCTCTTATTCTCTCTTTCATTTTTCTTTAAATTATATTAACTTATATCTAAGGACTAAAATCATACTTAATTTCACAAGAATTTTTTCTTTTTATTGTATTTATATAATGACGAATGTTAACTATACCTATTGTGCTAATCATTTCATAATATATGTAAATCAAACCATTATGCTGTACACTTTAAACTTATACAATGATGTATGTCAATTATTTCTCAATAAAACTGAAAAAAATTGTATTCATTCATTCATTTTCATAATAATTTTTCTCTCAACTTTTTCGTTAGTGAAGTTCCCATTTTTGTTGCTGGAGGGTATTTACTCAGCTTTGGAGAAAGATCTGTTTACCTGGCAGTAAACAAGGATTCCAATTATACATTTGCCCCTGACATGGTGAAGGGCAGAGTGAGGAGTAGGTCTGTGACCAGACAGGCTGTCCTCACAGAACTTGAGAAAGTGTGTTGCCTTTATAGACCAGGTAGGTAAGCAAATATTCAAAGCTGATGGGTTTTAATATGGCAAAAATTGATGGCTACTGTTGTAAACTGGAGTGTATCATGTCTACATTCTTTGAAATAAGAAATATATAAAAACTTTTTTTTTTCCCAAATGAAATAAGTCTTCTGTCTTGATAAGAACTGATTCTACCTTAGCTTGTCACCTGAATGGATCTTGCTTTGTGTTATGCATGGAACTTGTCTTCCAGGTATAGGATTTTCCTGTCCCTCTTGGCAGAAACAGTTTATACAGGACACTGTCCCACTTCTATAGCACTAGCACCTGCTCTATGAATCTCCTGTGTCAGAATTCCTAATTATTTTTTGAGAAGTATACTTAACTTGTTTTACCCGAGGGCAAATACTAGTGTCTACTTATATGAAAAAGCATACTTGCCCCCAAAATATTGGGTTTGGTCATGTCTTACTTTAGCCATTGCAAAAGAGACCACATTTGCACAGAGGCCTTTTAAATGTCTTTGTGCCTCTTAAACTGCCTCTTGAAATATCTTGAAAATAGTCAAAATATCTGATAAACTCATGACTTTAGATGATATAGTAGAAAGAGAGAATGTTGGTAGTTGAGTTCATTATTATTGATAGTGTTTGAGAAGTTTCTATAAGAAAATGACATTAGCTCAAAGAAAAACCAAAAAATTGTGATTAATCAGTTTGAAATTAGGAACAAGGGGAAAGAGAGAAAATCCATAAATGTGGTCACTTGCAGAGTTGAATGATACAAATCCCTCTCCTTGTCAACCAAAGATAAAATTAAGAAGAGCTTTGAATAAGATTCATAAGATTGAGATCAAGGCTCAACCTCAGAGCAAAGACCTAACAAAGCCATGACAATTGAACCTCTTGTTAAATCCACTAATTGGATTATTTTGGCCCAAGATTATCCTTTCAGCTGATCAAAACGTTACTTATAATAGATACTCGGGGCATGTTCCCACAGACACCCAAGAAACTCAAAATCATATAAAAAACTCAGTCATATCTTGCAAAGAGTTGTGGATGAGGACATTTGCATAAGGAGATGATAGAATAAATACATATAAAAATAAACTAAACAAAATCACAAAGTATTTGACAAATGCACTTTCAATCTGAACTAAAAGGTATTGCAATTCTTTGAGATATAAAATGACTCTTAGGTGCTTGAATTTTAGATAGGCAGAAAGCAGTCTAGAATGCTGCTCAGCCACCCTGGAGAGAATATTTCTAACACCCTTCTCAGATGCATCCAAGGAGAAAAATAAAAAAAGAAAGAAATTCCCAAGGGCAGAATTAAGAGCTAATGGAGCAGAATAGAACAAGGGGTTACTCCCAGGGATTAAAACTGGTGCCTAATCAGTTCTTTATCACCTGAGTCAGGGAACCTTGCTAAATTGTCCTGCTAGATTTAAGAATTGTTGTGGATCAGTGACTGCCTCTCATTCTTACCTTTGCTGGATATGAGTGTTTATGCAATTATCCTATTTCTGTTCCAACATTGTATATTGTTGTGTGTTGTGGGTGCAGATAACTTGGCATTTTAGGTCAAAGACCTCTAGATCAAGAGGACCTATATATGGAATCTGTGTAGGGATTATCCTGACATCCTGAATTTCGAGCCTGATGATATATTTTAATGAGACTTTGGATTTCTTTATTGAGAATAAGGTAAATGTATTTTATATTTTGAATCAAGTGAATATTTGTAACTAAGATGGAAGTCTGTAGTAGGTTTTATTATTAAATACTTATACTGTTTTCCTATCCTCTGTGGATTGGAGTATATTTCCTGTCTCACTGATTTGGGTTTTGGTCATGTGAATTCCTTTGACAATGAAGTATACCCTAGTTCCAAGCATAGGCTTTATAGAGGCATCACATGCTTCCACTCACATTACTGAGCTTAAGTCTTTGGCCATGAAAACAGGATGCCTCAGATAGTATATGTTATATATTTACATAGAATGTGCTTTAGCCTGGGTCCCAGAATGAGAAAAAATTTGGAGAAGAGCTGGACCTACGTTACACCCTACGTGAAGTGTCCACAGCTAACTTTCATACACAAAAGCAAGAAATTAATGTTTATTAATGCAAGGCAATTAGATTTCGGATGTGTTTGTTGTCACAACGAAAGCTGGCCAATACATCAACCTACTAGCCCATGGCCCATTTTTTGAATTGAAGCCACTGAGTCTTCATTACAAGTTTCTGCCATAAGATTCATCTTATTTTGGAGAATTTTTCCATTTATATACATTTGTAAGTTCCTCCTTTCTGTTGGATTTCACTCAATAGAATATATTTACATCTTTAAGAAATCACTGTTTTAGTTTGGGGATAGCATTCTTTCATTCTTCCAGTATTAACATGAATTTATTCTTATATTTTTATTTATTCTGCCTTTTTAAGATATTTTAAGAGGAAGAAATAGTTTGCAAATTTAGTCAGTCATCTTGACCAGGCCCATTTGATAAGATGTTCCTTAATCCCATTGGTATTAGAAATGTGTACGGACAAGAGATTTGTTAGATAAGGAAGACATCTCTTGTTCACGTGAAGGTTTCCAAGCCTTGATATAATGGTATTTCAACTGGGGAGAAGGGATGGTAGGTGTCAAAAATACCAGAGAGAAGTCACATATCTTTAGGGAGCTTCATGGACCCACTGTGCTTCTCCAATAACCCCATTATAATCTGCTGACTCCAAACAAAATTCTCTGATATAGATGCCCCAAAGTCCAAGTAATTTGATACAGTTGATGAAACTAAGGGATTCTATCAAAATATAATAGCTATTATCCACTGGTTAAGGAATGAGAATCTTTCTGTTTTTATTGTGAAGCAATGAAACAATTTGAGATATAATACAAAGATCTTTAAGAAATGGATCCTAAACAAATTGAGGCAAAATATGCCAGGATTGGTAAGAGCCAGAGAGAAGTTCTCGAGGCAGCCCAATGGCATACAGGACCAGAAATGTTTTCTAGCTTATTGCTACTGGGACCTTTTACTCTAAGTCATACACATTCATATTATTCTTAAAGTTTCTTTGCAAATTATACAACTGTCCACCAGAATGTTTCTCTAGGTATTATGTAAATAATAAAATTACAGGCTAGAAATGAACTTGCTAAATTCATATAGCATCCTCCATGCTAACAATTCTAGAGTTCTCCATTTGCCTCCTGCTCTAGTCTAGGTGCAATTAGTAAGCATTTTTTCAGCTTAGAATGTTTGGGGAAGCATTTATCTGCTCTCCTTCCAATTTGCATGTATATGGGCATCTGTGTGGCTTGAATTGTCATATCATTCATTCAAAAAGCTCCTGGTTAATGTCACATTATTAGCTCTATTGCTACCAAAACAAAAAAGAAGTAAACCAGATGATTCCAAATCTTTTAGCCTTCTAGGATGCAAAGTAGCTATTTAGTTTCTAAACAGAATTATTTTCTTCTTAAATGTTAGAGAAAGGTTAACAATACTAGCACCAGCTGTGTCACAAGTCAAGGCACACTAACTGCAGTGATTATCCTCCAAGATGGCCCCAGCGATCCCTACTCTTGGTAGTCATCCACTTGTAGAGTCCCCTTTCATATTCTACCAGGTTTGGTCTATGTGATCAATACAATATGGAAAAAGTGATGGTATGTCATTTCTTCTCTCTCTCTTTCTCTGTTTCATCACTTGCTCTGGAAGAAACCATATTGTGACAAGTTTTATGGAAGCAGTCACATAGGAAAGAGCAAAGGCCTTTTGCTAATGGCAAGGTGGCCATGCGAGTAAACCTGGAAGTAAATTGTATAGACACAGTCTTGTCTTCTGAGACTGAATCCTTGGCCAATGACACCTTCATGAGAGATTCTGAACCAGAATTACTCAGCTAAGCCACTCTTGGATTCCTGACTCTAAAAATTATTTACATTATTTTTGTGACATAATGAAAGTTTGTTATTTGAAGGTGACACATTTTGAGATTATTTGTTACGTAATAGATAACTAATATAAGGGGAGAAATGCCATGGAACATCTCTGTGTCTACTCTCCTATCTGTAAAATAATATGAAATACTCTTATCTACCTCATAGAAATAGTTTCTAAGTATAATAATAATTTGCATTGGGAATACTTGATTATTGAGAAAGAAAAATATTATTTAAATCTAAATTTTTATTATTACTCCTTACAAAAATCATTCATGCTATTTTTAAATTACCACATCAGCAGTATCATAACAACTTGTTTGTGGAAGAAGAAAAACTTTGAGATTTTTTTTAAGTCAACCAACAAAAATAACATGCATTTATCAATGCAATTACACTTTACTTTCTTCCACAAGATAAAACAAAGGTTTTTTGTTTGTTTGTTTGTTTTTGTCTCAGATCTTATTATATTCAGACTTTATTTTTTTAATCATATTTGGTCCTCTGCAAGAAAGTATAGTATCAACAGGGGTAGTTTTACTTATGGGTCTTGAGTCCTAGACAACCTTTCATCCTATTGGGATACTTCAAGACTTAGTATCTTGATGTGGAGAAAAGGGAACCCTTGTGCACTGTTAGTAGGATGGCAAATTTGTATAGCCACTATCAAAAACAGTTTGGAGGTCCCTCAAAAAATTAAAAATAGAACTACCCTATGACACAGCAATTGCATTTCTGGGTATTTATCCAAAGAAAACCAAAACATTAATTTGAAAAGGTATATGCACCCCTATGTTCACTGCAGCATTATTTACAGAAGCCAAGATATGGAAGCAATCTAAATGCCCATCAATAGATGCTTGAATAAAGAAGTTGTTCTTTATTCACACACACACACACACACACACACACACATATATATATACATATACATATACATACATACATACATATATATATATATAAATATATATAAAATGTAATATTACTCAGCAATAAAAAGCATGAGATCTTACCATTTGCAATGATATGGATGGACCCAGAGGGTATTATGCCAAGTGATATAAGTCAGAGAAAGACAAATGCCATATGATTTCATCTATAAATGGAATCTAAAGAACGAAATAAATGAACAAACAAAATGAAAACAAACTCCTAGATACAGAGAACAAACTGGTGTTTGTCAGATAGGAGGGAGGGGGTTGGATAAAAAAGGTGAAGAGATTAAGAATTACAAATTTATAGGTACAAAAATAGTTATGGGGATGTAAATTATAGCATAAAGAATACAGCCAAAAATATTGTAATAAGTATGTACAGTGCCAGGTGAGGACTAAACTAATTGTGGGATCACTTTGTATATTGTATAAATATCTAACCACTATGTTGTACACCTGAAATTAATATAAAATAATATTGAATGTCAATCTAATTGAAAAATAAAAATTTTTAAAGGGAAAAAAAGACAATGTCAAATTAGTTTTCTTTTTGCCTTAATTTAATTAAAATAAATATCTATAGAATTTAAATATACTGTCTTGAAAGCCAGTTGGGAAGTCTGAAGACAGACAGTCAGCACTGAAGTGATAATTTTTTGTGAGTCATGACTTGTTCATATAACCTTTCCTGACTTTGAAAATTCTATGATCTATTCCAAGATATTTCACAGTTTCTACAGCTTTTAATTGTTTGCCTGACATGTGATGGGTAATTATTTTGTATATATCTCAATGATAAGAACACGTAGCTTTGCTTACTTGGGAGTGTCTTCTCTTTTTATGTCCTATCTAATACACTTTTATAATATAAATTTATACCGTGAAGATCCGTTTTTCTGTTCTTCTAAATATACAATGACTTTTCCTTTCAACGCAGCATCATCTTGCAACTTTTCTAAAAACATTTCAAGCTAACGGTAGAAATCCAAATGTAAAACTTAATAACTCTTTGGTACTATTAATTCAAATATTAAAAGATAACAAAAAGGTAAATATATACATTCTATCCTTGTATGTTTATAAATGCAGACAACAATTTTATCACAAGGTATATCTTAAGAGTGTTAAAATTTGAATGAAATGTTATAAATTGAGGGATTAATATAGTGACTGCCTACTCTTTAGGCAGCACTTTCATATATTGCTTTTTAAAAGCTTATCAATAGCCCTTCTGGGTTCCAGATGAGAAAACTGACCCTCATGACAGTGAAATAACTTGTTCAGGCACATAGGATGTAAGAGACCAAGTCAGAAATTAACTCATTTTTCCTCTCCAAATATTGTGCTCATTCTAGCATATACTACTGCTTCTTAAATAATATTGATTTTACTGTAGTCTTTAGTCTGGTCCTAGTAAAGCTATTTCAGTGAGAGAAAATTCTGTTTGTTTTTACCTCGGAAAATGAAAAAGGATCTAGTACTTGTGCTTGTCGTCTTGATAATCACTGTAACTGGGCTCACACTACTATGTGCAAGGCTTTCCTGATAAAACTTCACACCTTTTCATTTAAAAGCTTTCTAGCCTTGGTTTCAGATAGGAAAGCAAAAAGAAATAAGTCAAAGTGCTTACCAGCAGGAAAATCTAAGATTTTTCTAGAAAATAATTAATTTTACCTATAATACTCAAAAAAAGTCAAGTGTCCAAAATGCAGGTTGCTGATGCCAGGTATTTTCTTTGAACATCTTACAGATGAGCTACTATCGTGCCTAAAAAAGTCTATATATATGAATGAGGGAGTGCTAGATACACGTGTATTTGCCCATGGAAACACACATGTAATTAAAAAAAAGTAGTTTTATTGCCTTCATTCCCAGGATCTCTCTCCAGTTACTTAAATAACATAGTTTTTAATTAAGGGGACTCTCTACAGAGGGACTGCATGATTCAAATAAGGACAAAACTCCACAGAGACACCTTAGTAATGCAGGGTGATATGTTGGTTATAGCTATGGAAACCATTTTTCCAGCAGGCTGGCTGCTGCTTCATTTAACATTCTGGTCAACCTAAATCTATTACAAAATCTATGTTATATATCTTAATCGTCCCATAAAAAATAAGGTGCAATGGAAACAATTCTTTTGGAGGATGATTAAAATTATCACATGCCATTCAGCTACAATGGGGGACTTTTGTAATTTTGGTGTTCGATTTGAAATTTTATGGTGTTCTCTCCTTGTTTTAGACTAAAACCTTATTTTTCTGCCTTCATCAAAAATGCTTATTTTTGTATAATTTCTCACAAAAGAAAATGTCATAATACAAAATAATTTTATGTATAAATTATTTTGATAGTAAATTACCAATACTTAAAAAAATCATACTATAAAAATTCATACTATAATATTACCAGTCTAAAAAAAAAAATCATGCTAGAATTTGCAGAAAGCATGTTGACTAGCTTCTGTTCCAGTTGAGGAAACTGAGTTTAGACAGTCCAAGTACTATATCACTCAACCACATATATTTTTTAAGGTCGAATTTATTCTCTGTTTACACGTTTGGTAATTTCATCGAGACTTGTGGCTTCAAATATCATATGTATGTTACAGGCCCCCAAGTTTATATTTCCAGGTTGTATCTCTTCCCTGAACTCCAGACTCATATGTCCACCTTTCTACGTGGCACCTTCTTTTTGATGTATACTAAGTATCTCAAATTGATTATATCCAACATGAAAGCCCTGACTTTCCCACCAAAGACCGCTCCTCTTTCAGACTCCCCTGTTTTATTTAATGGCAATCGATTCTTCTAGTTTCTTGGGCCAAAAACTGTGGAGTCATCACAAGTAACTTGATCTTTCTCCCTCCTCCCTTCTCCTCACCTCTCCTCCTCCTCCTCCTCCTTCTTCTTCTTCTCTCTCTCTCTCTCTCTCTCTCTCTCTCTCTCTCTCTCTCTCTCTAACTCTGCCAAATGCTAGTGGCTCTGTCTCCAGAATAGATAGTTTTTACTTCTGACCACCTTCACGGCTCCTAGCCTTGCCCATGTCAACATTATCTGACATAAAAATGGTTTCAGCAGCCTCCTGCTTTTACCTTTGTCCTTCTAAAGTCTGTTTTTGATACAACAGCTTGAGTGATTGTGTTAAACCTTAAGTCTGCTAATGTCCGACGTCTAAGCAAAAACCTCCAATGGCCTCTCTTTCCACCCAAAGTAGAAGCCAAAGTGCTACCCAGGCTATACAGAACCTGTATCCACCCCTTGGTAGCCCTCCCCACACCCCCACTGCTCTCTTCACTAATCTCTTCTACTGACTAATACTATTTACACTTTTACTTACCCTGCTTTGGTCTCACTGGATATTTGCAGTGAATTCTTCAAATGTGCCAGGCAGGCTCCCCTATGATATGCATTTGCTTCACCCTGGAGCACTGTTCTCTTACATGTTCATGTGGCTAGTTCCCTCACTGTTTACATCAATGCTTCAGTTCACTTTTTCAGAGGCCTTTGCTGACTACTCTCTTTAAAATTGAAATCCCAGTTCCAGCACTCCCTACCTCCTTTTCCTGCTTCATTTGCTTCTCTTGTTAGAGTGAAAACTCTATAAAGGCATAGATCATGTCTATTTTGTTCAATAATGTTTACAAAGTACAGATGAAATTGAATGGCATATAGTATGAGTTCAATAAATAATTGAATGAGTGACTGAATAAATGAATGAATGCTTTTGTTAATTGCTAGTAATCAATCAATACATTAAAGGCTAGATAAAACATCTGAGCAAGATGGCCTCGCTTATCATTATATACATATATAAATATATGTATACATATCATTATATACATTATATAAATATATATAATACATATAAATATATATAATATATAAATATATATTGATATATAAATATATATGTATATAATGATATATATCATTATATATATTATATATATATATATAAAATCATAACTCAACAGGAAATGTTTTTTAGACATGAACGATTGCAGTTCATTAGTGACTTTTTGGTTATTTAATGATTTAAAGGCTACGGTACTATGTAAAAGATTTTTCCGTAGTTAATGTCACTCAGAACCATATGAATTAGTAGTTTCTATTTTTAAGTGAAAACTATCAGGAATTACCTTATTTGACATAGTTTATAATGATGTTGTAGATAGTACGTGGGATAAAATGGTTGGTATCTGACTGATATTCTTGGTTGCAGATTAGAGGAACTATACATATTTTTCTAATATATTTATGTCTAATAAGGACTGTTGCACAAATCTGCTCAACATTTGCTTACGATCACTCTAACCCTAACCCCCGCTTAAACAGTTTATTCATGTGACTTTTAATGCATCATGTTGCAGCACTAGTGCAAGCAGTTAACTTAATTATAAATACAGGAATTTAAGTAACTACGAATAAGTTGTGAGGTCTTTTACGTAAGGAGTGTGCTCTATAGGACTGGAAACTCAGTACTCGGTGGATAGCTGGTTTGATCGAAAGCCAACCAAAGTAAAGAGTAAATATTTACTTAAGAAAACTATGTCAATTCTTTGTGTATATAAACACAATATAAAATGTTTCTTTAATTTTATCAGCTTAGTTCAATGCTGCGTTAGAGCTATCCATTCTTCAGCACAAATTCCCAGCAGGCAGGACTTCGACCGTTGAACTTTTCTTTGAACAGCAGTATGTTCAAGGGCATGCTTAATAAATGCCATTAGACAATGATTGTCCATGTTTAATATTTATTGAGCACCTATAGGGACCTTGAGACCTTGGTCCAGGATGAAAAGCTTTAAAAAAGCCTGTACCTAATTAAGAAAAACATGGTCCCCGCTCCCAAAAAGCTTATCTGCTAAAGCAGGCAACACTGATGTGGGTGCACAGAGAAAATTAATTTTTTTAGCTTAGTGAAAACAGCAAACCACCTTTATGAAATTTCAGGATTTATCTCCTTCTCTCTTAAACTTGTTTTCTTGGCGAGAGCCTCATGTTAAATGTCTGGCAAAGAATTAAGGTAGAGGAGCCTGGAAAAAGGACAAGGGGATGAGGTAATGAAGAAAAGGGATGATAACAGATGGCAAGGCAGGAGGCTATATGGCCTGGGGGAAGGAGCAGTTAGGGAAGAAACAGGATTTCTGTAAGCATTTGCTGTGTTTTTATATTTTTTAATAATTATAATGTACCATCATCATCATCATCATCATTAACATTTAATTTCAGGTTACAAAGGAGACCAAATAGGAATGAATCAGACTTTGGTTTCCTTTCTTTTCGGCGTGCTAAAAAGCACAGCTGTGATAGAGGGCAGGATTGGCATGAATTTAAAACATAACAGTTTATTAGAAATGGTTTCATAATGCATCCATATTTATACTGCCAGAGATGAGAGAACTGAGAATAAACTGGGAAATCATTATGTACTATATAGTTCTGTTTATACTTCCATTGCAAAAATTAATATTTGTTTAGTCTATTTTCACTCCATATCTTGAATATAACAGGGTCAGCACAGAAAAGTTTTGATTATGTGTGGAATATACATCTACTTAATATAATAAAAATGTTTGTTTTATACAGGACTTTATTATTAAACAAGAAAAGAATTTTAGTTTTCAATTTACGCGTTCCAAAAGTTACCTCTTGTCTTATTAATTGCTTTTTTATCTTTAACCGTGTGATAATTTCATTCCTGGTTTCCCAGTTTAAGATGACAGTGGATCAAGTAGATAAGACTAAGAGTCAATAAAAGCTAGTGGTTACCAGAGGACTATAGACTAGTGGTTACTAGTGGAGTGGGGGAGGGGAAGGTAGATGGGGTAAAAGGGGTCAAATATAGGGTTTAGAGGGAGGGTGAAGTGGGTAAAGGGGATCAAATATATGGTAGCTGAAGAAAACTGGACTTTGGGTGGTAAACACACAATAGAATATACAGATGTAAAATGATAATGTACACCTGAAAATTATATAATTGTATTAACCAATGTTATTCCAATAAGCTTAATTGAAAAAAAAAAAAATACTAAGAGTCAAAATCCAAAGGCAAAGAAGTGAAGTTTGGGAACAAATTGAACATGTTAATCCCCAAATCCCAGGAAAGTCAAAGGAAGGAACAACAATGATTATTCAAAGCAAAGAAAAGTATTAAGATAGAGATGGTAAGAACCAGCAAAGGAGGCAAAAACCCAAGACATGTTCTTGAAGCCAATGACTTCTCGGCTGGGCCAGCCTTAGATTAAAACTATAGAAGGCATTGTAGTGCAGTTAATACACACACACACGTGCGTGAACACACGCTCATACACACACTCCTAACTCAGTCTCACATTTAATTAAAGAAAATAATATCCAAATAAAATTGAAGAAACATTACAGATTGACATATATTAAACACAAAGACAAGATTCTTTTGTCACAGAAATTCTTTGGAATGATGAAAATCCTTTGACTATGTATTTGGCTTCTTTGTTGCTGGTTCCTTTGTTAACTGTTTCTACTTTTAATCATTTTACCTTGCAGTCAAGTTCTAATCTACTTGAAATTCTCTCTTAAAAGTCACCTAATATATTTTTTTTTAATCTGATTCACCTAAAAAAATGTGATGTCTCCTTTCTCTGACCTCTTTTAATGTTTAGATGCTTCATTTGAAATTTGTTATATCACACTGTGCATTATTATTTTTGTATTTATCTAACTTCTCTTAAATAGAATAGAAGCTTCTTTGGGACAGGACTTATTCATCATAGTGTATCATGAAATGCTTATCACTTAACATCTGCGTCTAATCAGAAGTCAGTAAAATTTTGCTGTGACATTTGTAAATGTGGAGGAAAACGCCTAGCTTTAAACACATACCTGGAAGGCCATGTGTACCTCCATCCTATCTCATACCTGAGTCTTGCTTTATCAACATGATAATCTTTAGGTGCCTATTGTAGTTAAGAACCCCAGCTATTACCAATATTCTATAGAATAGGACTAATAGGATGTTTTAGATCAATTGTGGGCAGGAAAACAAAAATAAACACCTCTCTATATATTTTGAAATTTACATAAATATTTTACTATAAGAATTTGTAACTTTCCTCTTTTGAAAGATTGCATTCACATAGTGAGGGTCAAGATGTAATTCTATTCGAATTTCATGTGCATTGTAGATCTCTCCTTCAAATTTACCTTTTATCCTGTGATAAGTTAACATTCTAGATCTGATTGTTCACTCTCATTTCAGGCAGTATTGCTGACATGAGCTTCAGTCATTTAAAAATATTTATTCAATTTTTAATTTGTGCTAACCCCTATAAGGTATATAGAAACGAATCAGATACAAATCTTTTTCCTGAAAACTTCCTAATATAGTAGGGAGCTCAGGTCTACTTGAGGAAAGAGATAAATGCTGTGAAAGTTGCAAGAAGGGTGGAGGAAGAAAACGTAGGAGGCAATGCCTCGGGTCTCACAGGATGGGTAAAATTCTAATTAGAGACTAGGGGAAAGAACAGTCCGTTGAGGAAATTGCAGGTGTGATAGGAAATAGACAATCACATTTGTCTCCCTGGCAGAAATACACATATAAATGTCCAGGAGGATGACTGATCTCCAAAAATATGTCCAGTGTTTTTTCTCTATGGATGGTGGGTTATAAACCATTTCTTCATAGTCTTCCTTCTCCTGTCAAATAGGGACACTAAATGTTAACTAAATCCATGGCTACAGAGTATAACTAAAATTCTTAGAGAAACAAAACAAAACAAAACAAAACAAAACAAAACAGTGCAAGATAAATCCAGTAAGCTGAGATGATTTTTCTGTGTCTAACCTTTGAGCTTTTTCAGACTTTAAAGAGTAAAGATGGAGATTGTTGTTGTTGTTGTTGTTGTTGTTGTTGTTGTCTTTCTTGGGGAAGAGGTGGGGTTGTTGAGAGCCATAAGCATTAAAAAGCAATTCTGTGCTGTCCTGGGAGGTCCCTGCTCAGTAGTTAGCAGCACTTGGCTGGCACTTGAAACTGAGAGTTTAGGGAGTTAACCAGAGTGCACTGAAGCTTAGAGGAAAGGTTCCCTTGGGGAATTAGATGTTTTAGTGGGACAGTGAAATTTCATCGACTATGAAGTCCTAAACAAAAAATTTCCCAAAGGCCCTGAGAAATGGAAAGAGCCCTAGGAGAACTGAAATATAGGGGTGGGATTCTATAAGCACCACTCACTCTATTTTGCTTGTGAGGCTTTCTCCCTTCTGTCCTGGTCTTCCCAAGCACATGCACCCAGCACCTGGTCTGGAGGGCCCTACTCTCCATCTGGTGTCCTAGCTAATGGCATCTGCTGTTGACACTCTGGGCTGGAACCTCTGTTGTCACATATCTTCAAAGTTCCGAACTGCCAGAGTATCTTCCCTGGTGAAATGGTACCCTTCTCCTAAAAAGAGGCACTCTCCTGTGTTTTAAGCGGAGAATTAGATAAACTGCTGAATAATTCCAGGACCATGGAGTAATTGATGAAGTCTAGATGGTACCTATAGGAACTTTTTTGTTTTCTCAAGAAACAGTCTTTTGAAGAGCATTTCTAATAGTGTATTGTTCATGTCAAATAATAATAGTAGTAATAACACTTGATAGCTATAATAATGACAATAATAACAATAATAGAAAACTCTTATAGCACTTACTATGTTCCGGACATCATTTTAAGTACATTACATAAATGAGGTCAGATAATCCACTAGGAAGAAATGACTTGTAAAATAAAGCCTTACAATACTACCTAAGTAGCTCCTATGGCAAAGAATTGCTAGATGTTCAAAAACAAAACAAACAAACAAATAAACAATTTCTTCTTCCCGGGCATATAGGAAGTTTCCATTTCTTGGACTTCTTGCAAATTGCTTTCTGGCCAATGAAAAATCAGTGAAAGTGTTTCACATCACTCCCTGGCTATGTCATAACATTCCATAAGCAATTCTTGACATTCTTTTCTGTGGGATGGTAGGATACAGAGGATCTAGTGGAGAATTCTAAAGAGACCCTAATGCAATCTTTCACAGCTGAGGTTCTGTGAGCAAGTTAAGGCTCACAGAAAAATACCCGTGAAATTCTTTCCTCAGTTCTTTTCAGGATAGTACATAGTGAGTAGAAGCATTCTAGATACGTAAGAGAGGTTCTTTTATTATCTTCATGTATGCCCTAGGTATCAGGTCTTAAATTTTTCCTGGACTCCAAGAAAGCCTTCCCTGCACAATAATGATACCATACAGTAGAAAGAGCCTGGATCCTTGAGTCACTTTTTGGCAGGGAATTGCCAGAAACTTTTACACTTAACTTCACAGAAGGAAAAAATAAAGGAGTTTATGTATTACCATGGCACAGCCTAGCTTACCCTGGAAAATTCCTCTTCCAATCATCTTTATCAGAGGAATCTCTCTCCTGTCATCTTTAAAGTATAGCCAAATGAAATTGTGTCTGTTGTAAGGTAAAGGTTTATGTAACTTTTCTATTCTATTTACACAACAATATGCTTACTTTGTCCCTGCTCTTCTTCAGAGACATTATCATATCAGTCTATCTTGAAGTAAGATGTATTTCCATAGATGATAATCAGAAATTTGTTGCCAATAGTAGAAGATATGCAGAAAGGACAAAGTTAAATGCCTCAGAAAGAAAACCTGGAGAGGAAGATTTATATTCCTTGAAGAGATGTTTCAGAAATATGCCTATTCTTCCAAGAGACTGAATTTTTGCAATTGTTTTAATGGTTATGAGAAGGTGAGATTTTTATGACTATTACATAGGCAAGGTTAAAGCCTAACTCTAAAAGGAGGTAAATTTTATGGTTTGAATCTGGTGTGGGTAGGGTAAGGCAATGTAGATTCCAGTGTTTTATAGACTCCAATGCATCCTTAACCCTGCTGGTGACCTTAAATTAGCAGAAAGAGCAACAAAGAGAAAGAGGAGGGGTCAATGTATATTACCTTCCAGAACTTAATTCAAAATCCATTATTCTCTAGGAGGGATATTAGGCTAAAGATCAGTAAAGTTTCTGATAAGTTTAACATCTGATAGTAAGAAGCATAAAAGATATTGACAATGGTCACAGAACATTCACCTATGCTCTGATCCCCTTAGCCCTTATGGAGTGAACTGAACAAAGTAATATTTAATGAAAACCTAGGCATTCTTATTTTATTGCCACCTTTCGTCAAGCTTGGAAGGTGGGTGGGTAGGTAGGTGAGTGCAGGGGTTGGAACAGAGCCTTGCTATACAAAGGGGAGAACGCCATCGTTTTATGTGTTCTCAACTAAACTATACGCTCCTTGAACAGAACTAATTTTATATTCCATTTTGTCTTCTCTCCATCCTTATCCAGTAGTACCTAATGATACTCTCAGAATTTAATAGGTGCTGAGATTGATTTTTTGATCTTTGCATGTGACAAAGTGCATGCTTTCATTATGTGTGACTCATATTTATGAATGGTTAGAAAAAAATGACTAATTGTATTTTTGAAGACTAGCATGAAACTTGGAAATCTTAATTTAAAGACATTTATACAAAATTTTATTATGAAGACAGTCTTTATTGTGTGAGCAATCATGCACTACTTAAAGCCTCCAAGTTATAATAATAAGAACATTAAGTTTATAGCATGGATATTAAAATATTTGAATTTTTTAATAAAGCAAAATGGTAAACACTTTTGAGTTTAACTCTTCCCTTCTTAATCTTTCCTACTTCATTTGAAAAAAACCATCACTTAGGATGTTTGTCTATAATATTTTCCCTTTAGTACTAAACATCCAGTTAGGAAACATATATCATCATTTCAGACTCAGGTAGGTCTCATATGGTGTCACTCATATTTGGAGATTTGATACAAATAGTATTTGTTAAATTAAATGTGAATTTTCAATCACAAACCTTATTGGATACCTGTTAGTTTTCAGGAAATGTGCAAAATAGTTTTGGTCATGAGAAAACAGGAGAAAATAAAAAAATCTGTATTAATATACAAGAACAATTGGTAGAAAGAAGATGGTTAGTTCTTAAAGAGATATTTTGCAAAATTTGTTTTATAAGTCAATGCACCAGATTACAGCAGTCCCCAACCTTTTTGGCACCAGGGACTGGTGCTCCTTTGAGAATCTAATGCCTGATGATCTGAGGTGGGGATGAGGTGGTGATGCTAACTGGGGAGTGGTTACAAATACAGATGAAGCTTCCCTTGTTCGCCCACCACTCGCCTACTGCTGTGTGGCTCTGTTCCTAAGAAGCCATGGACCTACACTAGAAAAGTGACATGGAATAAATCATAATTTCAATTCTAAAAGATTCTAACCAGTGCCTGGTTAACTTAGTTGATTAGAGAACACAGGTGTGGGGGTTCAGAGCATCAGAGTTCAACTTGTTGCAGAGCATCCAACTTCATTTATTACAATGACAAAAAAATGTGTCCAGCTCCAGTTAGCCGCCTAAGCATAGAGCAGTGCTACTCAAGGTGTGGTTGGGGACCACTAATGGACCATGGTGTATAAAGAAAGTGAGAGTAAGCATTAAGAAAACATTTAGAAAATTTTATAGCAATTTACAGAGTAATTTTATGCATGTTAAATCTAATAATAATTATTAATAATAAAGATTTAATAATAATGATAATGTGTTTTATTTTGAATATATTTTAATTTCATTTTTCTCCTGATTTTTAGTGGTTTATATAGAAATATTTGCTTCCAATATATTATAAAAATATAAATCGAGTCTTTGACTACAGATAGTTTGAGAAGAAACTGGTATGGAATATACTGAATTAGATACAAGATTGTTCCTTAGAGCTAGACTGTATGAGTTCCATACCAACACTATCATTTTCTAGCTCTGTGATATTAGGCAAATTGTTTAACTTCTATGTCCTTCATTGTTCTCATTTCACTATGGGGACAACATTAGTATTACCTCCTAGGATTGTTGTGAGGATATAAAGCAATTAAAACAGAGTCTGGCACATTGTGAGGGCTTATATTATCCTTGGATTTAAAAGGACAAGGGTGCAAAATGGTAGCATAGTCATGACAAGAATTCAGGAAGGTAAAATCTAAAAAATAAGCTCTGTTAGCTCACTGGATCCTGCAGTGATTCTCTCCAGAAATAGCCATCTCGATATGCTGAGTTTAATCCTTCAGAAAGTGTATTGTAAGAGTTTGATAGTTTCATTACAGCCTGTCCTATATCAGTTTGTCAATGAATGATAACGAGGCTGTACAAAAGCTATCTAGATCAAAAGTATAGATGCGAATAACTATTTCCTATCTGTTTCTATCTAATTTACCTCCTCCTTCCTCCTACTGATTCAGATAGATGAACCATAAATGTCCATATCCACCTCTATAGGCAAATGTATTTCGTCCTTCCTTATACTATTTTTTTTCTCAATCTAAGGGATATGTCTCTTAAGCTTGCTGTTCTATGAAGTAAGTTAAGTGAATGCAGGAAGTATTTGATTCCTATTCCCTTCCCAGATTTTCCTTCTGCTACTACTTAATATCAATTACATCATCATTCTCTAATATGCCTCTTTAATAGTAACCACATTCAATCAAGGACTAAAATCTCATGCAATTTGAAGAAAAAAGCCAAGGTAAAGAACTAGAGGGTCTTCTTAAGTTTTGGTTATTTGTCCGGTTTCTGGAATGACAGAACTAATTGTTTATTTCTTTGAGTGATATGTTGAGTCTTGCCTTTTTTCTTTCAGTTCTGTGATCTTGGGCAACACTGAAATATGAGCCTCAGTGTTCTCATTGCTAAAATGAAAATCATCCTTTATCATCTGGCTCTTATAATAAGTAATAATAGCCATCATTTAAGGAGAGAGTCTCTATATTCTATGAAGTGTGTGTATTATATATAATATTTAAATTACATATAGATTTTAATCCAAACAATGACTTAGGAAGGTAGGCATGACTGCCCTCCAATTTATAGATAGAGAAACTTGAATTTAATGAGTGTCAATAGTCGCTCTAGGTAAACAACTAGTAAAGAGCACAGCTGGCATCTGAACAGAGATCTCTCATTGAAAATCCATATTTTTGCTTTAATATCTTCAAAGAGGTTAATAAAAGTGAATGTGATCATAAATCAAATTTTAAATAAATATCTGGCATTCTCATTATTCATTCCTCCACTTCCAGAAAACTTTGTCTACCCATAGCAGGTCAGTAGTGTGATCTTCAGAGCTCACTAACAATAAGTTCCAATTACTTTACTAAGCAAGAGGAGACAACTTTAAGCTGTTGTCATCTGAGGCAGCCAGAACAGTTTGCCATTTTTCATCTCTGATGCCAATTGCTCTTTCTACATGCATCTTCACTGGTGGACCAGTTGCCAAAACAGATCTGTTTTTTTGAGGTTTGCTTTTGCTCAAACTCTGTGGGCTCATTTGATAAAGAGGCTGACTCCAAGCCATGCTTAATCTTTTGTTCCATAGGCTGTTTGGGTGTTGGCTTACAAACTGCCCCTCAAAGGGAGGTGGGACTGTGACAATAAAGGGAGAGTTATGGACTGTGAAACCTTGCCTGACAGGCTATCTTTCCTGGAATTAGCTAGGAAAGCAAAAATGGATGTTATTAGGGGGCAAGTGTCTAGAGTTGCAGTTTTCATTGGGCTCTGCCATTGGTAAGACTCCTTAATGGCTAAGCTTGGAAGGACTACCCAACAGCTGTGCCCTGAGATAGCACAAATTGAGTGCGATTAGGGTAATGTTTTCTTCATTACTTAAGCAATAGAAGAGCCCAGCAAATGCATCAGGCTTTCATCTGAGGCACAGGGAGACAGAAGGATGCCAGACAGCTACAAAACAGTAGTCCCTGTGATTCAGATATAACTGAGTTGTTTGGCCCATAAAAAATAGGAAAGGGAAAAATTATATATTACCTCCTCTTATAAAACACTCTCTCTCTCTCTCTCTCTCTCTCTCTCTATATATATATATATATATATATATATATATATAGGGCATTGTTGTATAGAAGATAAAAATTCTAATGCTTTTCCAGATCTGCCACTCAATTTTTGTGTAACATTAAGGAATTCATTATCTGGAATTGCACCTCAGTGTTTCCATCTGTAAATTGGGGATAAGAGACCTATTGTAACAACATCAAAGCTATTTTGTAAGAATCAAGTACATTAATGAATATGAAAGTGTTTTTGAAATGTAACTATATATAATTGTGTACATATTAGGAATTTGGTAGTAAGGTATATATAGCATCCAAGTGCATAAAATAGAAAATATGGTGGAAAATATCAGAAAACCCCAAAGGGTATTGTATCAGGAGTTTAAAAATAAGCTCTTAAAAAAAAAAATCACACTTAGCTAACCACTTCTAAAGCCTTCTTCATTTTTGTTTGTTTTGATTTTAACCTGCTCAGCTTCTTTAAAAAGTGCTAATTACAGACAATGCTTTTCACAAATCAGACACATTCTCTGACTTTTAGAATTCAGTGCTTCCCTTCCTCACGCCCCCCCAGAAAAAAAGACAATTGTCAAGACTATTCTAAAGGTAGAAAAATCCTAGATTCCACTTTGTTTGCCTCATCTGCCAATGGAGAAATAATCAAAAAAAACCCCAAGAATCAATTTCTTTCTCTCTGTCTCTCTCTGTCTCTCTCTGTCTCTGTCTTCTCTCTCTCTCACACACACACACACACACACACATGCATACACATTTCAATAGCAGTACAAAACCTTCCATATACATGCCTTGAACATGGAGAGTTTACCTTGTGTTTCATTTTACTTTCATGTTAGAGAACTGGTATACATACCCACTTGATCGTTCATGTAACCTAAACTTAGTTTTGGATTTCTTTATTTGCATGCTCTTGTCCTTTGTAAGCATACCTGACTGAAGGGCAAAAAAATATTCTTGCCATATTATTGTAATGAGCATATTATTTCCAAAAGGAAATAACACTGAAGGACATACACTTGGCTTTATAAATTCTATGTATTTGTTATAATGTTGGTCTCTTTATTTTTAGTCATATGGTGGTAGTTTTATGCACTGAACTGACTGGGCCACAGAGTATCCAGATATTTGGTCAAAAATATTTTATGGATGGTTCTGGAGGGTGTATATAGATGAGATTAGTATTTAAATTGGTAGACTGAGTAAAAGGAATTGTCTTCCTTAATGTGGGTGGCTCTCATCCAATCAGTGGAAGGACACAATAGAACCAAAAGGCTAACTCTCCCCCAATTACTTAAACTAAACCATCAGCTCTCTTGGGTCTCCAGCCTGCCAATTCACATTACAGATCCTGGAATTTTCCAGCTTTCATAATCACATGAACCAGTAAGCCAATTCTTTATAATACATTGATCTCACATAAGTCATGGTGATGTAATGCATACAGCATAGTGACTATAATTAATAATATCATACTGCATATTTGAAAGTTTCTAAGAGAGTAAATCTTAAAAGTTCTCATCATAACAAAAACATTTGTAACTATGTGTGGTGATGGATGTTAATTAAATTCACTGTGGAAATAATTTTGCAATATATATAAATATTGAATCACTATGTTATGCACCTTAAACTAGTATACATACCAAATATAAAAAATTTAAAAAACTCTCTTATTTTTCACATATATATATATATGTAATGTAGTTATATATATATATATACACATATACATACACATTATTGGTTCTGATTCTCTGGAGAATGCTGACTAATACAGTCAATCACATTTTACACTTTTATAAGAGAAGGTTAGCCATTATTCAATATTCCATTTTTTCCTACACTGGTTTTTCAAGTAAATTTTAGTATATCTCGGTTGCAAAAAAAAAAGATACTACTGTCTATGCACATATGTGTGTATATACATAAGCAATTTATATACAGAGAATTTTTGGCAATGTAAAGGATCTATATTATATTTAAACTCTGACTCCTCTTTTATGCGCATGTAAAATATTCCTGCCTGTTATTTCTTTTCCTTCACTTTTGGTCAGTCATCCTTTTCTTAGCTAGTTTGTTGATGTTTTCCATCTAAGATATGTTACAAGATTGATAGCCTCAAACCTTTAACTTCTGTTTTCCTTCTTTTGCAAGTTAAGGTTGTGTTTGGGTCAATTCTAGGTCAGAAAGATATTAGGTTAGTCTTTGCAGATTGTGTTTAGATCCATATATCAAGAACACACTAAAATTGAGATGACTTCCTTGGCTGCTCTCTCTAACCAGTTGACCTTTTAAGATTCTTTTTTTTAGTTGTGGTTTCCTCTTTGCACTCTGTCTATACAGTTTATGTTGAAAGTACTACAGGAAATCATTTCTTTAAACCTCAAAGCACTACACATATTTGTTTCTTTTATTTCTCTTTTAGTCCAGAAAACAAAGTGCTTCAAATAATTTGGGGGCAATTAGTATTGTGTTAGAAAGAACACCATAATGGGAGTCAAACCACTCTTCAGGTCTTAGATTCCTAACTTGAAGCTGTGTAACTTTGGATAAATCACTAAACCTCTCTGATGAAGATAGTGCTACCTACCTCACAGGAATTGAGGAACAGATGATATTGGATTTTAAATTAATTAAAATTAATTCATAAGCTTCCAATTAATATAAAAATGTATTAAATTTTGCTTCATTTTTTCCAGATCTCCCACTTCCCATTTTACATTGAATCAAAATTATCATCTCCTATATCTTTGGTGTTAGATAATGGATACATATAGTGAAACCTCTGAGCATATCTTGCTCAGTTATTCTCCATGTTTTGTTGTATGTGAAAAGTATGATGTAATTTTATTGGAATTATGATTAAAATATTATCTAGATGTTTCATGCCAAAGTTTCTCATAGTCTATTTCATATTTTTTCTGGTGGAATTGGTTGACCCTATCATCTCAGGGCCTTTTGTGGTGATAAACTGACCATCACGTTGAGGCCTTAAGTTTTCATAGGATAGATAAGGTATATAAGGTTTTGAAGAGTAAGCCATATAAAATAAAGCTGCAAGACTATAACTTATTTAACTTAGAAACATGAAGCTTAGAAAGCAATTTAAAATAGACAAAATTATAAAAAGGGAAGAATGATTTAGTTGAAAGAATGATAGGGAATCTGAAGATTTGGATTCTAACTCCATCTATACATCAAATAGTGGTAGGATTTTAGGTACATCTTTTATCTCAAGTTCAATTTTCATCTGTTAAATAAAATAGATGTTTGTGCTAGATCTTTAAGAAACTTTCTAGCACTAAAATCTCTGATTCTGCCTCTCTTCTCGAGCTTCTACTTCCTAGTATACCCACCATGCTATTTGCAGGAGGGGAGGTAGTAATAACAGAATCCTTGTCTTTGTCTCTCATATTTCAACCTTCAGATAAGGTTTATGGGAACTGAAAGAATTTCTCCCTCCAGCAGCGAATATACGTTATAACTCACAACAAAAATACAGTGCCTATTCACAAAGTTTATTCTATTGCCACATTTTAAAGGTGTTATATTAGTTCTGATACAGGAACCTGTTTATTTGGACATAAATTGGAACCTGTTCATAACAAAAATATAATTGTTAAGATTACAGTAATTTCTACTTATTAAGCACATATTGTACTCAGAACTTAACATTCTCATCTCACTAAAACTTCACAACAATGTGATAAAATAGGTACTATCTCCATGTTAAGAGATGAGGACCCTGAAGTTCAACAACATGGTCAAATCACATAGGTGAACACAAGTGATAAGCAGCAAAACTGGGAGACAGATCTAATTCTGATGGCTTTTGATGAATTTTCCTGTGTTATAATAGACACCTAAATCTGACATTGACATTCACATGAAAGCCAATGGGTTATTCTTGATTCACTGAAAATCTGAATCACTCAGATTTTCTTCTCTTTAGTTTCTTTCCCTTCAAAAATAGGAGCACTAAAGTTCATGTTAACCTCACATGGACATTGTGAAGGTAATGTGAGTTCACTTTGGGGTTTGCTGGTATCTTTCCATGGGTTATCTCCAGTGCTGTTCTAGTTACTAATACCTAATCTTACTTTAACAATCATTACACTGGAATGGAGAAGGGCTCTGTCCCCTTTGTATTAAAATTACTTATTAAACTACAAACACTGAGGCTTTGACGTCCATTTCTTTTTCTTTTTGATCATTCATGGTATTACTTCTCTGTTATTTAACACTGGTTATTTAATTTATTTAGTCATCAGTGTGTATGTCTTCCATGAAGGACTAGGTCACTAAATGCTTTAATATCTCACAATGTTTCTCTCAAATAATTCCTCATACTGATATTCAATGAACGTGTTTGTAATAACATAAAAACCAACTTCATTTTCTCTTGAATTGATTTTCTCAACCAATAAACTTCCCAATAGTTTAATTGACTATTCTTACCTATACCCCTTCCTATTCCATTGTTTCAATTCTAGCATTGGTTATTTACAATATACCTTCACCGTCTCTTTCATTAGGTTTATGAGATCTTCCCACAATGAGAACCTCCAACAATTCACCTGGACAATGCCTAATTCCAGAATAATCTCTTTCTCTCTCACTCTGGGATCTATCTATGTATATTGATATGAATATGCTCAGTTCAGTTTTCATGTTCATTAGAATCAAGGCCTTAAAGGACAGGTTGCTAGAACTTTATGAACAATCTTAGTAAATGTTTGATTAAGTAATGGAGAAATCAATGAATAGTGCCCAATACAAGGCAATCAGTATGTGAAAAAAAGCCTCAAATATTATTCATCCTGAAGTTCACAGAAGTGATGTTGAAATTTCTGAATAGGAATAAGATTTCACATCCCCTTCACTTTCTTTCCAAGTTCATATTATATCCTTATCACATAAGTGAAGAAGATGCTAGTCCAGGACTTTTCAGGAAGTTGCAGTCCTTGCTGGCCAAATCAGGTGGGACAGAATCACATGCTTACCCCAAATTCTTGCCCCCCATGGAGACTGGTTATGATAATCAATGCTGCTTTGACATGTAAGCAACAAATTAAACATCAATGTCATAACTCAATGAACAGAAGCAGATTTTAGCTCTCAAATGTGTAAATTCATTTAGCTACAATATCTGGCTGCTTCGGCTAGAGTTAAATCCCTGACAGATTAAAATGGTTGCCTGACAGGTATGCTTACTTCTCCTTAGCGAGATAATAAGATGGAGGAAGGTAAGAGAGATAAGGAACTGGGGGGAGAGGGAGGAATTGAGCTCTTTGGGGCTTTATTTAGAAGCTGTTAACTAAAAAATGTAATGTCTGAAAATACTGTGTCAAGTGGCATTACTTTCCAATTGTATTTGGCACCTGGCCATTCTCCTTCCCCTTTGTCCACTAGGCCCCACTTTCATTGTGGTCTGACTTGGATGGGAAGTTACCATCTTCCTTCTCAAAGATGCGTTAAAAATTGGTAATGCAAGGGAGCAGACAGGCTAGCCTGCCGGCTACTCATTTCTTATGAATCATCTAACAATTTTTTAGTTTGACAATTGCACCTCATATATTTTAATATTGGTTTTGAAAGAAGAAAACAGGGAACTTCCATTTCTTTACGGCTTCCTGTAATCTCAACTTGCTCTTTACTTATGTATGAAGTCGACTTGGGTGGAAAGGTTAGAGGCAGATGAATTTCTAGTTTCAGAGCCTGGGAAAGGCCAATAAAATGTCAATAATCTTAATGCTAAGGTTTCATGGAGCTGAAAGTATGTTTTATATTCATAGATGATACTCCTTGAAAATGATGACAGGTACCGCTGATTTTTAAGGATTTTTTCTTTGATTTTTCCTATACCCTAACCCATATAAAATTTCTTAGACGACTATAAAAAATAAAACAAATAAAAGCCCATCATAATTTAAATGGCTCCCTAATACTTTCAGGTCTAATAAGCAAGGAATATGTATGTTTGTCTGATTTTAATCCTTTCTGGACCAAGCATAAAAGAGCTGACTACTTTTCTAACCCAAAATATTTATCAATATTTCTACCTATGAACTATGTGTTCCCTACTTTTAATTCATGAATCAGTTTGCTTTTTATTGACTGCTATCCACACTTAAAGGATTAGATTAGAAACTCTAGAAGACATAATAAGGTTAGATATCTCTGTTGTTATAGGTGTAAATAAAACATCATATGACAATAGGTGGCTACTTATTTAAATTCTTAGATTTATCATGATAATGATATGAAACTTTTATCACTCTTCTTTTTTTCCAGCTGTCCTAGGGTAAAATAAAGAGAGAATCTGGAAGGACTAGAAGGGAAGGAATAAAGAGAGATAAGATGTCTTTTTAAACTTGAATTTTGGTATTTGAACCAGTATATCACACGTCTACCCTGAAACTTCTGTTCCATCTTATTCTAGAAATTTATATTCTATTCTGTACTAGCAACTGTAGTTATTATTGCACTAAAAAGAGTCAAAATAATAGCACATTTTTATGGAGATTCATACTTTTCAAAGTACCTTCATTTTCATTATAACATTTTATCTTAACACCAATCCTTGAATCCTAAAATTTTATAGTTAGAAGGGCCCTCTGATACTATTACTTCTAAAATAGTTACCGAAATCATGATGTAGTCTCTAATTTTGGATAATTCACCACATTATCAGACAAACAATTCTATTTAAAAAAAAAAAATTCTTTTATCTTTATAATGAAAAAGTAGCACTCATTCATTTTTGAAAGTTTAGAAATTACAGAATAAATAATCAAAGTAAAATCACCTTTAAATCTACCACCAAGAATTAACTGCTACTAATATTTTGGTATACTCCCATGCTGTCTTTCATCTATGTAAATATGTGTAATTAGTTGGAAATGAATTATCACTGAAACAGCCTATACATATATAACTGCATTTGTTGATGCCCGAGGTAGAAGTTAATGCCTAGGCAGGGCCTGGATATCAAATGGCACCAAGGCACCAAAAGAGAGGGGGTGAGGACCAGGGGAGAAAGGAGGCAGAGGTGAGGGAGTAGGGAGAGTGGAGTCCAAGAGAAGTGGTGGAAGCTCAAGTGTACTGTAGTGTACCTCCTCCCTGTAACCACACCTACTCCTTCTTTTCAGTGAATTTAATACAAACTCATAAATTGTTTGGTATGAGTGGATATTTTATGGAAACTGATAGAAGGATAAGTCATTTGACCTGGGGTGATGAAGCCTGAAAATGACATTCATAAATTCAGGTGATGTATCAGAAGTGTTTGATTGGGCCCTTGAGAATGAGCAGAAATTTGGGGGGATGGTTTTATATTTCCAGAAATCATGACAACAGAGTGGACTCAGGCTTTAACCAGTCCTCTGAGAGCTAGTATGCTCCCAGATGATCTCTGAGATGTATGTGTAATTATATGACTTTATAAAACATTGTTCAAATGGTTTCATATTTTTTGTTGTTCAGTTTTGCACAATATTTCTCTTGTAAAATTATACATGATTTTTAAAGTGTGTCATATTTGACATACATTATATATGCGTACATATGTATGTATATATAGCATTGACATGTAGTCAATTTCCCATTTTTACTTAATGTAATGAACATATATATATAAAAAATATAAAAATTAAGCAGCTTGTCTAATTATTTCTTTGAAAATACCTCTAGATGTTAAATGTTCAGTTAAAGGTCATGCATATTATTTTTGTTTTTGATATATATTGCCAAATTTCCCCCTGTAAAAAAACTGTATAAGTCAATTTATGATTCCATTAGTAATAATGAGAGTACCCAGTACCCATTCCATAATTAAATTTCAACCATTTATCCAGCTTATTGAAACATTTTTAAATTTTGATCTTGTTATCTATCCATTGCATTAGCAGTCATAATGGGTTTGGTGATATCAAAATATCTATGACGTCTGTCTCATTCAAGACAACAACTACGAAAATGTTAAGTGAAGTAAAATATAGTCAGAGCCTTTTGGAAAACCATATGAAAATTCCATCCAGAAAAAAAGAAATTTGCTGATTTAATAATACTGTTTAAATATAATCCATCAATCATTGCCTCACCTATATTTGTACTGTAATTTCACAATCATCAATAACCTAGTATCATAATTGATTACTATTTATATCCACCTTGCCATATTGTGATCTCCTTATTCACTTGTATATTTCCTAACACTTACCACTACTACATACTGTGAAATAACACCAGTTGATACAACATTCTGAGGGGAAGATGATTTATTCTGACAGTAGAAACACGAGGGAGGTTACAGAAAAAGCTCCAGAGAGGAGGTGGCATCTCATGTCGACTTTGAGAAATCAATCAAAACTTCCTGCATATGAAGGGGGCTAACGGTAATTCCAGGAATAGAGAACATTATGTTTAAAAAGCATGGAAATATAGAATAAATTGGTATGTAGGAAGCACAAAGGAAATGGTTTGGTATAACTAAAGCATAGTGTTGAAGAGTAGAAAGGAGGGATCTGGAAAAGTAAAACTATAATCCCTTGGTGTCCTCAGGACAGAAATTAACTTCACTTTTGCTAGACTTACTAGGCTTCCCCAGGCTGACATTAATTCACACTGCATCATTCTCAAAGGCAAGAGAGTCAATCCTTTCTAATGTACAAACAACTAAATAGTTGGGAATGAGGAGGGACAAGGAGTATTGAGCTGTCCTTGCCACCTCTGCTTCATACCTGGGGTTTGTAATCACTCTATTGATTATCTGGTATAATTCTTTCTTTCTTTTTTCTCTTCTCTTCTCTTCCTTTCCCCTCACTTTTCCTCTCTTTTTCTTACTCCCTCCCTCCTTTGCCTGCCTGCCTCTCTTCCTTCCTCCCTCCCTCCCTCCTGTCCTTCCTCCCTTCCTTCCTTCCATTCTGTCTTTTTCTCAGTCCCTTCAAGGTAATGAGATTAGATGAATAAATTAGAATTATCCCCTCTATTTTAGCTCCCTATTTGTTTGGGACATCTTGAAACTTTTTTCTCTATAGCCCCCTTCTTTTCTTGAAAAATGAGTTTCTACCTTTCTCTTCCAGCTGCCTGAGCTGCCAGACAGAGTATGTTCTAAAATATATTTAGGGTGTTCTGATATTGAGGGTACCAGTCTGCCTCATAAGGAAGATCCAGTAATCCAAATTAGTAGTCCAATGGTAGGCTGATGAATCTGATTCTACCTAGGCTGGTGTTAGTAAAAGGTGAGGATGAAGGATAGGGAATAAAAATCAGAACTGAGTCAAAATGGAGTGTCTAGGAAGTCAGCATTTCAGGGAGATTTAGATAAATGCAGGTAGGGCTGCATTCAACAACTGAGACTACAGAGCTCGGATCCAGAATATGAGGTATTGAAAACTGGCAAGAATTATGTAGAAAGAAATAACCAGGAAGTTCAGTTCCTCAGCCAATTGATCTACAACTTACTGCAATGCTTTGGTCTTGGTAGGGAATTATTTTTTTTTTTTATTTTTTTATTTTTTTACTGCAACTATGTAAGAGGAAAAATTAGATTGGGACTAAATATAACAACGTGGTTATCAGATAGAGGCTAATAGCTATGGACTCATCCACTTATGAGAAAGGCCCTCCTAATTTCTGGCCAGGCTTAGCCATCATTGGTTTTGGGGACTCAGTAGAATCAAGTTAGTTTTGTGAGTAATTTGAGATACCTGGTGGCTGACGTACATTAGACATGGAGCAAATATAGGTTGGATTCCTTGATGAAGCTTTGCTCCTTACTGTTGTGATTTCTTTTGTGACAGCATCTGAGGTGATACATTGTGCCAAGAGGCCTTTCAATGGGTTGTAAAAATGCTATAAAAACATGAAAATTGCTGCCATAAAAAAAAAAAAAGAATTATAGCAAAACAGGGAACCTACTAAATTCAGAAGCTAAGAAATACTGAGAAATAAAAACTGTTCCACATATCCCAAAGAGTTTGTGGGTACAGCCTCCACACAGACATTTACACAGGCAAGAATTATTTGCTTTGATAATATACTTTAGAAAATCTCTCGGCATTCTGCCATTAAGTATGTGGTCATCTGGCATTCCCTGAAATTCATCCTTCACATGAATCCCTTCTTAACTTTGTTGGCTAAAGAGTGTGAATTTCTTCTACTCTGTTTCTACTTTTACAAAACTCACAAAAACCCATTTCATATGAGATGGTGTTTATATCATTTCAATGCCTGGAAGAAAAGATGCCATGCTGCAAACATAGTTCATAATGAGGTTATCAACTTGTAATTAATAAAAAACTAATTTGAAATATCCCTTACTAATAAATCTGAGAAACAAACTTCCTTCCTGACAACTACACCTTTGCTTTCATTTCCAGTATTTGTTTTTCCAATAAAATTTCTGGATATCCATTAACACTAGTAATTTGGGGTAAAGTGTGCAAAGGGAATCCATTTTCCATATGCCTTTTATGCAGATGTGGCTGTAATGAGATACAGTAAGTACTATTCATATCTCTGTCATAAAATTCTGAACATGCTTAAGCAATAGTCATAAACACATTAAATAATGCCATCCCAACCACTGAGAGCCTCTGTCTGCCAGCTGGGTGAACCCCTTCTTTATGTCATTTTGATGTAATGCACTCCCATTTCTGCTCTTATTAGATGCAAAGTATTTGAAAAGATGCTAGATTGAATTAAAATCTGATTACATCTGAGCTTGAATTTTTGAGATATTGTCTATTTTTCTAGGATATGCTGTTCTTTTTTTAATTTCACAAATATGTACACAAATTCACATCCTTTTAATTTCAATCTTCTCTTCTCTACATTCATGGATCATATGGGATTTCTGATTCTTATTTTAAAATGTAATCAAGATATAGAAATGATGAAGCAATATATCACAGATTCCAACCTAGAAAAAACAAGAAATGAAGAAAAGAAGAGAAAAAGAGAAAAGGAAAAAAAAGAAAAGAAATATTTAGCTTCGATCGTAGATTAATTGTCTGCTGCACACTGGATAGAAGTCCATAGAAGAACATCTCTGTAATCACAAATTGCTTCTTATAGTATTCTTTTTTTTTTTTTCTGCAAGCACCTTTCACAGAGGAACTTTAATCGATAGGAATACATTTGATTACCTCTCACAATTGTTTTATAGTTTGGAAGACAATGTGGTGATCCAGTATGGGTCACGTAGAAGTGTGAATTAAAGCCACAGGACTCTTTCACCGTTATTTTAAACCTTCTCTTTGAAAAGTCACATTTACTTATATTGTGTCACAATCAAAATGTAAGCGTACACAGGGATAATATTCTCTAGCATACCTTCTAAAATGATCAAATCTTATCAATTTATTTATGTAAAATGTCAATTCCTCTAATGAGCCTCAAAGAATAAAACAGAGAAGTTACATTTTAGCCAGTATAGCAATGGCCCCCACTAGCAGGGGGCTGTAGTTGGAAGGGGACAGTGCTATGAAAAGTGTACCATACAAGGAGACTGCACAGCAATTATAACTAGCACAGGACAACCTAACAAGAAGCATTACCTTGGTTAATTAGGCACAGTGTGGAGCTGGACTCAGAACCTCTGTCTTGTCCAAGCCCCAGAATTAATTGGACCCAATGAGACACATTCAGCTAGTCAAATTTGTAGGAAATGTGTGCAAATTAGAATGCCAAGGATTTATTTACAGTAGGGATTGTACTTTCTAGTGTATATAGTATCTATGAAGTCACTAATTTAAGTCTTCTCTCTCTCTCTCTCTTTTTCTCTCTTATTCTTTCTTTTGAAGTATCTGGACAACACAATGTACTTCCTACACGTCACCCTTTCTCACACAACCAGCTAGGTTGTATAGTCATCAAGTCCTGTTTTTTTCTTTAAAAAATGTGAATTCTAATACTTCCCACCTCATTTCTGCCTCTTATCACCTTATGCTGGAAATTTTTAATAACATCCTATAGGATTTCCCTTCATTTGATCTCTCTTCTGGGACTTGTCAAATAACTCTGCATATTGACACCTAATCAATTTTCTTAAAACAACAGATTTTACTCAGCTATTGCTATTTCTGAAATTTTGATAACTCTCAATTTTATGAAGCCCAGACTCCTCAAATTGACCTTGAAAATCTACACCCTACCTCCCTATCATACATCATTTGCCATAGCTCTCCAACAAAAATACACTTTCTTCTTTCAATCTTCCATCATACCATTCTGCTTTTAATTTAGCTCTTTCTTAATAAATTTCGCTTTGTTCTGTTTTTTTTTTTTTTTAAACTACTATCTATCTAGTTGTATTCGATATCTGAAGCTTAGATTGTGTCATTTTTAGTTATCTCCCTTCTCTGACTTCCTATGTCATATTCTGGGCACTTGTGCTTATGCGGAATTTTTATTTGTGAATGTGTTCCCAAAACTAGAGTATAATTCTCAGGTGATTTACAATCTAGTTAATTCGTACCAAATTAGCATGGCCATAAAAACAAATACATTTTATTGATAACTCATTACAAATATACTTTTAAAATCTTTCTCCCATTTGCCTTAGCCAGTGCTAGCTATTCTATGTAATAAAACTTCAAAAAACAAGATGTGACTTTGTAATTTTACGTCATGTCACATACGCTTAATAGTTTATTAAGTGGTTTGCAATGACAAATATAATGAGAAGGCCCTCTCTCTTACTTTAAAATAAAATCTCACTAAAACGAAAAGCAATTTTGAAAATAAAGGTGGTGAGAATTTATTTATCTCACTATTTTTTGACAGTTAGATAAAGGGTCACAGCATTTCTAAAACTACACCTACTTTGAGCTGTAAGCTGTACTGGCCCCTCTCTTAACCCAGTGGATGTTTTTCTATTATATCTTTTGACAGTTCTACTCCAGCTGACCTCAAAGACATGCCCAACCGCACTGTCGTAATGGGCATAGTCCAAGTGTTTCAAGATTTTCTCCCCAACTTCCTTACCCGGCTACAGTCTGAGGGTTGAGTACCAGAAAAAAAGGGGTGGGCTTACTGTTCCTTAATTTCAATAAAGTGACCTATGAGTATTTCTTGTGTTCTCCATATTTTGAGATTTTTTCGTAAGTACACAACACAGAATGACTAGATTTAGTACGTGGTAGTTAGGTGCAACAGAAAAATGTATGGGTTTCGAAACCACTCAAGAATTTCAAATCTCAGTTCCATCACAAACTATCTAACTTTGAACAAGTTATTTAGATTATATTATCTTGTATGTCCTTATAGTTAATAGAGAAGTAAAAGAATGGATTTACCAATGTTAAAGCTATAGTTTCGAAAATAAATAGCCTATGTATGAATCATTGCTCTACCACTAATTAGAGTTGTACCTAACTTCCCCATCAGTAAAATGAGAAATTATAATAGTACTAATCTTATAGGGTTGTTGTGAGCATCAAATAAGTTAAGGTATATAAAAGCCTTATAATAGTAACTGCCATACGGTAAGTGGCTAAATACTCAATAAGGGTCAGATATTATTATTGAGAGAGCATTATATTATTAATACAATATATACTATATATTATGTTACATATTATATTATAAGTTAATAAACTTTATTAATAACTTATTATTAGTTCTCTATAACTATATATATTCCTAAATTAAATTCCACTTCCTCCCACTGCTTTTATTGTTAAAGACTTGGAATTTACAAAGTCAGTTTTTCATTTCCTGTAGTGAACCACCAAGCATGTTGGTAGGAATTTAGAAGTATCCTGACTCTTGGCTAGACACTTAGTCCCCATGCCACCGTAAATCTAGGATTTGTGTGACTAGAAACTTATACAATTTTGAGAGCTCTTTGAGAAAAAGATTTCACTATTACCGAAACAAAATGGAGTGCACAAAATAAATATTTATAAATAGAAAGCTATGGCAATAATTATATATTCAAAATATAAATAGCACAATTATCAAAAAATTCAGAAAAATAGCATAATTTTTATTAACTGCTTGACACTTCTAAGCTCGTTTTATCCTACATGATAAAAAGTGTGAGAGCTACACACTCTCTCAAAGCTCGTTCTTAGAATGACTTTTAAATATAATTTTCTATAGAAAAATAGATAAACTTTTTTTATTTTACTTATTGAGCATTTTAAAAAGTATCAGCTTTACAACTCATTGATAAAGCATATTAAATTTTAGAATATTATCAGCTTTGGGGGTTTTTTCAAGTTTTGTCATATATAAGGTCTATAGTTTGGAGAATTTTTCCAAAAATTAGCTTGTGGTTTCATGCATTTCACGTTTTGTTTCCGCTCCATCATTCACATACTTTGGTACCACAAATGAGTACCTTCATAGCACCAGGCAACTTGTGATCCTCATTTTAATGCCATGGCTCCTAGTGAATAGACAAGTGGGTGGTAGGAATGCATTCCTGAAAGATATTTCTATGCTGAAATAATGGTTAATCATTTATCTATACATGGGAGTACCTATAAGCTACACATGTTCCACTAAAACCAAACTAAATACATTTCTAAGTTAAATTTCACTTAGATCCCCAAAATGCCCATATCTACTCTTTGCTATCTAACAAAAGAAGTGCGATGGAAATGAAGCTGGAGTAGAAATATAAAGTAGTTTTACCAATTGCTTGCAAAATATCATATGTTTTTGAAATTTTACAAACACATATGACCAGGTTAACATTATTAGGGCCCTTTCCTGGCCTTGAAAGGAAGAAACCTGTGCAAGTTAAAGTTCCTGAAGGTAAGCTACATTAGTTTTACCATAAATCTCCTCTGTCTGAAGTCAGTTTCCTTAGCCATCTATAATCTAATAAGCCAAAGTCGTGCTTTAATATTTTAGGTAAGCAGAATCAGTTATTGTTTCTTTCCCCCCATTTCTCCAGCACTATTCATCCCCTTCTCTTTGTTCTTCGAACTTTCTGTCTTTACTGGCTCTTTTACCTTAAAACTAAAAATAAACTCAAAAATTTCCCAATACAAAGACATTGCCAAACCCTACCTCTCCACCACTGCCTAACTCATAATCAAAATACAGTCTTATCTCTCCTTTCCTTCACCATTACAATTCTTACAAGAGAATTTACAACTACTGTCAATACTTTTTCACTTTTATTCTTACTTCAACCTATTGAAAATAGGCTCCTTCCTCTGCACTCTGTTGAAAATACCTGTGTCGTCATCACTCATGACTTGTTAAATTCAAATCCCTTTCAATTTCTCAATCTATAAGACATCTACATAGCATTTTGATTGCTTGTGACATTTGAATTTTTGTAACTTTGTAATTACACTAATCCTATCTGGCTAAATATATACATATTGCCTATAGGAAGATTCATCTCCGAGCATGTGACCCATCAAAATTTCATATATGAAATTACTGGATCCCAGCTCAACCCAGTCTGGGTTATTCTGCTGCCTGCTGAGACCTAAGTTCTCGTTGTGACCTTTCCCTCATCAAGAGGCTGTAAATAACATTTTCAGGCCACATATGGAGCACTGTGAGAACTGATGCTCATTAAGTGTGTTAAGTGAAAGTCATGAGTGGAGTACCAAACATTAGCTATAAATCAAAATTAACAAATGGGACTCAAGTTCTCAGAAGGCAAACCACTTTGAATCTTAAATAATATGGCTGTTAGCAATCACAATGAAAGATGCATTTCTCCCCAAATACGTGCATAGATAAAATGCAAAGAAGTAAGCTGTCAAGATAGACAAGGAGAAGGAAATCTGTTGCTTGGCCCTTGAAACAAGTTAATTTAGCGTTATAAACCAGGGAAGTTTCCTTTTCAAATAGATCCATGTGGAAAATCCAGATGGCCAAACAGTCAGCTCATAATTGTGAAAACTAAGCTGCAAAGCCTGAATATAGTCAAGGAATTTTACTTACTTATTGCTGAACATTTTTATCATATTTAAAAAGAAACACTTAAATTATTTCTTAAGAAAACAATATTAGTCTATGCTGTCTGTCTCAATGGGAATCAGTTTGCAGGCTTGGTAGGATTAATAAAAAATTAGAGGGAGTTGAACACTACAAATAAATTTAAAAATTAACAAGCATCAGTTCTGGGCTAAATATTCTGCTGTTAGATCTTGAGGTTATATCAATTTAGTTCCTTTTGTGAATTCTCTAACTCAATTTATTGCTAAAGCCAAAAAATAATTAAAGTCCCATTGATTATTATTAGGTGAAAATTATCATAGACCATTTCTTCTCCGTCATCCTCTTCCATAGCATTCAATAAATTAGTAAACGGTACTGGTTTCACCTATCTAAAGTCTCTTCGACACGATCACTTATTTTATTCATATGGACCCTGCCTAATCAGGCTTTCATAATCTTTTAGCTAGATAGTAATTTACTTCTATTTCCAATTCATTCTTCTCACTACCTTCAAGAGCCTTTTCTGTCTAGAAAAATCAGTTTATGCTGGTCTCCTGCTTAAAGTTTCTAAATCGCTACCTATAGCCCATGTCATAACGTTTCAATTCTTAGCATAGCCAAAAGACTCTGTCACTGGTGTTATCTCAGTTCTCACCTTTATCCCTCACACAGTCCAGTCTTTCTGAATTACTGGCTATTCTCCCTGATACGCCATGTTCTGGCATGCTTTCATGCCTTCGTATCTCTACTGCCTGGAAAAACTTCATCCATCTTGCCTGATTAGAAATCTGTTAGTCATCTTCAAATTTCACCTGCAGTTTCACATTCAATCTTCATTGACTACCAGGCCATATGTGTTAACAACGGAGAACTCAGAACCAAATCTTTGCCTTTCGTTCTGTACAAGAGATTGCTTGATCTGCAGGAATATCCAGTGAGAAGCTATAAAAATTACTGTCTCTGAACAATCTAATGGGAAGGAGAATAATTTCTCTACTGGTTCCCATACTGGGGTGAACGTGTATAGGTATCAACCAAATCCTCTGGCATCTCATACCTCCATAAAAAGAGGAAAACATTTGAAGGTGGGAGGTGAGAAGTACCTGATCTGAACATAGGTTAGGCACATTTGAATTTTTTTTTTTCATGTGAAGCCAGTCACAGAGCAGTTGGGATGAAACTAGTAGCCAAAAGCTTTAGAAGCGATGCATAAGAAGTGTCTGATACACAGCAATTTACATTAAAGATGAGAAAATAGACTTGTAAATAAACTATATCACACACACAACACACACATGCACACACACAAAGGAAGTCCTTGCTTTGCACTATTCCAATACGCATGACTTTTAGTTATCATGACTCACAGTATATTTAAATAACATCAGTTCCTCAACAATGTGGTTTAAATTTTAGTTTCCACAGTATATTAACAATGAGTACATTTGGCCCTCTGTATCCGGGGGTTCCACATCCACATACTCACCAACTATAGATCAAAAATAGAAAAAAAATTTACATTTTTGCTGGTGTGTACTATGTAGTTAGGCTTACAGTGGTTGCATCTGTACTCCTGAGAGCGGGGAGCCCCACCCCTCTCTTTCTCAAGCAGGGAACAGACTTTTTCCTTATTATTCCCTAAACATTACAATATAACATTATTCCCTAAACAATACAATATAACAACGATTTACATAGTATTAAATTGTAATAGGTATTCTAAGTTGTAGGTAGATGATTTAAAGTACATGGGAGCACGTGCACAGGTTATATGAAAAGACTGCACCATTTTGGTAACCTTGGGGAGTTCTGGAACCAATCCCTCATGAACACTGAGGGACAATAGTAACTGCAAAAAGTACAAACTTCATTGCTAGTTCTCCCATTCTCAACTCATAATGTAAATAACAGATGTGCATTGTGATCAGTGACAAATACATCACTTCTTTTATAGTCTGTTGGCGATTGTTCACTGTTCACCTTAAGGCTCAGGTAACAAAATGTGTAGTTGTGTTGACTCCTGTCTCCTAGTTATAAATCTCTGTGATATTTTATAAGTATTAATAATGAAAAGAGAGAATTGGCTAACAAAAATGAGAACTCAGCAAAAAAATGAAAAGTGATGACATTGAAAGTGAAATTTGAATTGAACTTAAATAGAGTTATAGGAAAAATAGGTGACTGTGGTAATGTCAACAGTGCTACCATTTGAGAAACCCTAGATATGCAGCCAGAAGGACTCAATAAAAGCAAACTTGCCAACATAAATGAGGAAAGAGGTTGTATCAAAAAGGATGAAGATGTCCCGGAGGAAGTGACGCTAGCAAAAAATTTTGCATTAAAGTAAAACTTGGAGATATTGCATGACATTGCAAGTTCAAAATATAAAGCGTTGGGAGCTGATTCAAACCGAGAAAGTAATATGACCATTTGTCAAGGCATAGAAAAGACGCTGCTCTTTTTTGTAAGTTTTACCATGAGAAGGACGAGAAAAACACTGTTCAAACTACCCAAATTATCTTTTTGACAAAGAAATAAAACTTTCATTTTCAATATTTCTAATGTTTCGATCATGGTGTGCTAAATAAATATTAGTTTTATTTATTTTTATTTAGTATACTTATATAATTGACATTAAAAGAATTTAATGATTTGACAAAAAAAATTTAAAGATCGTGGAACAACTATAATTTTTCCCTTTGATTATTAAGATCATTTTGCTTAGTATTAGCTTGTAGTCATTTCACAGTCCTGCACTATTGTGCAAAATGAGGACTGCCTCTCTGTGTGTGCATATACAAATACAAATATACATATATATGTATGTCTATACAGACATACTTTGAGAAAAGATGGTATTGGAGCTGCATCTTAAAGGAAGGGTAATTGCTCGCCAGTAATAAAAGAGACAAGGAGGATTGTAATGGTCATTGCAACAGACAGACGAACAGCATGTGCAGTGGCCTGATGTTTGATGAGGTACAGTGAGTAGGGAGAACTAAAGCAGTTTGGTACAGCTAATGCTCAAGTGTGCCCAAGGTAAAGAGCAGCCGGAGATAAAACTGAAAAGGTCATCTGGTGCCAGGTCTAACAGGGATTTCTCTGCTTGACTAAGGATTTTGATTTTTATCCTTTAGGTTATGGGAACCTCTGAAGGGTTTTCAGCAGCTGAGTGACAGGATCAGGCTTATTTTAGGACATTCACTCTGAGGAGTTTGGAGTTTGGTTAGGGTGGGAGCCTGCAGTTTGGAGGCAGGAATATCAGACACTGATTAGGTAGATGGCTGATGCAGTATTACAGGTAAGAAATGAGAAGAGACTAAACTAAGATCCATGTAAGTATGCAATCACGTCACTCTGTCCTTTGTCATTACTAAAAAAACTGCTGTTTCTTAAAATCCAATTTCCCTTAGATGTTGCAGTAATTCTCCATTTAAACAGATTAAATAACATACCCTTATGAACTGAGCTATAATCACACTGCAGTCTACTGAATACATCACAGATACCTGCACAAATGCAGCTGGAGTGCCGTCCCTGCTGGTTGGGCTGAATACCAGCTACTTTCTCACTTTCACAGTAATGCTCCCTTCCCTTCTCCTCTCTTACATGGGCACTTTGTTGAACATAGCTTTGTTTTTAAAACCCTGATTAGTAAAACTTGTTCAGTTAAGATGTTTCATTAACAAATAACGTTCTCTTGTTCCATTCAAGCTGTCTCCTACATCTTAATTTACTGGGCAATGATAATGAACTCAACAGAGGTCCTAATAGTTTCCCCTGGAGACAGAGAACATCAGAAAATTGCCACATAAACATAGGATAGTAAAGACAAAGCAATGCCAAATTCAAATTTTAATGACCCCACATGTTACACAGGTAGTAAATGGTAGGAATGTCACCAAAGTTTTCTTTTTTGCACGTTAACATTTTAAAGGACTAACAGTGTTCCAGAAACAAATGTGCTGTATTCTTTTATATACAAATGGATTAAAAATAAAACAAATGAACATAGTTTCTTCTTTACATTAAAGATTTCAGCCTTCTAGCCATCAAAATCTTATTTTCAGATTTTTTAAATCAGAATTTTGTTGTTTGAATCCAGAAGCCAATGGCCACTCACAGTTGTAAAATTTCTTCAAATTACCATTATTCAGCCTTGTAGATGGGAATTTTAGTCCAAAATAATGGAAAAAAACTTATTTTAAGTGAGTAGTGTTATTTTATAATCCCAGACTACTTCATTTTATCCAAGTATGTCCACCAGCCTTCAACCAATGTTTTGTTTCGTTCGTATTGACCATTTATCATTAGTTCTGCCATTGTATGAGATTCTGTACTTTTCCAGAGAACATGTCTTAATTTTTTTTCTTTGTTAAGATGTTTTCTATTGTAGTAGATGGTAATTTGTGATTTTCGCCATACACTTGGCAGATTTCCTTATTCCTCATAAAGAACACATCAACACCAGCAATGAATATCAATGATAACAATGTCTCTTTTCAGTCTCTTTCCTAGGCTGATACATCTGGCCTCCTTGAATGGCATTAGAGCCCAGGCACAAAGATAATAATACGCCAAAGCCAATGATGTCAGCCTTTCACTTTTTGACCAATTACCTACTAGATATTGTTCGAACAAATAAAAACACCCTGAATAAGTTTATTTATCTTTAGCAGTTATAAAAGTACATGAAAAGCTACAAATAAGATTTCAGAGCTCCTTTTTAGATGATGGAAAAAGAAACTCATTTTATCTATATACAGTAGCATTTTCATATATTAGTACAGAGAATAATAGTTTCCATGGCGATTCAAAGTGATAATGCATAGAATATTGAAAATCCAGGCCACATATTTATATCCACAACTCTAAGATAAACCTATGGTAATTAAAGTCCTGAACTATATAAAAAGTGGATTAAGAAAATTTTCTGAATTACTATATCAATCAAAGTTATCATATCATTTTAACAATGAATGGCTACATTACTCAGGTGCTTCTCACCACATAATTCTGTGAAGAATTATATGAAAAATAAAAGAGAGTGGTACGACATTCATGTAGGAAAGGTAATTAGTACATTTTCAGACACAAGAAACATAGTACAACATGGTAACTGGGGAAAAACATGATACAGGTTCAGAGTTGTCAGAAACACTGCAAAACCAGATTGAAGATGAGTCAAAGTGTTACAGAGATTATAAACTTTTGTGGAAAACTCCCGTAGTTCCCCATCAAATCATAAGCTACACACTTTGAAAGAAATGATTTCCTGCATTGACAGGTATACAAACATGCCATTATTTGCATGTATGTTAGTGCATATATATAGACACAGATACAAGTATATATATATATATATATATACATTCTTCATTTAAAGCTTAGCACAGCTGTAAATGACTTTATGTCAAACTTCATAATTTTGATAAACTGATATTTTGCTAATTATAACTTTATTTCAATTGGCATTTCAGAAGATATAAAGTACTGGCATGTTTAAAAATAACTGTAAACTAGCTTAATGATTAAGAGAACGGATTTTGGAGTTAGTGCTTGGAAACCAATGAAAGATAATTCTTTAGTAAATACAATAGTGTTTAACCAGAATATTCTATTTTTAACAATACTAGATAACAGAGAGTTAATATATTTGCATTAGTTATACATTTACTTATGTTCACTGAGATCTGCCTTTCTTCTCAAGAGATGGACTTTTAAAAATGTTATTTCTGTATTTGTGTCTTTAAATATAAACTAAGGTCTTATCTCAAAGATAAATTTAACACAAGATCTCCTCTAGGATGTGCTAATTTAGATACTATTCTCTTAGTTCTAACTCAATTAAGCTGTATATTCAAAGCCACAAGCAAGAGATGACCAAGTAGGTTAACTCAGGAGCTTCTCATGTACTGAATAAGGAGTGATCTTAACCACGAGGCTGGCAATTATGAATCAGTAAGTCACTCTACAATATTGATAAAAACAGTTTAACTCTGATCAAATGTATTACATGTTTAAAGAAGAAAAAAATGTTTGCTTCCTAGAGAGACATCAAATCAAACCAATCAAACAAAAAAAATTTATAGAACTTATAGTACATTGAATACAATTTGGCTATATCGCCCTAGACTAACGGTAAAAAAGTGAAGTTTGTTTCCAAAATATCGATTTCTCAGCTGGGTACCATATTAGGGAAATGGAAATTAAAGCTTATACAAGTGTTTGGAAAGTTATTTTCTTCTGGCCACAAAAATATGTAGACTTGATGATTAAAAAAAAAAAAAAAGATTAAAACAAAACAGAAATCCCACCAAAACTCTCCTCTTTTTTTTCTAGTGTGAAAGAAAAATACAGACGTAATTAGAGTAATGAATATTCTGAAGGAATTGGAAATTAAAAAAAAAAAAAACACACGCACACATTTTTTTGACAGATAAAAAGCCTTTGCATTCGCCTTATCTTATGTATTCTATCACCTGGACTACTAGAAGAGCCAAAGCAGTTGGAGAAAGTTGGAAGCAGTCATTTGGAAGCTAAGACTGGATAGTGCTCAAGGCAGAAGTTAAAGGTTTTTCTCAAATATGAAAAGAAAAACTTATACCAGTAAAGCACTCCAGGAAAGTTTACTATGGGAATGCTAATGAATAGATAAATCTTGGACATTTAACTTGGTTCACAGTCCTCTAAATATCAGAAAAGTACTCTATAAACTGCTGGAAAACAGTGTCTGGATTTCATAATGCTTCATTGTTGGAGTTGCTCTCTCTTCCCTGCACTGCCAGTGTTACTTCTGTATGTGGGCTTAATAGGTGGAAAGACACCTATATCCTTTAATTTGAAGGCTGCTGACCATTCACTAAAGATATATATTCATCATATGCCTGTCCCACTGACCAAAAGACAAAAGAAAATGCCATCAGGGTCACTCATTAATAATTATGACATAGAGAATCATAGACTATTAGAGCCAGAAAGATCATCTGGTCAAACCCCCTCCCTGTACAAATCAGAATATACGGTCCAAGAAGGTGATTAGTCCACATTTTTTTCCAGTTAGTCTATGATTACCTTGAAACAGCAGGTAAAGAGCAGGGATCTCGGGTGTAGGCGTTTCTGAGAGATATTAATGTAAGAGGTTTCATAAGGGCACTAGGATCCTGTAACACCTAAAAGGGTGGCCTCAAAGAAGAATCACCTACCTCTCATCCATTATACTATCATCTAAAGGTAGCATATATATACATATATATAATTTAGCATATTGTAACCAATATTAATAATTATACATCTACATAATCCTTTTAAATGACTTCATTAGTAATTCATGGAATAGGCAGCCATGATTTATTAGCCAATCCTATTATTTAACATTTAGGTCATACCTTATTTTTTACCTCTACATATGACACCAGTAAATTTCCAACAAATTAACAGCTTTACATATATCTTTGGTTGTATCCTAAGAATATAGTTTTGCATATGGTGTCACTTAAGTCAAAGCTGTCTATTATTAAAATTGTGATGCAATATAATAGCATTCCTTTCTGAAAATACAAATATATTTACTACAAGCTCCACACTTTAGAAAAACTGTTCTCAGAGGTTGATCACTACTTTAATGCACAGCCATTCCCCAGTAACAGGACGGCATGCTCAGGCTCCCGTATGTCCCTCTTACACTGTTTGTTTGAGCTTCTTTTTCTGAAAAGCCTGAGTCATTTGAAGTAGACAGAAATCAGACAGGGTAGAGGAGAGGAAAACAGAATAGAAGGGAAGCAATAACCATAGAAACAATCCTTCATTTAATCAGTTCTGGAATCAAAGCATCCCTAATTATAAAAGAAAAAAGAAAGAGATATGGTGGGAGGTTGTATATTGCAGGATCACCAGATAATCAGAGCATTTACAATAATACTCGCCGTAACTACCAGAAAGATACAATTTTTACTGGGAGAGAAAATGAGAGGAAGAGAGAGCTGTGATGGATGGTTGCCGACTGTTCAGGAATTTCCCACTGCCTTTGTGGATTTCAGCCCCTTTCCTTTGAGAAGGGTAAGCTCTCTTTAAAGCCGAACTAAGCCATGGCTCGAAAGTAACATTTAAACAACTTTCACTGTGTCTTGAGTCACAAGTGAAAGTGAATTTATCAATTTTTTCAGCCATGCCGTTCTCAGGAAGTGTTTGCTTTTTTAATTGCTGCGGTAGGGTTCATTGGACATAATTGAACAGCTACCTGATTAGAGGGCACAGGCTATAAATGGCAGGAGCTAGCTGTCAGGAGTCTCCTGCATTTTGAGTGGGCTCCTTTGCCTGCTTTCCCCCTGCTGGGAAATGGAGCTGAATCGTTCACTAATGCTACCTTAACTGGGGAGGAGGACAGGAAGTCCCTTTGACCCAACCAGCCAGCCAGCAGCAGGAAAATAGCCTGCCACGAGTTTCTCTTTCAAGACCAGATGTTAAGTGAAAGCCTCAAATTTCAGGGATTTCATTAAATGTGAGAATCACACCTTCTTCTCATCACCTGCAAAGACAGAGCTATAGCCTCCCTGAGGGAGAAAGGCAGCTCCACTGGTTGAGTGCTTCTTTCCTGACTCCCTGCTGACATCTCCGAATAGGGCTGATGCCAGTGAAAAGAGATCTTGTTTCTACTCTTGAGAGGCCTCTGGACAGGAAGCATTCACATGGAAGGAAAGAGAACACTTTCGGTGAGCATTCATCTTTGCCATTGCCACGGTTACACTTCCAGCAACTAAAGTTCATCAGCTCCTGAAATACCATCGTTTTGCAATGTAAACAGCTGCTCCAGCATAATTTTGCAGATAGTTTTCAAAACATTACAGGCAGAAACTTCATTTGTACCTCTCACAATGGCTAAAGCACATCTCTCATAATTATCTATAATTTCTCCTACTCTTATACCCTAAAATGATAGAACTTTAGAATTGGTAGAAGTGAAGTTTTTGGAATAGCCTTACTTTCATGGAATTTATTTATTTATGATAGCAATAAAAATATAACCTTATGTGATTTAAGATGCAAAGAATAAATCTAATGGAGCATAGGCTGTATTTGATTTAGCGGATTATTCTTTTAACTTCTATCCAGCAACATGAAGATGGTGGATGCTGATGGTCACAAAGGGAAAAATCTAGCCACAGTCTGAGGCTCAGGTTGGCAGTAGCATTGCTTTCCTACAAGTGGGATATATTTTGGCATGTAAAGACAGCATTGCATCTTGTTTCTGCAAATGTTTGGTGAAACATGGCCCCTAGAGCATCCAAACAGGAAGCATTTGCCCACTGCTTCCCATGGGAAGATTTCTTTTTGTAACATCTTGAGAAATTAAATTGTGGAAGGGAAATTTCTCCTCCAAAGATTAGACCTATCTGTTCCTCTGAGAGCACCCTTATTTTATTACTGGACTCAGGACAAAATACATAATTTGTAAGAACCTAGTGTAAAATAAAAATATAAGTCCCCTTGTTCAAAATCATTAAGAATTTGAAAACATTGACAATAGAGTCATAAACCAAGCACAGGGTCCTTCCAAGCAAAGGGTGCTTTGTGGCTATACATGTCGTACATTGAGGAAATTGGCCTTGACTATACTAGATCCTTTTCTGTTCAGTCCCCTGAAGTACAGCATTCCTGGTCAACTTAAATTGTACAACTTATTGTCACAAGAGTGGAAAAGAATTTTAGATGATAATTTATATAGAGTTAACATGATTTAAAAGTGTGGTTTCATGTTACTCTATTAGTTTGGCATAGGCTTAATTCATTAAACGAGCCCTCTCGGTTTTCACTCCTCTTTTCGTTTGCAGGCATCATCTCTAACCATATGTTTTTGGAAGTACTGGTTTAGCTTGCTAGTCTACTCTACTCATGCTTCCTCAACTAAAAATGATTTTGTATTTTCACTCTTTAGAAAAACAATGTCTCTTTTCCTCTGATGCCAGGTTCACCCTTTTTCAATTTTAATTTAGCTTTTTTTAATTTTAAGCACTCTCTCTCTCTTTCCATTTTCTTTAGCATACTCTCTAAAATGGTGTTTCTCAAACATTTATTTTTCTTCATTTTCCCCCTGCAGAGCATTTTTAGATATTTCCCCCCCTAACTGTATCCTCTGTAAAATTTTAGTACTAAGATATACTGCCTATCTGTTGTTGGGGAGAAAGAAATTTTTCTCTACGCATCTAGGTTCTTTTGGATGATCTTATAATCAAATCAACATAAGACATTAACAAGAGAAAATAACCACGTTTAAATACATAGATACGAATGGGAACCCCACATGGGAGAGTCAGAGACCCTACATACATGAGAGGTTCAGAGGCAGAAAGGTAAAATAAGATATATATGACATCCTGAGCCAAGGAATGAGGTAAAGTGTCTTAGGGCTTCAGAGGGGAAATGGGCAATTCACAGAATGATAAGAAGAACAGATGTTCAGTAATTAGAAATTTGCCCTGACCTATGGATACGTTATATAAAGTTATTTTTGATAATAATTCTTATCATGGGAAGGGCCCCAATTTAACTTCTTTAAGGGAGAGGCAAAAGGGTCTCAATTAACTTCAGCTCAAAATAATACACATGCCAAAGTAGTACAACTGGGGGAGACCTGTTCTGTACTCCTTCACTGTTTATGTTCTCTTCCAAAACACTAACCAACTGAACAAACAAAACAAAATAAAAAGTCCAAAATACTAGCTTTCACGTTCCTAAACCTCTTGACAGAGCCCAGAGTTTCACATCACCAACTGAGAAATGAGCTGTCAAACATTTGACAAGTGTGTGCTGTGAATCTATCTGGATTTTAATTACAACTTTACTTTTTTTTTGACTTCTGAAGCCAATTCTATTCATTTGAAGAGGACACTTTTAGGGACAGATATTAACACAAAGATAGTGATGGGGTTCAGGACACACAACCCCAAAGTATGGTACTCGGCATATTGAATATTTTAAGGTGACAAAGTCTGAGGAAACAGCAGAAGCAGGAAGGTCATTCTGACCTTCCCTCTACCCTTCTCCTCTGAAACAGGTGATAAACTCTCATGCAAGAGGTGCCAGAGGAAAGGAGCATCCTTATCTCCAAAGACAAAGTGAAACCGAGACGATTCTGTACAGCCTTACTCTTACCCCAGCTTACTACACTTACCTCATATACTTTGACCTAATATACTTCTCAATGACTATTCGCTCTTCATCAAACATAGCATAAGAATACTAAGAATTAAGCATGTATTCAGGTCTCCTTTTTCTTATTAAGGGTTCTGTATCACATAAAACTTACATTAAATAAACGTGTATGCTTTTCTCCTGTTAACCTGTCTTTGTCAATTTAATTTTCAGACTTAGCCAGGGACCCTAGGAAGGTCGAGAAAAACATATACTTTCTTTACAATAACAAATTATTCCTTGCAATCAAGGAATAATAATATCATGCAAGGGCAATAATATCATGCAAGCCCTAGTAGGGTGAGTTTACTTCCAGCTTGTCAGTTTCAAGACAAATAGACTGACATTCTCTGGACATATAGGGGCATATCATAAAGGCAAATTCTAACACAGAATGTCTTTTTTTTTTTTTCAATAAATATGGCAAAGAATGCTGCTGCTGCAGCTCATCTCTGGATGATGGGAACATTGCCATTGACCTAGAGAAAGAGTGGATGGAAAGTTACCCAAAGGAAAGAAAAGAGCACAGATAAAGGATTCCAGAACTTCTGGTCAGATCTCAGACAAGGAAAGAATAATCTAAAAGTAGCTGTGAAATACTAACATAAAGTATCACTTTTCCTCAAGATAAAACTTTCCCAGATCTTTTTCAATGATATGATTCCATTCCTTGATAAATTATCTCTTCTACTGCATGAAGACATGACAAGAAGATGAAAGTAACTACAAAAAATTTACTTCCATATACCAACTAGCTAACCATGGAATGAAGTTTAACTCAGCTTGAAATAGACAGCATAATTTAAAGCAATTTACTCTCGGAATTATATCGCTTGGACCACCTGGAAATTACATTGCTAAAGCAGGACTGCCAAAAAAATAAAAATCAGTGAAATCATCAGCTCTCTCCCCCTACCCCCAATATTATCCTGTTCTATTAATCTCCTTCATGTCTAAACCTGCCATAACAGCTCCTGAAAGAAAAAGATATACATGTTTTTTTTTTTCCATCTAAGAAGGAGCTATGTAGTAAACAATAAAACCACCAAATTTGAAAGGGTGCAAGAGAAACTGAAAACAGAGTTTGTCAAGAACAAATGCTGCCTGGATAAACTATCAGGAAATAATAATCCCCGGTGTAGAACCCCATGACGTTCATTGCTTATTCGTGCTTTTGTCTTCATTCAACAAATGGTCATTGAGCACCTATGAACAAATGATTATGCTGGATGTTCTATGAGATTGGATTTAAGATTTTTCTTCTAACCTTGCCTTCTAAAATATTTATATATATTTGCAAGGTTTTATCTCTATTGCAATTAAAGGCTCCTCCCATTTCCCTACCTCTTACCCTCCACAGATACCTCTAAGACTCTTTTATAATTAGGTGCAAATGGCTGTGAATAAGGTACGTCCAAGAATTTATAATGACTAACATTCACAGGTCTATAAAATATTCAGTAGTTCAGTATTATTTCTCCTAGTTATATTAATCTGAGTTTGGAGTGAGAGGGAAAGCAGGGAAGATGAAACTGGACTTTTTTTTAAAAAAGCATATTTTTCTAGAAGAGAATCAAACCTTCCAGCTCATAATTCTTTTTGTTGGTATAATATCTGTGATCTGCTTCACCATTTGGAATACAAGTAAGCTTACTTCTATTTTTTCCAATTAATTATTTAAAAACCTCCTGTTATTACTAAGAGGATATATAGTGCCTGCCTCTTAATTTTTATCATCTATAAATAATCCAATCTTCAATAGATTTCCTTAGAGTACAGGATAATATTTTTGATTTTGTCAGTTGAAGAAAGAATGAGTCTCATCAGCCCTAGAAGCCCCAAGTTTTGGGCCTTCCTGACCATCTTAATTAAAGTAGCTTTCCTTTTTTTAATATAATATTAATTTTTCAATTACAGTTGGCATACAATATTATGTTAGTTTTAGGTGTACAACATAATGAGTAGATATTTATATCATTTACAAAGTGATCACCCAGATAAATCTACTACTTGACACCATACAATATTACTGACTATTTTACAGTTATAACAATATTACTGACTATATTCCTTATGCTGTACTTTACATACCAATGACAATTTTGTAACTACCAATTTGTACTCTTTAATCTCTTCCCCTTTTCATCCATCCATCCTAAATCCTCTCCACCTGGTAATCATCAAACTGTTCTCTGTATCTAGGAGTTTGTTTCTGTTTCATTTATTTTGTTTTTTAGTTTCCACATGAAGGTGAACTCTTATGACATTTGTCTTTGTCTGACTTTCTTCATTCAGCACAATACCCTCTGAGTCCATCCATGTTTTTCCACGTGGCAAGATTTCATTATTTTTTATGGCTGAATAATAATCCATTGCATATATATACCACCTCTTCTTTATGTATTCATCCATTGATGGACACCCAGGTTGACTCCATATCTTGACTACTGCAAATAAGGCTTCAATGAACATATAGATTCACATGTTCCTTCAAAGCAGTGTTTTAGATTTGTTCTGATAATTACACAGAAGTGAGGTGACTGGATCCTTCTTTGTCTCTTGTTATAGCATTTGTCTTAAAGTCTATTTTGTCTGGTATAGGTATTGCTATCCCAGCTTTTTGTTTATTTCCGTTTTCATGAAATATCTTTTTTCATCTCTTTACTTTGTCTTTGTTCCTTTCAATCTGAAGTGAATCTCTTGTAGGTAGCATATATAAGGGTCTTGTTTTCTTATCCATTCAGTTACCCTATCATTTCATTCAAACATTTAATCTATTTACATATAAAGTAATCATCGATAGAAATGTAGTTATTGCAATCTTAGATTTTTTTTCTTTTTTCTTCTTCTTCTTAAAGAAGTTCCTCTAACATTTCTTATAATATTGTTTTGGTGTTAATGAATTCCTTTAGCTTTTTCTTGTCTGAGAAACTCAAAGTAACTTTCTTGAAAGGAGAAGCCACCTTCCTCCAAACAGTTTACTGTCTACTTAATGGTTTGGCAAACTATGGATTGTTGGCCATATGCAGCCTGTGGCTTGTTTTTATATAACTCATGATCAAAAATTGCTTTTCTAATAGCTATTATTTTTAAAGAGTTTTAAACAAAAGTCAAAATAAAAATAAAAAAGAATATATGACAGATTACTTACATAGCCCTCAAAGTTTAAAATATTTGCTATCTTATTTTTATAGAAAAGAATTGTTAACCACTGGTCTATAGTAACATAACTTTACTGTTCTATTGTCATCATTACAATACTTTACTATTCCAGGAGACTCTTGTCCAGGAAAAGAAGTTGCAAATAACTTTATTATTCATTACAAGAACTTCCAGAAAGACTTATCTACTTTTTAATAGAAAGCATCTATAAGTTTACATCCCAAGACCCCTGAACCCCTTGCCTCAAACTCTTCCTCTGGCTATGTCGACAAACTTTAAACTACTACAGCATAACCCTTATCCAATACTAATCAATATCACCATCCTCTATTGAAAGACCTGCCTTAAACCAGACCTCAAAATCTCAACAGATCAGACCTTATCCTTTCTCCTCCAAGACTCGATGAGATTCTGCTGTCATTCTTGATGTGATAAACAATCGACTCAGCTTTGTCTTGCCAACATATTTTTCAGAAGCTATTTGGAGAGCATAAAAGAAAAAAGTTATTCTGACACTTGTTAAAATGGTAATGAAGACTTTATTCAGGATTATTACAATAGAAGTCAAGACTATCACAATAAGGGAGTGAGATCAGGCTAAACTCTATCTATAGCAAAGACAGCTGGGGATTGATAGCCAATGAACAGAATGAAGGGATCAGTGGATGAATCATTGCTAAGAGAAGAAAAATCAAGGGTAGAGAGAAATTTTTGCTAACCTAACAACAGGATTTTTGCTGAAGATAGGCCAGGGTGATTAGATATCAAGAGTAGGGCATGAGGAATTTGATCAGATATCCAAAGTGATCCAATATTAGGGGTGGGGGATCATCACTAAACTGACATTGCAAGATTCTTGCTAAGACTGGTAGATGCAGGTCTGGCAAGTAGGGGGGCTAACGTTAAGGCCCAGTTAAGAAGAGGTCTCAGAGTAGCCTAACTAAGGTTTGGTAAAGCAGAGAGTCAGTCTCAAGCCAGCACTCTCCACATAACTAATTCTGCTTTATTTTCCTTGGTGTAGTTATCCTATTTTAAACAATCTAATTTCTTTAGTTGTTTGTTTATTTTATGTCTCTGCTACCAGAATTTAAGTTCCTTAAAGGCAGAGATTATATCTATTTTGTTTGCTGCTGTATCCCCAGTGCCTAGATGAAATCTCATTACACTGTAGTCACTCAATAAATATTTATTAAATAAATATTTGAATTGCCTTAAACAAGGCCATAAGATGTCACTAGTGAAAATAAGTCTCGTCCAGTTCTAAGCATCCTTGCCCACTGCTGCATTGCTTTTATTAGTTCGATTCCCTGTACATCTGCAATGATGCTGCATACTTAAGCTTGCTAAGTAACAGAGATTTTTATTTCTTAATCATATTCTCAACTATTGCTCTCATAAGGAAGAAAAAATAACATTTTCCTTCTACTCTTTTAAATTCTTGCCTGGGGCCCCTATAACAAAAGAAAGATGAACAAGAGAAAAACATGCATAACTTATCTTGTGTATAACCCTTCGGTTCTCATGAAAGGCTTGGGTTATTAGGTCAGTTTCCTATTTCTGTCGTGCTAAGTTCTCCTCTGACATTCTTGCCAGCCCATTCCTGCCAGCAGATCTAATTAGGAACATCCCTATAGACAGAAGAGGTCTCCTTACAGAAATAAGTCTCAAAAGAAAAGAGGTCAGCATCTACCTTTTCCTTCCAGGATGGACTTTAGCACATTTATCCAGTGACTAAGTGACCAGTTTTGCATACCAAAGTGTATTTGGAAAAGAAAGCTTCCAGGTCACAAAAGGTCCTCTTGTCCAGGCTCCTGGGCAGTGGATGACTACTAAACTTATATTTACATAACTAAAAGAGGCTACTCAAGGAATGCTCTCTAAACAAAGATTTGCGCTAAGGTGAATTTTTGTGTTCCTCTAAACCTAGGTGATATACCCTGTGATGTATGGCCCATCTAGAATCCCCTTCAGGAATGAAGAATTGCTACAGGCAACCAGCCCTCAGGAGTCAGCTCTCTATGTGGTTTGCTTCTAGTGAAGAGACAAGGTCATAGCCCTTTCTGGGGAACTGCCCACATTAATGATTAATCTACGTGGGAGGAGAAAGGACTGGCCTTCTCAAACCAACTAAGAATACTTCTGCAGCTTCAGAATTCTCTATAGCATTGGCTGTCACTTCCATCAAAAATATATTGCAGTTCATCTTCTCCCTCTGACCAATCCTGTTTCTTACCCTTTTCTTCCACGGCTGTAATTCCTAAGAGTCATCTCAAATAAAACTTTCGCACAGGAATACAACATGAGATAGCCTAGTAGTAGCTGCTATTTTTATTGTTGAAAAACCCACTCCTTTATAATGAGAAATAATCTGTGACAATTTACTTATAATTCGTTTATGATTTGAGAATAAGAATCTAAAGTTTCAATAGTGAGTCTAAGCAATATCTAAGGTTTTATTGGAATAAAATAAAATTTTTAAAAGATAGGTAGAAAAAGATGGAAGTCAGAGAATACTTCAAAGGACTAGAGAGTAGATGAAATTAAGGTTGAAATGTTATTAGTGAAAGAGGCAAATAGCTTGCCCCAGATTTTGCATGCATTGCTGAATGTTGATCTAAATAGAAATTCGCATTTACATTTTGTTTTACAATTTCTAAAGAATTTTACATACGTTGACTTATTTTGACATCTCAATAGATCTGGGGAGAAAGAGGTAAAAAAAACAGATTTGTAAGAATCTGTGAAAGTCCTGAAATACACTCTCTCTGCAATGTAAGAATATGCCTTAGATTTATCGTATACAGGCATTATGTGAGAATATAGTGAAATATTATTTGTAATATATTTAACATAGTGCTCAAATATAGTAGATGCCTCATCAATGTTATTGCTCATCATCCTCTCAGTTCCTTTATAACATCCTTCCTGAAGATAGAGGGTAGAACTTTGTAGTTCATTACTGATTTTCATGTCTTACCAATATTGGAACTATGACTCTGGAAAAGCAAAAACTCTACTCAAGATAAATGAGATAGTAAGTGTCATAGGCAATACTAAAATCTGGGTCTTTTTAGTACCTGTCCACAGCCTGTTCCAAGAACTTTCAAAATGTGTTGGAACTATACATCACACCTCAGAGAATCTGACTCCTTCCAGTTGGTAGATACCAAAACTGAGAAAATGTGAAGAGATATAAACTCAGATTTTAAGACAAAATCTGCAAGGAATTTTTGCTCACTGGGTACTCAATCAAATCTATCCTATAGCAATGGTGAAAATAAACACCAGGCATTACGCTTCAACAGGGCAGGAGTGACCTTGGTTGATTAAGATCTGGGATCTGCAATAAAAACATAAATAAGGTTCTTAATGTGAGTTGACACATAATTGACTCAATATTCTCAACTCCTCTATGTCCGCACCCTTGTGCAGACCCTTTTACTCTCCCCATTTCTCTCTCTTCCCTCTGTTATAAAACAAAATATGTTTTCTCAATGCCACAGAGATTTTGTTCCAGTTGATTATTTTTATTTACTTATCTATTCAGAATGAAGGTTAACTGAGGAGATTTACACAGGCTTGTGAGGAGCTTTGGGTATTGGCAAGCCATTAATTCTGGGATCCTTTACTCTGCTTCAATATCACAATACCTGGAGTGAAGTGTTTGCAGCAAAGAGACTCTCTTATATCACTTGAAGTACATATCTCATATTCTTCACTGCTTCAGAAATCCAAACCTGCCATGTGGCAAGTTCTTACTACTTTATTTACTCTTGCATTTCCTAAATTTTTATTTTTATCTTAACAGAAAAAACTTTTAAGTCTCCACTTCTAAGTAGCGACTACTCAGGACAAAGTTGAAGAGCTATTGAGCTGTTTTGTAACTTTATATCTCACAAGAAACAAAAGCAACAACGACAAACCTTCTGGCACCCAATTCCGCGAATGAGGACAGGGACAAAGCTGAAGTGTTACAGGATTTTCTACTGTGGTCGTGCTTTGTGGTTCCAAAGAATACTAGCTTTAATAAAACTGTGACATAACTGGAACCCACATTTCTCTCTTAATTTTGTAGAAATGGATGTCAGAGTAAGCAGGATTGAAGAAAAAAAATGAAGTCCTTACTCAGATATAGTACTAAGGAAGAATCACTGAATGGTTTGAATCTAAAATATGGAAGATACTTGGAAATCATTACATTTATTTCCCTTCTCCTGATTTAGCATTTCTGCAAAATTAAACATAACACACAGGAAAGTTTTACTTATTCTTGGCGAAATGGTTTCCCTGAGGATTATTAGCGAAAATTAGGGATTGAAACCAGAGGAGAATCTATGTCGTAACCTCATGAGAAGAATCTATGTCATAACCTTCAGCATTGCTAAATCTATTTTTTCTTGATGACACTCATTTCTCTGTCATGTTAATACCTCATCCTGCCCCTCAGCTTCCAATCCTGAGATTCTGAGAGGTCTCTTGGTAACTGTCCCATACGTGGGTTTTAAGTTTTAAAGTTTCTCACAAAACAACAATAACAACAACAAAGGTCAAATAGGTATGTTCAAATTTTATAGAAAAATTAAATATTTATTCCCTGAGGCCAAAGAACTTTATGTAGTGTTTACACCAAGAATCAATTTTGGAGACAAGTTGTAAAAACCTCTAAGGCAAATTTCTAAAATGGAAATGTTGAAAAAGTCCCTGTAACAAAATTACCTCAGGAAAAGAGAGCCAGCCTTTGAAAAGACTATTTTCCTTCTCTCAGATCTTTGCTCAGAACTGGAATTGCTCCTTTGCCAACACTAAGAGGGACAGTTTTGGAACTTTTTGTTGAAAAGAGAGCCCATGGCTAACATAAACTAAGAAACTGTCAAGTGAAAGGACAGGAAAGTATAGTGAGTTTATTTTTTATTTTGTTTAGATGCAATTTAAAAAACTTCTGCATTTTATTAATGAAAAATTTTAAATACACAGAGAAGTTGAAAGGATATAGGGTGAACACCCAAAAACTGTACCTAGATTTTATAATTAGTCTTTTACTTTACTTATTTTATCTAATAGTACCCACCAACCCATCTCTCTAATCCTCTATCAGTCCATCTTACTGGCTGACATATTTCATATTAAGATATAGATTCAAGTAATTTTTACCACTACACACGTTAATTATGTGTCATTAGTCTGCATGTTTTTGTTCATAGCACACATATTAAAAAAGCATACTCTTTAGTTTAAAGCAAGTAGTTTAGAATGGAACCAAATAATAATTGAAGTTATCTGTCCTTTCCTCAAGTATTAGCCCCACTTCCTAGGGATAAATTATTTCAGTTGCTTCTGTTTAAACTTAGGTAGGTGATTTGAAAGATGGAAGTTTATTTCAGAATACTGGATTAATATAAAAAGCCCAATGACTAAGGCAAAAAAAATTTAAAAATTCAATTCTTTTCTCAACTAGATTAAAAGGTCACTAATATATTTTGCTTCATTGAAATATAAGAAATATGAGAAATAAATACAACAGAAAAATACTGTCTTTTAGTTTATTGGTCATATTTTGAACATGCTGTTATGTTCTTTATTTTCTTATCTATCCATCCATCTGTTTTTAAAAAATTATGTAGAGTTCTTACTACAGGCAAGTCCTAAATAGACTCTGTCCACAACAGGCACAGAACTCAGTAACTAATGCCATTGTATATGTGTGAAAATGAGGAGATGCTTGGAAGAAAAGGAACCTAGTCTAGACTGCGGATCAGAAAAAGCTTGTCTCAGAAAGTGGTAACTGAGTAGAGGTCAGAGTGATTATGAATTTATTCAATAACAAAGAGAGGAAGAGTATGTAGACATAGGGAACTACGTGTGTCAAGTTCCTGTTACAAGAGAGAACATGGCACTTTGGAGGAATTTTAGGAGAGTAGTTTGGCAAGGTTCCAGAGAGTGAGACAAAGAATACGTAGAAAGAGGCTTCAGAGATCAGGAGCTCGACCAAATAGTTCCATAAGGAATGACTATTTTCTTTATTCTTAGATCAATGGGAAACACTGAAGAGTTTTAGATAGGAATGGGATTGCGGGAACACAACTATATTTATATTTTGAGATAATCGATTTAGCATTGTTTTGGAAAATAAATTATAGATTTGGAAGATTAGAAATATACTATTATAGGGCTCCAGGTAAGAGAGGATGGCAGCTTGAGCTACGCTAGTAACCACGAAGATGAAATGAAGGGCCAGAATTTGAAATATATTTACAGTAAAAAGGCTTAGAATGGACCTTGGCAATGAGAAATGAGAAATGAATGAGAAATGTCAGTTGATGAAGAGAGAGAGTTGAGATTGCCCCAAGGTTTCTGTTTATGTAATTGGTTGAATGATGATGCTATTCTACTGAGGTGAAAGGCACTGAAAAAAAAGCAGATATTTCCCCCCTGTACATAGACAGTGAATCATGAAATCAGTTTTGATTATGCTGTATGTAAAGTATATTTGAGGTATTCAGATAGAGGCACTGAATAGGCAATTATATACATGGGTCGAGAGCTGAAGAGAAGCCAGGGCTGAAGGTCATTGGCATGTTAATTTCACTTAAAAGCATGTGATCAGATAAAAAGTATAAATATAATTGTATTCCTGCAATCCTATTCCTAAGTAGTAGAATAGAGTGAAAAGAAGGTGAGATTCTGAACTTAACAATGACAAATTATTTAATGCCTGTGTGGAAGTGGAAGAATTTTCTAAGATGTCTCGAGAGAGTGACGAGAGAGGCAAGGATAAAACTGGGATAAGGAGTTCCAGAGGCCAATGGAAAAGCATTTCAAGGAGGGAGTGGTTAACTGTCAAATGCTGCTGAGATGTCAAGTTCATGAATTTCATTGAAGATTCCAGTATTAGCTTTTTCAATGCAGCGGTTGGAAAAGACACTAGATTTTATATATTTGTCTGAGTAATAGGTTTAGTAATGGACTGCAAAATTAAGAGTTTTTCAGTGAAAGAGAGGAAATGGAGGGAATGAGCCTTGAAAGGTTTGGGGGGTTCCAGGAATGTTTTTATTAATGGGGGAGACACTTCACGTGTTTAAATATCAGAGGAAATGTTTGAGTTGAGGAAGAAATCAAATAAAGAGAGTGAGACGTTATCAATACTTAGAGTTTTTAAGAAGTGGTGTACAGGTAGAATCTAATGAATAGGTAGATAAACTGGCCACAGACAACTAGGAGGCATGGTGTCATTTTTTTTTAGAGAAAAGAAGGATAGAATAGGCAGAAGTAGGCAATTTGATATTTGTTGTAAAGATTGTTGTCTGGTTGCTTCTATTGTTCTGGGAAACTGGAAACAATTACCATATCACAGTACGAGGAGAAGAAAAGATGAGTTGGAATTTTAAGAACAGTGAAGAAATTATAAAATGATTGTTGCAGGAAGTGGGAGAATGAGTCAACTAGAGACATACTGAGAGCCCTTTGAAGCTGGTAAATTAAGTGTTTATGGAATCAATTTGTCTTTTTGCTCCAAATAGTGCTAAACTGCTGGGGAGCTGTCATGGAGAAAGAAGATAAGAGGTCTTTCCTATTGATATTTTGTTGAAAAAAATAATTAAAAAAAAAAAACGGAGAAGCAAAAGCTATTGCCAAAATAGACCATAGAAACTAAATTGGAAAAGTAGAGAACTAGAGGTCTAGAAGAATGTAAACTGTTTAATGTATAACGAAAACTAGATGAGCTGAAGGGCTTATAGCAGGATTTAAAAAAAAAAAAAAACAAGCTAGAAGAAAGAAATGTAGTTATAGGTTCATAGTTTTGAATTTATAATTTTTGACAGGGAGCAAGTTCAGTGATTGGCCAGGTCTGGGCTGTTTCTGTGGAAGCAGGTAACTAATGTGGAGTGGAAGAAAAAGTCATTGGAGATGAAACAACAGAAGACCCATAGGCCAGGCTATACAGTGATGTTGAAGTCACCCTGGATGTTTTAGAACCTAGGGTAGGATAAAGAATTATAGTCAATTAATAAAATATTCAGTAAATGGGCCTGTGTAGCTTGTAGGTTGTTATGCATAGGTGGAGGATAGAGTGGCATAAAATAATAGCACAGACCCTGAAATACCAGAGCTTTCAAGATGGTGGGAGAACTATGCACATTAAACCCTTACCTGCAATAAATGTGACCAATGCTTCAGTAATGATCCAAAGCACAGCGGTTCTCATAAAACACAGGATACTATTTTGGGAGGTGAGTCTAAAGATAATCTCCAAAATGACATAAAATTTTAGCTATTACTACTAAATTGCTGTTAATATATTAATTATGATTCAAATCCTAATTCCTGTATCAAAAAGTATGTTTTTTGTACTGTTTAAATATAATTTTTGTATGTTTAAATGTACTTTCTGTAACAAGAAGACTTTATTATCTCCAAATACATGTCCTCTCTTTTGCCCTAAACTGTTTTAAATAAACAATATCCTTAATTAGACTGCACCACTTCCAGTGGTTTAAGTCTTAGAATTTCCATTGTCGTGCATTGTTTCCAATGCCATCAAGTGAGATGACAAATTCACCAGAATATTCAAAGTCCATTAGGGGATTGATTAGGGATCAGATGGGGGCATTGTCCTAGGTATGCCTGTCAGAGGAATAACTCTGTCTTCATAATTATACTGCTCTCCCATGAAAGTTCTTTTTAATGCCTTGTCTTCATTGTATGCACATGGTTAATGAGGAAATGCTTTGTTTGCTGCATTATTTCTGACATACTTATGGTTTCTGGCAAGTAATTTATTTAGTCACTGTGTTGTTTCTGAGTATTATAGTCTTCTTTACTCACTCTTAATGTGTAAAGTGCTTTAAAGACCTTGAAATCATCAAAGTAAAAGATGCAGCACAGTGCCTCATTCTCCAGCATTGCTGCAAGGCTCAATAATCTATAGATCATGTAATAATTTCATTTAGCAGCACAATAAAAGTCAAATTAGTTTTCATGAGACAGTTATGTATGATAATCTGGATTACTGTGGCCTCCTACTGACAGTATTAGCATTGTAATGTTATTTCTCCTTCTGGGATTCTGCTGGAATTTCTTCTTTCAACTTATATTTATTGAATAATTATGAAAACCGAATTCTTAAAGTCTTGAAGAAATGGATTTACACTAAAGAAAATTAATGTGCAGTGATAACGATCTTAACTTCCAATGTATCACTTTTTTCCTTCAAAGAAGTTACTTTAACTGCCACAGTTCCAAAGTAGTTGAAAATGTGCCTCAACCAGTTTGCAGCTGAAAACTAACAGCTAAAGCCTGTGTCGCTACCTGTTAGTGCCAGCATTTGCCAGAAGCCTTCAAGGCAGTGTGTCAACATAAGTTAGAGTTTATGTAAAACTTAAGTAGTATGAAACTTATGTACCCGTGGGGAATTTATATGGCTCTTAAAAAGCCAAGACTTTTCAATGCAAATCCCAAATAAATTCTAGTGGACTCTGCTGTAGAAATTGACAAGCTTCATATTTACATGAAAATGCAAAAGACCTAAAATACCAAAGGAATTTTTAAAAAGGATAACGAAGTTGGAATTCTGATTCTCCTTGATTTAAATACTTAACATTAAGCTATAATAAATAAGACAGTTTGGTTGTGGTGAAAAGATAGAAATATAGAACAATAGAACAATAGATAGTCCAGAAATATACACAAACATATATGGTCAACATATGTCAATATATTTTTTATAAATTGCAAAGACAATTCAGTGAGAGAAAGAAAAGTCTTTTCAAGTATACTGGATCAACTGGATATCTATATTGAAAAAAATTCAATCCTTATACCACACCATACACAAAAATTAATTTGAAAGGGATCGTAGGCCTAAATGTGAAATCCAAAACTATAAAATTACTAGAAGAAAACAAATAAAAATATTTGTGGCCTTGTGGTAGAAAGAAAAGCCATAGGCTGAGAAAAAACATGTGACATACATATGTCAGCTAAAGAAGATAAATATGTATGTATATATTTTATAATTAAAAATACTTTTAATTCAATAAGATAAATGACCCAATATTAAAAAAATAGGCAAAAAATTTGAACAGATACGAACCAAACAAGATACACAAATGAGTAATAATTACATGAAAAGGTGCTCAACATCTTTAGTCATCAAAAAAATGTGAACTAAAACATAATAATATTCTACTACGCACCCATTTTAATGACTAAAATTAAAAAGACTGAGACCATCAAATGCTGGCAAGGATATAACACAACTGGAATTCTTAAATACTACTTGTGAGAAAATAAAATGGTTAACCACTTTGGAAAACAGATTGACTGTTTTGTTAAAAGTTATACAAAAACCTTTCATATGATCCAGATATTTCACTTTTAAATATTTACCTGAGAGAGATGAAAATGTTTGTTCACTAAAAACAAAACAAAAACAACTTGTATTCAAATGCTTATAGTAGCTTTATTTGTAGCCCAAAACTGAAATGGATAAACCAATTGTGGTTTATTCATACAGCGGGATATTAAGTCAGCAAGAAAAAGGAACAAATTAAGGAAATACAAAGAAAACAGATGGCTCTCAAAATTTATGTTCAGTAAAAAATGAAGTAGAAAAAGAGTATTTACTATATTATTCCATTCGTATAATATTCATTAAAATGAAAATGGTTTCATTATTACAAAAAGGTCAGTGATTACCTAAACCCAGCGGTGGAAAATGGACTCAATCACAAACAGCAGGAGGAAACTTTTGGGGGATACAGAAGTGTTTAATTTGTTTGTGGTGATTGATAGTTTCATGGGTATATACATATATTAAAATTCATCATGTCATACACTTTATTTTATTGCATTTTCTTTATACTTCAATAAAATTGTAAAACAGAAGAAGGAGGAGAAAGGAAGAGAGAGAAAAAGAGAGACTAGATCCTGGGCACAACTTAAAAACAGTTCTAAGAAAATTTTAGTCAAAACAACCATATTAAAGAGTAGGTGCAAACTGGAAAAGCCACACTTTTCTCAGTAAAACACAGAACAGTAACAATTCCCCTCATAGTGTTGTGAGGGTACAAAACATGATTTATGTAATGTGCTAGATATAAAATGGTATTTCGATAAAATAAATTCTATTTCTTTTTGCCTTTGGTGATAATTATTAAGCAAGGGCTTATCCTTCTCTGAGGACTGTCCTTTTAGTGATATAAGCTAAAGAACAAACCTAGGTTGAAAGATTATACAATTCATAAACACTAAATGAAATTTTAAAATATTTCATATAAGACAAAGCAGTAGGATTCCAGTGTTTTCAATCATTTTTTTTTTTTCATTATCATTCCCTTAAAGAGGCTTTGTAATTTTTTTTTCCAATCTCCTCCCACAGACCTGCACTATTCATTAAGGGTCACATGCCATTGTGATATCTAGGATTTTTTCATCTCATCTCAAAATTTTTTACATTCACTAAACTAAGTCTAAGTGGCTGCACTTATATAAGTGTTTTAGTTGGCCAAAAAAAAAAAAAAAAAAAAACAAACACTTGGTGGCAATATAATTTATAATCCAACCAAAGATCTCTTTTGAGAAAGGTGCTGCTGTTAAGAATTATACAGGGCATCAGGTATAAACTCAGACTATCTCAGGCTAGAAATTATGGTCACTGTATAAAAATATATTTAAGGTTTGTATTCTATAGTTATTAGCATATACCGATCTCCTCCAGTTAGGTATCCTGTATTTATAATCTGACAATTGAAATGCAGTTTTCAGTGTGAGACTGAATAATTGGCTGAATTTTGCATTGCGTTTCTATATCTTAACCTCACTGTTCTCTCCGGCCAGAACTTTAATCCTTATTACAAAATATATTTTTGACCTTTGTTAATCAACAATTATAAGCACCCAAAGTTTGATTTCTATGCAATAATGTTTAACAAATATTTGGAGTAATATGTAGTGGCATTAAATCTACTACTTACTTTAAAACTAGTAGTTAAAGGAAAATAATTAAATTTTTATCTCATATTTTCATCAGGAAATATATTTGAGAAAATTAAATTAACCATAGCTGTTGAGGGAAAAATTCTACTTAAAATAAAAGGATGATTAATCATGTAGAAAGCATGGTAGAAACGCATGCTCCCTCCTCACCACAGCTAATATTATCTGCGTGGCACATTACCAGTTTCTCCATCTAGCTCACATAATCCCTCCTGCCCAAATCCCTCTTCTCTGTTTTTAAGTCCTTCAATGTTCAACTCCCTCTCTACCTCCTAAATGGTGTTTCCAGCAGGTGGCGCCCTAAGTGAACTCTGTTATTACTGAAATCTATCAGCACTGATGATCTTTATCTTTGTATTTGCTGTCAGGTCTCCCTGCCTAATAGAGTCGACCCTTGGACAATGCCAGGGTTAGAGACGCTAATCCCCCACAGATGAAAATCTGTGAATAATTTTTGATTTTCCAAAAACTTAACTACTAATAGCCTACTATTCATGGAAAGACTTACTGATAACAAACAGTCAATTAACACATTTTTTATGTATATCATATACTGTATTCTTACAATACACTAAGCTAAAGAAAAGAAAATGTTATTAAGAAAGTCAAGGAAAAGAAATATTTCCAGTATTTATTTTTTTAAAAAATCTGTGTATACATGTATCTGCGCAGTTCAAGCCAGTGTTGTTCAACAGTCAACTGGAATCAATATCTAAAAATGCAGGAATTATATAGATACGCATTTATATCTTCAGTGACTTGCACAGTGTGCATATAAATATTTCGTTGATAATAAAATGTATATTCATATGCAAAAAGCATGGTAGAAATAGAAAATCATTTCTCAACCATTAATAGAATTTTTGATTTGGACAAGTGTTCTCATTTGGTATTAAAATCATAAGGTAAATTTTTGATGGAGAATTGTATGATTGTATGAGGTGGGTGAAATATCACCAAACCCATCATTCTTTGGTTATAAAGGGGAAAAAAACAGGAATGATAGAGGAATCCAGCTGTCATATCTCTAATCCAGTGGTCAAAATTCACATTGCTAATGACGAGACATTTAGTTACTTTGTGTCTTCTGATATGATGCCATATGTGGTAGACAATATCACCTCTAAATGTTCTAATTATAAATGCTTAATCATAACTCAAGACTGTACAGCTGATTTCCAATGTATTGGGGAAAAAAAACAGAAGTGAGAAAAAATGACATCATAAGGAGATACACAGACAAAAACAGAAAGTAAGATATTCTTCAGGATAATAGAATATGCTTTTATTTGTTATATTTTTATAAAAATAAGTCTCTGCCATTAAAAATAAATAAACACTTTTCTAGAGCAAGAAAAATGACTGAATGTATAACCATATGTGGTACTTGGTCCTGGATTGGTTCTGGTCTTGACACCTGACTTCAAAGACATTTCTGAAACAACTGAAATAATTTGAATATGGGCTGGATAGAGATGATATTAAGAGATTACTAAATTGTGTTCACTGGAACCATGTTATTGAGGCCATATGGTAAATGTTCTTATTTTTTCAACATCTTTACTAAAGTTAAAAAAAAAAAATGATTTTAGGTATCTATAACCTACTTGAACACCTAAGAGAACAGAACATTATTTCTATTGAACTTTCATGTGGAAGCCATAATATTGCACACCTCTTCAGAGACAGAGAGGCTATAAAGAACTTATTCAAACTCTTTTGCTTTAAAAAGCAAGTCAACATATACCATATGCTATCATGTTCCAAGTCTTACCTCCTCTGTCCTTAGACAGGACACAAATTCATTGGCTGTCCTTTAGTTCCATGTACTTTCTTATCCCTACAAACCTGTCCTCCAAGTATATTGTAATGGAGAGTCCATCATTGTGTCTGCATTTTCAGAGTACTTGGGCACAATTCCCCATTTTCTATATATGTTTATCTATCTATATGTGTGTCTGTCTATCTATCAGCTATCTATCATCTATCTATCTATCTATCTATCTATCCATCCATCCATCCACCCATCCATCTCTCTACCTATCTATCATCTATCTATCATCTATCCGAGGGTGAGGCACAACTTGGTGTATCCTACATGACAAATAAAAAATAATAATAATAAAGTAGCCTTCAAAGGGTTGGTCAAATGATTCTCACTGTTTCCAAAGTATTGTAGCTCATACTTTTTATTAAGTCAGTTGGGTAATATATTTAGCTATCTTTCAAATTGCCCTAATTTTTCAAGATTGGCACTATTTATGGTGATTGTGGTATGGTTGTAGAGATTGACAATTAGGAGAACATTTCACCTTAAAAAAATCAATCCTATGGAGTTTCAGTATCAGCTACTATAGACTCAAATTCAGCCAAAATTTAGTTTTTAATTTCTAAATACCAGGCCAATCTCTCTGTTCCAGCTGTTACCTAGGAGCTCCTGCTATGCCAGATTGCTCATCTCCATGCTTCAGTACATTTTTAAAGTGTTTTTTTCACACTTCTTACTTGCAGCTGTCTCACTTCAGTTCACAACACAGCATCGTCTACGTATTCTGTTATCTTAGTGCTTCTGTGTGTGTCCAAATCAGCAAGGCTATGTACCATAGAACATCATTTCAGGGCTCTGAGACTGGACTCTATAACAAGAGCCCATTGACAATGATCCTTTTGGGGCATTTTTCATTAGGCATAGAGGAAAATGAAAAAAAAAGAAGTGAAATATGCACTGCGTTTGTTACTCAAAATAAGTTTATCTTAGGGAATGGAAGAATGTAGAATGTGATTAAAGAGAGGAAGTGAAGAAAGGAAGTAAGGGAATTAGAGTGGGGAAGGAAGAAAAGGAAAGGAGATAAGAGAATATTTTCAGGAAGAAACTTAACTTTATGTAAGTTAAGTTCTTTTTTTAAGACGTTGCCTTCCAGAAAGAATGCAAAACAGCACTTAACAACGCCCAATCACTGTTCTGTAATGTAACATTTTTGTTCTATGTTCTGCTTAGTTACTTATTAGGTCCACCCATTCCAATATAATTATTCTTTTTTTTCCCCCTCTTTAATTCTCACCCCTACTTCTACCCCTGATCTATGGATGTTGCCGTCTCCCCTTAAAAATTGGATCTCTAAAGGCGAGGCATCTCCTTCCACACACTCCCAGTGTGCACAGGGGCCTGGCATCCTTGGAGTATGATCTGTGGCTCGTCCTGGGTGTGAGCCCAGGACTTTCTGCGTGTAAAGCAGACAAGCTAACCACCACACTATGGAGCCACTCCCAATATAATTATTCTTTAAATGTTTCTTTTATTCAAAACGTATATAGATAACAAAATTAGAAAAAATGATTGAAAAGCATCATGAAATTAATAATATGACTAACTTAAATGTGTGTAGAGAGAAAGTGAAGGCAAACTGTATATAGTGTGCAATATTGATGTCGAATCTTGCCTACTAAGAATATGGTAAATCTACAGAAAAGGGCATCTCTTTGCTTTAGTACAATCCAGACCTTATTCAGGTTCTATGCCATCTGTTAATTATCTGTGCTATCCTTGGTCTTTGCCAAAATGGGCTATTCCTATGATGTGGCTTTAAAAATAAATGCAGAAAATTCTCAGTCACTCTTTCTGCAATTGCAAAAAATTCAGAATTTTAAGATAAATATTATTCATTCATTATAAATTCATAGCCCTATTTATCTCTGTCCTGATTTTCTACTAGCTTAGAGAGCTACTAGCTTTTCTACTAGCTTTCAGAGCCTTAACTACAAAACAATTGTTACTAGTTATCCTCAAATGACAACTTTCTCTGCTCTGATTTTGATGTGGTGGTTTAAGAGATTACATAAACTTCCCTTTTTTTTTGTAGAAAGAAAACATTTTTGACTTGAATATTAAGTGAAAAAATCTACCCCATTAGCAGAGGCCAAAGACTTTATGCAACTTCCCCTGTTATATTATAAATTAATTCCTCTCCTTCTTCTTTAAATATTTCCACTCCACCTTCAGCAAGGAGCTCTGTGGCACCACTCATTTTTTTCTGTTTAGAATTTTCATCCAAAGTCAGGGCTATATTGTCACGGGACAATAGGTATTCCATGTAGAAGGCATGATGTCAGGTGCAATTCCATTGGTCTTTTAGGGGAAAGTTAGTTTCACAGACGTCATAAAATGTGGCATTAATTACCATTAAAGACAGCAAACAATGACTCCTGGAGATTTTGAGAAATCTATGCAACAAATACTTGGAATTTAAAGAGTATTATTTGTGATTATTCTTCCAGATGAGCCGAATTTGGTGTTCCTTATTTAAAAATAAAAATGCAGCTCGGGTCATGATAATCTCTTAAAATAATATGCTAAAACAGGGCTAATTAGCATAGTTATTACAGAAAAAAATAATTTATCTTTTAGATAAATATAAAGTCACATTTTTAATATTCTATCTGATTCTCCAGAATTTTTAAAAGATACACACTTTTGATAGGGAAACATTCTATTACCATGAGAAATTTGAGATATCAAAATTAGGTTGTTCTAACCCAAGATGTAGTATCATCTAGTATCTGAAAAAATATACATTCCTGAGATTCCACTTAAAGAGATTCTGATTCGATATGTCCAGAGTTGAGCACAGGAATCTGCATATTGAAAAGATTGTACAGAATACTGAGGCAAATGCCTCAATGGTTGTTTGCCTAAAGTTACACAGCTCATTAAGAACAGAATTTGGATGAGAAATGAGTTATAATATATTTCAGTAATATTTCTATTATGCCATCTAAGCAAAAAAAATGACTATAGTCATTTTTCTTGTGTTGTCATAATCTGAGTATGAGACACATAGGGCAAAGACCAATGCACAAGGCAAGACAATCTGGATTTGGGCAGTTCTTGAAGCGAAAGGATCTAATTGGTACAATCTGTGGTCACTGGTGAACTGAATGAGTCCGAGAAAGAATGAAACAACAGGTGGAATAGTGGGAGCGGCAAATGTCAGAGTTGCAGAAATAGGAAACATTTTGGAAGAGTGCTGAAGCAACACAGATCATCACAGGCCTACTGAGAACAATAAACAGATGGTAAACATCCAGGGAGGGTAGACACAGAGGTGGAAGTTAAGACAACAGAGACACGAAATGCTGTAGGGAGCCTCAAAGAGTTTAGAAATCCAAAATATGTAAGCAATGGCATTATGACAAAAAATCCATAGAATGGGCATTATTGCTCTACTCGGGCTTTGTATGTGCTTCTTGGCCAAGGCAGGCCTCCCATTTCCCACTCTCACCCTTACTCTTTAAGGGGATCAGGACAATTCCTGACATCGATTTGAAAGGCTGTTGCAGGACTAGTATATTAAGTAAATTTTCACACATCTAAAATCACATTTGATCTCTCTCGACTTATAATTAAACAATATTAAGAGGTAAAATTTGGAACACCTGAAGAAACTAATATTAGCATCATATAGGAAAGTATAAAATAAGATGTTATGTGAGATAATTCTAAAATCAATGCCTTCATTTGAACACATGGTACCTTCAAGAAATGGTGAATTTCATCAATAGCCAAAAGTAATTTGTAAAAGGCCTAGAAATCAATCATTAATGGAAATGAAATGAGAGAGTGAATAATATCAGTGAGTAGTATTCACTGTAAACCAAACTGCAAACTCAAGCCAACTAACTATATTAATACATAGTGACCTGACGCATCAAAAAGTTATTTTTATTGCACTAAAATTACCTCACAGAAACAAAAATCATGAACTGGACCATTCTGAAAAGGGACTAAACCTGTGGTTTATTTATTAAATAAATTTTCTAATTAGAGAAAAACTAAGTGAAAGGGTCTCTGATTTTATTTTTACTTGTTACTGGATACAGAATGAAAAAGACAGCTAAAGCTATTATACCAAATTCAACTTAACATATGCTTAAATGTATATCTACTATGTGCCAATCACTCTGTCAGACACTCGAGAACACACCCACAATAAAGGCCATGTATTCGTTCGCAATCTCAGGAGCTTCTCCGGTATAATCTGAAATTGGTCCCCTAACATGGAGGGCGAGGAGAAGCCTAAGAAAGAGGCAGACCACCCAGACCGGTGGGCGGCAGATTTATTAAGTAAGAGAACTTACCTATGAGGCTTGTCTTGGTTGCTGCGAGATGAGACCTCCACAACCTTCCTCCAGAATCCTAAAGTTTAGAGGCTTTAACGGGGTTCCGTTGCGTACGTCATCCAGATACCTCCCTTACACACTTCACTCTCTCAAAGCTGTGTCCTTGTGAATGTCTCCGGCTGTGGGAACGATAGCCGGAACCTGGAACCTACATTCCAAGCACCAGGAAGGAGTGGGGAGTCTATGATTGCCCGGGTCCAGCTCGCGGGTCAACCGGAAGTCTCGTTCTCTGGATAATCTCCTCCAGCACCATCCCTGCTTTGAGGAGGTCGCAATCTAAAAAGGAGAGAAACTGAGTAAATAATAGTTACATACCATCATACCTCATTTTATTCCTCTTCGCTTTATTGACTTTCACAAATATTTCATGTTTTGGAACCTGAAGGCAAGACCCTCCACCAGCAAAAAAATTAAAGCTTGATTTATTGTGATACTGGCATTATTGCAGTGGACTGGAACCCAAACTGCAATATCTCTGAGGAATTCCTGCAATGTAAAAACTGGCAGGGTAGAAGACCGACCATGGTAGAAATAATTTAATGATGTCTAGGGAAGAGAAGTGAGCAGAGGAGTCCACACAGTGAAGTCCACATTGGAGGCCTTGGAGGATAAAGCAGTTTCTCCAGGTGAGCACAGGGAAAGAGGGAAGAAGAGGAAAATCTCAGGCTCGGGGCCCAAAGCAGAGTGTGCACACATCCTGGATAGCAGGTAATCGAGTGCGACGACAATGTGGCATGCATGGGGTTAAAAAGGAAGCCTGAGACCACTTGTCAGTGGTTCTTAATACTGAGTTTGGCCCTGAAGGCGTGGCATGGGGCAGACAAGAGATTCAGTGTTACAGGATTTGGATCTACATCCTGTCTTTCTAATTTAATAACAGTGTATTTTTTAAAAAGCTACCGCGCCAGTAATTCATACCTCAGTTTTCTCATCTATGAATTGGAAATGACAGAAACAATTCCAGCCTCATGGTATGGTTTTAAGGATCACATGAAGTAATATATATAAAGCACTTAGAACAGTGCCTGTCACATAGAAGTATATAATGTTAGTAAATAATGTTAATATTATATATAAATATGTATAAATATATTAACATGTATAACTATATTAATGTGCAAAAACTATTAATAATACATATAAATGTTAATAACGAAGAACTCAGAAGGCAATGTGAAATGACAATTAGTAGCATGGACTCTGGAGTCAGGAAGACAGACTAAGGCAGCACTTAGCACATAGAGCGTTGAGGGAGCTACTTATCTGTACCTCTAAATTGAAGACAATAATTATGAGGTATCAGAGCCAAGATGCAAAACACTTGCATAGCCCCTGCCATATAGCAAGTGCTCAGTGAGCTTATCTATTCTCTTAGAGCTATTAAAGAGGAGGTGAGAGTTATAGAGTTTGTATGAGTTAGGAGAGAAATGAGATTTACTTACCTCCTATAAAAAAATCTCAAGAAAGCAAAAATGAGAGTAAAATATAAATAGTTTATTTTGGCTTTGGGAAGTAAATGTTTAATGTGCCCAGGTGGTGGTGGAGGTGGTGGTGGTAGTGGTGTGTGTGTGCGTGTGTGTTTGTGTGTGCTTCCTTTGAAAATACGGCTTTTAACTGTTTTCAAAAGTAATAGGCATTTGTGACATTCGCTTAGCCAATACACTGGCTTCTAGCCCTTACATTCTTTTGCATGTAATTGCTACGATCACGTGGGGCCCAAAATCTATCTCAATGTAGTCAGTAGCAAGACTCCCGATTCTGAGCATTAAAAATGTATTTAGCCTATGAGGCTATTTGGCTTGAAGACGATTAGAAATGGCAAAAACCATAGTGTGCTAGGGGACGAGAGACATCATTATGAGGGAGCTGGCTTCGAAAACTATTTAGAATAACACAGGCATTCTAAGTCATTTACTTATTTATTGATTAAAAGGCACTTCTAAAATAATATATTTTAACTCTCACAAAACATTTTTGGTTATGATGAATCTATTGTTTTCCAGAAGAGGTTTCAGATATGTTACTGAATTGGCCCAAAATTTCACAATAAAGAAATAGTGGAGCCTCTTTGGTGTCCGGGTTTTCCACATTCTAAAGCATCTTACTACACATAAAATGTGTCTCTGAGGTTTTTGAGGTGGTGGACAGAGGACGAGTTAACCACGAGAAAGATTAAACATTACGTTCTCCAGAGGAAAACTAAAATGCATCATTCCACTTTCCTGGTCACAATATTCATTTAAATGGTTAACTCTGATTCTACTTCAGGGAAGTCCTTATAGAAGATCTTTTAGCTGATATGTACATTTCTCCTAAAAAATTCGATAAGCTATTGATCACTTCTCGAAATTGAAAAAACAAAGGCAAGCTATAGACTAGTGTAAATGAAGTTAACACTATCACATTCTTCTTCTGTCTCATAATCATACAGCGTTTGTGGAGAAGTGAGGATTGCATTTATGTTCTCAGACACTTAGAAGCACCATGCCCTGCCATTCTCGAATTATTTCTGTTCCATCTCAGGGCATCGATCCTTAAATTTGCCTTGACTTTTTGAATCCTATTGGCAAGACTCATTCAATGCTTGATACATGAAATTCTCTAACTCTTTAAATAATTATGCTAGAAGACATGAAATAATACAACAGGTTTTGAGTTATATATTTGTCTAGAGAGGTGGCCAGGTGATGCAGGAGTCAGTGAAAAGCAGTGTGGAACTGCACAGCTACCTCACGTTTTCATCTCCATTTCAGATTGTTCTTCTGTCCTTTCCAGAACCAATAGCTCTGAAACACTAGGGTTGAGAGAAGTCAGCATTTTGGTGGGCGAGGAGAAGCAAGGAGCTATGAGGAAAGAAATAGGAAAGTCATTCATTCTGTTTGCCTATATTTTCAACCTTAAATTTTAATTCTGGTCTATAAATATCCTTGTATAATCATGTATTAGTCCAAGTGCCCCCAAGCCCTTTAGTCTTAAGCAACTTTGGCTTTGATATTCGAATGAGTAGGTTAATTTGGCTTCTCTTGCCATCTGTGGTGGGAAACTTGGGATCTCCTTTTCCTCTGGGAATCCAGATATTCTTTGGGGGCTTATATTCTTTTATTCATCTTTTCCTTTCATCTCCTGTTTCTGATAAATTCTTGTTCAAATTTGACTCACTCTCTCATTCCCACACCCCTTAGTTCTTCTTTAAGCCACATTTTGGGTACAGATACTGTTTTAACTTTAAAAAATGCCACTCACATAAGGCAGCTGTGTGTGGCTGACTTTTTGATGAATAGCAAGTGTACTAAATGGGACTATACAGAATCATAGTAGAGTCAGTACTTAACCTTGAACATTAGCCTGCCTCTTCTCATAAAATCCTCTGGTGTCCTCACCGCCATCTCCTGGCTGCTTTATCTCTTCAGATACCTGGTCTCCTGTTGTAGGACCATCCCTGGCTTCCTGTCACTGATTTTCCTGTATTCTCTTTTCTCCATCTCTGAGTCCTCTCATCCTGTCTTTCCAGGCCATACCCAGAAACACTATTGTTTTCTTTATTTTATTAAACATAGCAATTTAGCTTTCTCTTTGTCTTACTCCTTCTATCTGTCTATTCCCTGAAATTAAAAAAAAAAAAAAAAAAAAATGGGGCGGAAATTGGGGAGAGCTCTTTTCTCTAACTAATTTTCCTGTGTTAAAATAGCAAAGCCTTATGGTGACATTCAGAGCCTCCCCTTCTGCATGTTTTTAGAGGGGAAGGGAATAATGCATTAGATGTAGATCAGTTACCAATGAGCTGGCTTAAGCAAGGTATAAGAAATATTACCTGTTTTATTTTTTAAAACAGTGTAAATCAGAAAGCTTTGAAATCTACCAGAGAAACCTATTTAAAAGTGCTTCACTTTTGTTCTAAGAACCAAAGTTTCAAAGGTGCTTCTAAACTTCATGTGTTTTTGAAAGCTGGTATCAAATGCCTCTTGTTTAATTCAAAATTTCCTTAGAGTTTAGATGTGACAGTAAAAAGATTTGTAGCTACATTTATATAAATATATAAGAAATACATAACCAAAAATTAAAAACAAAAACAGGTGAATAAGTAGTGCTGAGTATGTATTCAATGAAGAGCAACCCCCTATGGAATGGTGCTGAGAAAGTCCATTCTGACCCAGAAAGAAGGATCTCAACCAGTTACTGGAAAAAGTTCAGTAATAAGGAATGTGGATGTATCCAAGGATGTCAGTTCTTATAATCAACTAAGTAAATCAAAAAGAATGAGTTTTTCTATGTCCTAAAAATATTCCAGAACTTACCCTGCCCATCTGCTCACCACCCACATTCGTTGTGGCTCAGAGTCTTGTTTCGCGGTGCACTTTCCTTCCGGAAGACATTGGCTAGTTAGAAGAGCAATTCGTCCGAAGCTCACTTCAACAACTCAAGAAATCTTGCTATGCTGAGCATGAATTCTCCTATAACCTAATGTTTTTATTGAATTTATAGACTGATATTATGAATAAATGTTGGGTAGACACGCACACAACTGGGTTAAGGGTTCCTTCAACTATTGATCTCAGCACAATAAAAAGTAAGTGGTGCCACTGGAAATTTGATTTGTATGTGATGGAAATGTGCTGAATCATCTATTATAGTTATACCCCATGTGTTTCAGGGACGTTTATAAAGCTATGGGGCTAAATCAAATCAGACTTGGAGAATGTAGGGAAAATATTTGCCAAAAGCATCAGGGGGTCATCGAAAATATGACTCGAAAGAACAACGTTTAGAGTCTTTCTGGAATAATGCTGTGCATACTGCAGAAATATTTAATACCACTTTGACTGTGTTTGCATTAATTGAATTCCTAGAAATTAAATGCAAAATAAATAATTTTAGTAATGTAATCTGTAAGAAGGGCACAAAAGAGCTTATGTGCTACAATTGCTATGAATAGCTTTAAAAACTCTAAACACCAGGCAAATAGAATATGTCCCTTATTCTGAACATCTTGTATTATACTTGGGATGGTGGAAAATAACTTGATGGTTTGTGAACAAGTAGATTTTTTTAAATGCTGGATATAACATTACATTAAGCAAGAAACTGGCAGATGAATGCTAAGTTATGGAGATCTATAAATGCATAAAATTCTTAGGTGATTGATGCTAAATGTTAGGCTATAGAGCTAGAAATGAAGAACTTACTTAGGGGGAATCAGATATTGATGATGTAAACCTAATTGAGCTCTCAAATTTTATTTGGAAAACCCTCAGGAAGAAATCTGCCTTTGTTGTGAATGTTCTGTTATTAACTGTTTCTGACCTGTTGAAGAAAACACAATGACAATAGCATTCAGGCTGTTTGAAGGTATGTAACATATTTGCTAGCCTAGTCTTTCTGTGTGGTTTGTATCCATATTTTTAGGTAAAATGTTTCCTTTCTGAATCTTTTCACCTTATCAAGTAACATAAAAAATCCCTGTGAACTGGCCATTACTAGAGTTTAAGTTATTGGTCTTTGAACCAAGAAATCCATAGTTTAGATTTCACTTTCCCATAACTAGATTTATGACCTTGGGTAAGCCGTTTAATTTCCCTGGCCACTTAGACTAAATAGTATTAATAATTCCAGTTTATTATATGTCAATACTCTGTTAAATATATTTTCTTATCTCATTAATTACCCTTCCAAGTAAATATACTTCCCATTGACAGAGAAAAAACTGAGATTTAGAGATGTAAGAAAATTAACCATTGTTGCCAAGCTAATAAAGAGTAGATATGGGATTGTAAGGACCTATGTCCTTACAATCACCATGCTATCCCTACTTCCTAAAGAAGTGTGCATCTTCCTAGTTAGCTTGGTCACATATGGTTAAGAGAATAGATTGGGACCCAGAAAACCTGAATTTAAATCTTGCTTATTGACACTTAACTAGCTTTGTGACTTTCAGTAAGCTACTTATCCTCTGTGTGTCTCGATGTTTTCATCTGTAAAAGATGGGGATAATAATAGTATGTACCTCTTAAGGTTGTTGTAAAATATAAGTAACCCATTTAGAAGATTGTCTGATGTGTAATAAGTACAATATTAATATTAACTATTTTTTTCTCTGACACAAAACATATAAATGTGCATCAAGAAAATGTGAAAAATACAATGCATCAGTGAAAAAATATTTATTAATATCTTAATATATTTTATAAACCTGTGCCAGGTATTTTTAGGAAACAACATAAAACAAATTTACACAGTCCTTGTTCTAAACAGCAGTCATTCCACAGAGCGAAACTTTTACCTTCCTGAAATTTCCCTTAAAGGGTTAGAGGCCACAAGGAATTAAAACTCTAGGGGAAAAAGTAGTCTCCACAGAGTGTTCTCTACTCAGAAATGCTGATGCTATTGAATTACACACCCTTGTGCCTTTTATCATGTGTGAATGTGATATGAGGTGTGTGTGTGTATGTGTGTATATATATATATATATATATATTTTTTTTTTTCTAATTTTGTTGGGGAAATAGTAAATGATGTATTAATGGTAACTTAGTTTTCTGATTATTGCTTTTTAAATGTATTCTTTCATTATAGATTTAAAGATATTGTGTCTCTTTGTTATGACTTTTTTTTTTCTTATGGCCTGGAGATGATGTATTAATATTTCATGAGAACTTATTTATATTTATACATTTTTTTAAAAAACGAAATTTCAAAGCCAAAGATTTTGGATTTGGAACTCATGTATTGTAACAATTGATACCTGAAAGGCTAGGATGTTAATTGTACTCCTGTAACATGAAGTAATTTTTACTTAAAACCAACAAATAAGTAATTTAACAGATGCTATTTTTCTTATAATTATTGCTGAGATCTGATTAGAGTCTAAAATTTAGAATATTTGGAACAACTCACGTAATAAATATCATATGATCTCAAAATGTTCTCTACTATATAGTGTGTCTGAGATCTGTAACTTAACTGCAAGATAAAATGAAGAGATGCTTTTTTGAACCTGCCTAAGGTCACAAAGTAAACCAAAGATAGAATCTGGAAATCCTAACTCGATGAAAGTCTAATACATCTCTAAAATGCAACTGGGTCTCATACATTGTATGTACTGTGAGAGTAGAAAAATCAATTCAATAATTCAACAAATATTTACTGAGTGACAATGTACATTTACTGAATACCAATGTGTGCCAGGCATGTTCCTTCTCAGTTGTCACAAAGCAATCTCAGAGCTCTGCAGGATATCACCACGTTTAATTTGAGGAAAATGAACCCTATTGGGATTTGAATTCAGCAAATAGTGACTCTTCTACACCTCCCTGTGAGTGAAGTATACTTTCATTGATGATGGGCTTGACCGTGAACTTAACTTGGCCTAAAGGTGTAATAAGACATGATCCAAGCAAAGACTTGATGTACATCTGCATTAGAGACAGCTTTCTTGTGCTTCTGCCATTGCTATGAAAACAATGTGACTGGCTGCTTGCTTATCTCAGAAAAATGGAAAATATGTTGAGCAGAACTACCCTACATGACTGTCCCTTGCAACACTGGTAACTGAGTCAAGCCAGTCAACCTGTAGACACAGTCACCCCAGTTTACCCAAAGAAATGTGAGCATAATGATGTTATTTCATGCCACTGAGCTTTAGGGTTGTTTGTTATACAGCAGTACCTGACTAATAACAATTACTTTGGCCAAAGTCAGGTAGTTGATAATTAGGAAAAAAATTATTTTCATATTATTACAATCTTGTCGGGAAGAGAAGATAAATCCTGAATCATAAACATGATCGATAACCTAGATTGTACAGTTTAGATCATATGATCTCATATAATTTCTACAAAAAAAGATTAGTGAGAGTTGAAATGTAGATATAAAATTTAAAATTGTAAAGTAACCTAATGTTTCTACTGAGAGCATATTAAGTGTTATTTTAACATATGTTAAGCAGCTCTAGATTAAGGATGGACAAATATGTGACACAGTTGCCATCACTGCAAAATCTTGACCCAATAATATGGATCCCAAATCAATTATGATATTCTTTTCTGCAGTGCTTTAGAGAAGTCTTGAAGTTCTTCTCAAAGTATCACTGCAGGGAGTGACAGCCAATTGAGTAGAGTTGACAAATGGACTCAAATCTGTGTCTCCCTTCATCTTGGCAGAAAAATCTATTGAAATATATTAATTATTTCCCTTTAAAAGCAAATATTCTCAAGAAAACTGTTAGCAAAATATTTTATTTTAGCCAGAGATATGGGATATCATTAGTTTTGCTGAAAGGGGGATATTGTCCTTCTATAATAGAGCAAGATGCCTCATCTGGACAGGTTTTATTAATTAATTAAGTGAACATTTACTGAGAACCTCTACTTGCTAAACACTGAAAACCAAAAAAGTAAATACTATACAACCTCTGCTTTTGAGATGCTTAAAGTTTAAAAGCAGTTGAGTAAAACAAAATAAGAAAAAAAAAACTTTATCAAGTGATGTGATTGTAATAAAATAAGAGTATCCAGGAAAAGCAAGTGAAAACAAAGGGGTGGGCCATCTTTCAGCAGTTTCTGGGCTTCATAGAAGCCATAAGACATATTTGGTGGCCTTCCCTGGCAAGAAACAACCAAGCATGCTATACATAGAATCTGGCAGAGGACAGGTTCAGTAGCCCAGTATGACTATGCTATGGAAGTTGGATTCAGAAGATTGCACAAAGTAACAGCCCTATAGGCACTGCTCCAAGAAGTTCTCATAAGTCATTTGTGATGAACTGAAACAATGTCTTAGCATCTTCAGCCTTTTTTTTTTTTTTTTAAACCTTTTCAAAAATTTCTGGCTTAAAAAGAAACCTGGTTTTCCTTTGAAGTTATATTTTCCTGTAGTCTTACTAAGCGGAGGTACTCGGTCTTCCACTCAACACTTGTTTTAAGATCAGAACTGTGGTCTGTATAATCCTGGGTCATTATTCTTCTAAACCATCACTTCTCTATTTCGTTTCAGAAAGTCCTATTCTATTGAGTCTCACACAATCACCTGTTGAATCTTCTAGTGCTACTCCTCATTGTTATCATTTGCTGTCTTAGCCATTAAGAATTTAGTTCCTGGCTCAATGACTCCCTCTCCATGCCATGTCTTGCCGTCATCCCAGGAAATCAAATGTCTCACAAACTTTAAATTGCTAAGCTTTATATCTCAAACATGTTTCTCTTTCCTCTTTAGTCTTGCTCTCTTCCTAGTCATCCTCTATGTTCTTTTCAGAGTGAACTTTTTAACAGCAAGGATATGATAATTTCACTTTCCCTGCTTAAAAGCCTTCCATGGTTTTCCATTGCTCTTGGCAAGTAACCCAAACTTCTCAGGCTTCTCCCACTTATCTCTATAGTCTCTTATCAAGCTGTAGGCACTATAATATTCTATGCTCTTCTTTAGATTTTCAAATGTGCTATACGTTTGCATTAAACATTTGTTTTTTTCTTCCTAAAGTTCTAATGCTTCTCTCTCTTCCCAGTTTCTCAAGCCAGTTTCAACCTAATAATCACTGTCCTCAGGATACTGGTAATAATCCACCAGATGAAGGAGGTTGCCCTTTTAATTTTCACAATAATTCTTTATATACTCATTACATAGTATTTATCAGAAATTATTATAATTAATTGTTCAGTTGTGTTTTAGTTCTACCAGATTGAGAGTTCACATAGTAGCTATCACAGATGTCTCATTCATCTCTGTGTCTCCAGTGCTTAGCATAATACTTGAACATGATGGGACAAATATATATTCATCAAATTAAAAAATTACACTATTATAGCCTTGGTTAGTTGCAGTGCAATGGACCCAGTGGCTCAGTATCATCTAGGACAGATGTGTTTTGAGCCATAGGGTCTATAGGACATGTCAGTAGCGAGGAAGTTAGGAAGATAATTTGAGGGTGAGTAGTTGAGGGACTTGATCCTACAGTGGTTGCTACAGGCAATAAAAGTGATACCTCTCAGAGTGAACCTTTTTTGAAATACTTTCACCTAAGTGCCCTTGTCTAATTTATTGTTGATTTTCTAGCAAAATAAGTAAGGATATCTAGCAATTGCTTCTGCTAAATCATTTCTGATTTTGTGGCATCTAGACACAAGGTATCATCTGCAATTATACTGGCAGCTAAATGGCAACAACTGAGGAAAGATTTGATGTAAATAGAACAAAGAACCTCTGATCTTTACTGAGACTGCATATTCTATTGCACTGAAAATGAAAGCATTCATTACTATCAAACTCAAAATAGGTGGCAGAAATTCAGGTTGAAAGTGAAAGGTTAGAATGTTATGGGCTGTTACTAATACCTTTGTGACAATAGACAATGTGATTACTAAAGGAGAATCAACATGTATATCTCAGTGCTTAAGAAAGCACTAGAGAATAAAGAATTTCTTGTATTATTCTGGTTTCAAATTAAATATGTAGTATTTTGATATCTAAATACATGGAAAAATGCTCACAAAATCTGATCTTTTTTTTTTTTAAATGAAGTTGTTCTTGAAAAATGACATTCAACTTTAATGATTTAATTAAATCTCTATGGATAAATAGAAGAAAATGATCTTGAGGAAAGAAGTTATTGATTTATATACCAAAGGACATGTTTTAAATAGCTTTTTTTTTTTTGGTAAGGAATGTTGTGTTTTATATTTTAAAAAACACACAAATAAATATTTGCTGTATCACAATGAGTTTTCTCATTGTTATTAAGCTCTACTTACCAGTATAGAGAAAGAACTAGCAAAATATAGATTGCAAATATAGAGAACAATTGTATAGACATCTTGGATGTTATTAAAATCAATTTTCCATGCAGCATATTTATGATTTGTATAACTACCGCTCCCACCAGGACTGAGAACCCTATACAGCTGATTTAACAAAAGAACTAAATTCCTTCAGCTGTCTTTTAAAAGTGGAGAGATTTTTTTTGTTGTTGTTTTATTTAGTGATGGTCCTACTGATGTAGTTATTTTCCACCCACACAAATATGAATACAAAGACCAATGAGTGACCAAAAACTACTGTGTATGAGAGAGAGAGATAGAGACAGAAATGAGAGAGACAGAGAGAGAGAGAGAAGGAGGGGGTAAGAGGGAGACAGAGACAGAGAGACACAGAGAGAGTTTGTACAAAACTCTAACACTCTGATGCTCAGAGACTTTCTCCAGTGGGTTTCCCTATCTAATGATCCTTTCAAATAAGCCCTCTTTTAGTACATTTCTTTAAAATTTCCCTTTAACAAGTCTCTTCCCTTTTTGCTCATTCTCAATACCAGGAAAAAAAAATATATATATATATATATATTCTCAACCCCACAACAGTAGCCATCTGCAAAGAGGAAATAGATCTAGCCTATGCCAACTTATCCCCAAATGAGGTCCTAGAATCCTGTTCTTCATAAATAATAGACTGGAGTGTTTAAATACTTTTTCCTAGGTCTCATCCCAGATTTAATATGAAAAAAATCTCTGGGGATACATCCCAGAAATGTGCATTTTAAACAATCCCCCAGTGATTCTGATACATACTACAACCTGAGGGTGCTGTAGTTAGATAACGACAGAGTCAAGATAGGTTGGGCCTTAGCTGAGACTGGGTCTGTCACCTGGAGAAGAGCTAGATTAATCATGAGTGAGGCTTAAATTGAAAATATAATAATAGTAGCTAACAGCATTTATTGAGTGCTTAACATATGCCAGACACTGCTAAATATACTTATACATGTTTCCTTTCATTTATTCTTTATAATATGACAATGAGACAGGTGCTATTATCATTCCTACTTGATAAATGGGAACACATTCAGGGTTGAAGCTGTTAAATAACTTGAGTAAAGTCATACAACTGCTGAAATCTAACTTTCAAAACTTTCTTATGTAACTCCTTCACTGTACTGTCTACCAGAAAGAAATAAGTAAAGATTTAGTATCTATCAGTAAATTCTTATACAGACCAATAAGATTACATAGTCCCAGACTTTGTTAAATCATATGGAAAAGACAAGATTGACAAAGGTAATTGTCTGTCAAAGGTAATTGTAATCTACTTACTTTTCTAGATCATCCTTTCACCTTAGGTCTGATACTTAAATGTTCTAAAGAAAATACTGTAGATCAAACTTTTCTTGTTTAAAAATATCTTCTTTCTCTGTCATAGTGTTCTTTCTATTTTTTCCCTATGGTAGTTCCTTTTGACAATTCATTTATAGAAAGGATCTATGTATCCATAGTGAATGTCCACTACATGTCAGGCACTATTGCTAAGGATAGTGATGAACAACAATTTTACTTCATAGGCTTAAATAAATAAATAAAAACACTACCATATGATGCTAAGTGCTAATAAGGAAACACATGAAAGCCTGAGATAAAAAAAAATCCCTGGAGGGACCAATTTTAATTAAAATGATCGAGGAAATGTTTTTCAAGGAGGTGACATTTAGGCTGAGACCTACAAAAGAAGAATAGAGGGAAATCATCCCATAGAGAAAGAACAGCAGATTCTAAAGTTCTGAAATGACAAATACTTTGCATACCAGAGACCTTAAAAAAGATCCGTAGGGCTGACATTCAGTAGGAAATAGGGATAGTGGTTCAATTCTGAGATAGTATATTTTAGGGATGGATAAAGAAATTCTGAGTTGAAAGGGAAGCCAGTGAGGGGTTTTGTTCAGGAGAACAACATTAATTTACCCCTTAGAAGGATCACTTTTGTTAATATGTGAAAGGGAGATGGAAGGGAGGGAGAGTCACTGAGAGACAAGTAGTAGTCTGTTACAGTATTTCAGATAAGAGATGACCCAGGTGGTCTGACTAAGGAGATGATTTTGGAAATAGAGGAAGTGGATGACTCTAAAATATAACTTACACACATAATTAACAGGAAATGAAAATAGACTGAATAGACAACAAAGGGAGAGAAAAGAATCAAGGATTATTCTTTAGTTTCTGAATGTAGCACCTTTGATAATGCTTAGACATAAAAATTAGAAATAGGGGATATTTCTGGGGACAGGTGTGAAGAATGGGAGAAGAAAAATGATTATAATAAAATTTGAGGTGTTAATGAGAAAATCAAATGTAAATGGCCATTGGATATGTGATCTTAAAATGCAAAAGAGTAGTATATATCAGAAATGTAAAATTGAGAATAATCAACATAAATATGTTAAATTTAAGTCCATGGAAGTGAATTAGATCATTTAGAACAGAGCAAGGTTTGGATGGAGCACTTGGGGGCTCTAACATTTGGAGGTCAGATTGAAGACATCAAAGAAATTTTAGAAAGAATGGTCCTACAGGTAAGAAAAAACCGAAAAACAAATAGAGGGTGTTGTCATGGAAGCCAAGATAGGAGTATGTTAGGAAAAAAGAGGATATTGAATGCAGGTCAAGTAAAATAAAGACAAATAATTTGTACAGTTGATTTAACACTGTGGCTATCATTGGTGACCTTGACAAAAGCAGTTTCAGTGAAGTGAGAGAGAGTAAACCAGATTATAGAGGGTCAAACAGTGATGGAAACAGAGCATGTTTTCAGAAAACTCTACCATATTCCAATGCAAAGAGTCCAGAATTTTCAGTGGTATAAATTGTAGTGCCATTATTTCAAGGTTAATAAAATGACCTGTGTAACTGTCATGTTGGTAGTTTCCAAAGGTTCAACTACGTGATCCACATTTGTCCAAGTCCTGGATGCAGTTTGCCACCACATAGCAGTTATCCACTCCTTTTCAAATATAGGCGGCGATAATTCTGCATTCTATGGTTGTGTGAGACTCCCAGGACACCTGTAGTGATTGTGATGTCTCCTGATATTAGACTGATTGAAATTGTGCTGGGAATTTGGTGCTGAAGCTCCACCATCTTAATTAAAATCCTATGATGTCCCATTCTGGACACTCCTCCCATTCTCTATATCAAAGTAAAGAACTTTAGTCCATGCCTTCTTGCAGATATTGGTTGGTCAGAGAACAAGATGAAGTTGTTTATATAGAAATTTGAGTCTTTTTTTATTATTGTATATAAAAACTACTTGCTACAAAGGGTGATAGTTAAAGTGGAATCAAGAACAGAGTTTTTGTTTGTTTCTTTGTTTCTTCTGTTTTGTTTTTAAAAGATGGAGCTAGTGTAGCCTGTAAGATCTAGTGGAAATAATCCAGTATATGATCCTTCATAGGAACAGAAAACTGCTGACAGTAAGATAGGCAGCAAGGACTGGCTCCATATGTCAACATCACAGCTTACTTGTCTGGATTTAGTGCAGACTATCTGATTCTGAAAGCACAGAATGAGAAGAATATAAAATCCATGACACAAAAAATGTGGGAGTCCTGCAAAAAACTGGAGTAACAGCTTAAGATCAGATAAAAGAAACAGAAATCAGTTACTAGAAGTGGGATGCAAAACAAAGATTTGTTTTAAGAAATAGCAAAAATTCAGAGGCAACAGATTAGAGCAAAATCAGCAAAAGTCTATCTCAATATTAAACTTTTGGAGCTATCAACCATGACTCCTGGTTAGAAGGCAACGTGAGAGACCTATACCGCAAGGCAGAGCTAACTCAACAGCTGGTAATTTAATAAATTATCAAAGAAGTGGGCAGCAATGGGACATTGGAGCAAGGTCATATGGCTATCCTTAGCTATATAAATCCTAATTTAATATCTCGACTTTTTAAATCTGTCCTGCTATGTGTCTTCCACTTAATGAGATGTCTCTCCATCACATTATGTGTAACATATTTAAAATCTAGCTTATCATTTCCTAATTTAAAAAAGAAAAAAGCTTTCCTATTTCTTTCTCTTTTAGTCATTAAGGCTCAAAATATCACTGAAAAATTGCCTATCAACTTTACTTTTCTTTTAGATTAATTTTCAAACACTTTCCAAGCTTTTTCATGTTTGATTTTATAATACAAATTTCATTTGTTTCTCTCTTTTCCGATTTCTGTTACCAAAGATATGCTACACTGTAGGAGAATAAATGTTTTATAATCCTACACACCCAGGTTCAAATCTTCAGTCGACTACTTACTACATTTGTTATCTCTTAACAACTTACTCAAATATCCATTGTTTATCTTAAATTAGCGATAATAATTGATATGTTTTAAATTTTTTTCTACAGGTAAAATTGAATATTGTATATAAAATATGTAATGTAATCTAATCATACTGCATACTCAATAAATATTAGATTCTTCCTCCTTTCAGTTTATTGGACACATTTTAGTGAAATAAATGGTGAAATTCCTCCAGTTCTGTCTATATCCTTTGCCTGCTTTATTCTTTTCTGAATGACTTTGAGAAAGTTCACATCTCCAAAATATCCTTAGTCAAATGTTTAATAAATCCTCCTGTCAATAGGATAATTCCTAAATTTAGATCTTCCATGATCTCTGTCAATTCTCAAATCCAGGCAGACTTGCCCTTAAAAATATGTTCTTTCAGACCTGTGTTTCTCACTGTTTCTCCTGCTTAGAATGTTCTTCCTAATTCTCTCACTCTAGCAAAATCCATCTGTCAATGCTTAGCCTTTCATTCACAAAACCATCTGATTTCTCTCTATTCTTAATGAATATTTCTTCTCCAAGATTAGCACTTATTGTTTTTATCCCTCATTTGTCAATTAATCCTATATAGGGAGCCCTTTTTGCAGTATTTCTCAACAGTGTTATTTCTTTTCTCATTCAGGGTTAGGTAACTAAGAATGCTGCTCTCCTTTGCAAGACTTCATTCAGTATTATGCTTTCTAGGCATGGCTAAGACACTGAACGGGGCACCACCACTTGCTACACTTCATTTATTCCCTTCAAGTACATGGAGATTCTGTCTGTAGAATCCCACAAACATCTGGCCACCTGCCCAGATATAAAGGATCATCATGACCTTTCTCACACTCCTAACACATACATTCTTTGACTTTCCCCTTTAAAGGGGAGTCATTTTCCCCTTTAAGGAAGGTGTTTTTGATGTTGAGGAAGAAGAGGGAAAAAAAGAACAAAGGAAAGGAAAGAAAACTTTCGTTGTTCACACATACATAATACAAGTAATGAACCATCAAATATTTTCACACTTCTATGTTTTTATGAAAAATTATCCAATTTTAAGTTCAGCTATAAGGTCAATAAAATGATTTTGAAAACCTTTGCATATTATAGGAGGTTTCGTGGAGGAAAAAATCGAAAGAAAACAAGATAGTTAAACTTTCTCTGGACAGTGTTCATAGGAGGAGTTACTTTTGACATTTATGCATCAATTTAGTGTATATTTATTGATAATTACCTAGGTATCAGAGCACTTTGCTACAGTCTAGATACAAAGATTAATAAACCCTTTGCACAGTATATTTCTAAGGGACTGAAATATATTAACTCAAATGGGTTTTGGAAATCCAAAGAGAGGGCTTTGCTAGATACATAAATTAATGAACTATCTGCATTTAGGTGGTAAATTTAACTATGATTTTAAATAAAATTCCCTAGGAAGAAAAAGAGAATACTAGGATAGAGTGTTTAATGCCTCATAGATGAACATAAGTAAACAAGGGAAGAGAATGGAGTTGTCAAAAATATAGAAGGAAAAACAAGATAGAGTTGGCCCACAAAAACTAAGGAAAAATCATGTTTCAAGATGGACAAAGTAGACATCAATACCTAATGCTACCAGGAAGTCAAGTAAGATGAGGATTGAAAAATATCTGGTGATCATAGTGACATGGCAGCCAATGGTGTCATTAATAAGAGTTCTTTCAGTGGGATGATGGGTTAGATCCCATCTTTAATGTGTGGAGGTGGGAGAGAAAGGTGAGAGCAGGAGAATAAGAATCTGCTTTTTTAAAGAAATTTAAACTGGAAGAGTTAGGTAGAGAAGAGCAAAAAAGTGATAGCTTATAGTGATAAGGATATGAGTATGTATGCTTTCCATTTCAAAAAGAGAAATGCTTAAATGCTTAAAATAATAGCAACGCTACTCATATTAACAACAAAAACATTGGAAAGAATCTATTTGAGATTGAGAGGCTGAGTATACAACAGAGAAGCAATATTGACAGTGAATTTTTCTTGAGATGTTAATTTGAGGGATTAACCTTCCATAGAAGAGTGACAGATAAGATAGGTTTACTTGTTTGACATCTTAAAAGTGAAAAAGTTCCTATCCAATGGATTATATTTTATTGGCAAAATAGGAAGTAAAAGTAAATGGACAATTTAAAGAAGTAGAGAAGGTGTGAAATAGTCTTGGACTATTGAGTAAGTTGGGGTAAGTTGACAGGAGAGATATGGTATGACTTTTGAATAGTGTTGAAAAATCATGTGAAGTTACATCACCAATTTACAATGAAAGTCATCTTTTGTGTTGTTCATGTTTTGCCAATATGACTGCTCAGCTGTTCAGAGATAGGCATGGAGAGAATGAATAATTGGTATATTAGCTATGATTAGGTTCAACTATGAGTAACCAAAATCAAACCAAAACAAAACAAACCCACAATAACAATAACAATAGCTTAATCCAGAAAGAAATTTCCTGTTTTTCAACTTTCGAGTAGTTTAGGGACAGTCCATTTATGACTGTTACTGTGCTTCTCACTGTCCTATCTAATTCATCAGCTGTATGTGGCTTCCTTTCCCAAGGTCACTGTATGAAACAAAAGGCTTTCTGCATCTCTAGACATTATGTCTACTTTTTAACAAATTGGAAAGAGGAAAGAACAAGCAAGACATGTATCCTTCCTCTAAATCCACTACCTGAAATTGCAATGAGTAGTCACATAGTCACCACTAGCTGAGGGAGAAGTTGAGAAATTTGATATTTATTCCAGGTGTTCATGTGCAAAGATAACATTCACGTTTTGTAACCAAGAAGGGGGAACCCTAGATATTAAGAGGGAAACTAGATGTCTTTCTCAGAGTTAAAGCAATCCAGGAAGAGAATTTTTCAAAGTAGTTGGTAGTTGCAAAAGAAGCAAACTATATAAAGAGCAAGTCTCTAGTTCAAATGGCATGTTTAAACTGAAGTTTGTGGGATGGAGCAGTAATGAATAATGAAATTGCCAAGGCATGAGGGAGAATGTCCTTGGAAATGAGGTGGGGAACTGAGAGCCAAGTTTGGATGAGTCAGGGAAATGAATGCTAATGTTGTTTTGAATGAACACAGTGCTTAGAGTTGGGTGAGGGGGTTGTCCCAGGTACCAAAGTTTTTGATGAATGAGAAGGAGTTATCAGGGGCATGATAAATGATAATAGTACAAAGTCAAAGAGGATGATATAACTGAATGTCATGAGCCTCAAAGGGTTAGGCTTTTATAATTATATTGGTAAGATACTGATCTGAAAGCAGCAATGGGTTGCACAGATGAGTCTAGATCCATCTCTAGTTCAAAGATATAAGATATGAGAAAATAAACTGCCATCCCCTCAGAGGGTATAGAGAAAGTAGAACCCTCAAAATATTGGCAAGTGTCAGTAAATGAGAAAAGTTTAAAGATTGAAAAAAGTTGGTCAATGAGGTATAGTTTTATAGAGGGAGAGTTTGGGAGATTTGGGGAGAGGGGTAGAGGACAAGATTGGTGTGGGCTTTAAAGAAATATGGAGATAATCTTTGAGGAAAAGAATAATGGGAATATCTTCTAGAAAGGAAGATACATGTTAGTTTTGCAGTCACCTTGATGTGAATAGGTGCTGGGTTTAGTGGCCAGTGCACTTCTCGTTATGATGGGGTGATGGCAGATCCGGAAGTCAGACTCCATATGCTGCATAGACTGAATGAGGGTGGATTCAAGACTGAAGGCTCACTGGTTGTTTGATTTTGGTATGGTGGTTCCAGAAACTTGGAGGCATCATTCATTATCAGTTCACTAATATTAGACTCATTAAAAAACTCCTCACAAACATACTTATTTTTAAAATAAAAAAATCTAAAATGTTTTATCTCATTACTAAAATAATATGGAGTTATTGTATAAAATATGGACATGCATCAAGATGAAATTTTAAATCAAAGGTATTTTAATTTTTCTGAACAAATCCCTTTCAATTTCAAGAACAAGGCAAATGCTTTATATTAAAAATATATGTTAAAATTAACACTTTTTATGAGGACAATTAAATTTATTCAAAGTTTATACTTTTTACATTGTTTTTTGATCTCTTGCAAAGTCTGTGAATACTGCACATTTATGCCTCAGTTACTGGACTCCAAATAAAAGTTTCCTACCTTAAACAATTACCAAGATTTAGAGTTGGCATTTGCCAGCTGGTTCATCATAGCCATGATTTATTTAATACAGAATTAATGGTGAAGAATGCAGCATCGATGGTTCCATTTTCTTTACAGAGGTTGACTTTATGATGCGGCTTCATAGAGTCATAAAAAGACAAAGTTAAAGGTAAAGTTAGAAATCATTGCCTAAATTTCTGTCACTGTACATATGAGAAAACTGACTTGTAGAGAAGAACATGCTATCCTATCACTGAGCTCGTTTGTGGTATGAATAAAACTGGAATCGTGGTCTCCTGTCCACAAAGACAATATCCTTCTCCCAAGTTTCTTGCTTCCATAGCACTTTTTGTTACCCTCTGAGTGTGTACTGCTCTGAGGGTCCGTTCTGGAAGATGGGAGGCAGCGATCTTCTGTACTGCTTTGTGACATTTGTTGTGTTTCATTTAACCATCCACATGTATAGGGTTTTCTTTCCTTTTACACTTCATCTTGCAGTGTAGGTCATTCTGGGCAGATCTGACTTGGTCCCTACCCCCCGTCTTTCCTCAGCACCAAGCTCAGTGTTCCAGACAAAGTGGACTTTCAGTAATGTTTGCTGAATGACCAACTAAGTAAAGCAACTCTCTTTCTTCAGTTAGGGGGAGATTGGATTCTTAAAAAATAATAATAACTGTATTATTTGATTTGGCAGAGAGGTAAATAAAGAACATCTCAGTAGGGAGCAGAGCTGCTTAACCAAAGCACAGAATGACCATCCTAAATGGTGGCAAAGCCAAGGAAGAAGTTGATTTGGAGGATTTGTGCAGTAGAGGCAGCTGCCTTGTGAGGTTGAGGCCAGTTTAGGTAGGACTCATGTCATTTATACAGAGATGAGAACACTCGGGTTAGTCTGACATATCTCTGTAAACCAAAGTTCTGAAGTATATCAGGACTTAAAGCCAGCCTTTTGCTATGAATAATGAACTTAAATGAGGCCTTTGTGTTGATTATCTGATGATTCATTCTAATATAGCAGTCACTTTAGGCTATGCTGAGGAAAAAACAAATATAGGATGTGTTCAGGTGGCATTTTTGATTCATGGCCTTTCTTTATGATTTATTATTCTGATATATTCAATTTGAAAAGCAAATAGTTTGATACTAAATGATAGATTATTTTTCTTTAGTGTGAAGAAAGCCATGCTGACAAGTTTAGAAGAGGGACTAACAACAGTGAGAGGGAGAGCTTTCTTTCCTTATGATTCATCAGGAAGTGAAATTGACTCTAAAAATGAGAGACTTTTTGGATAAAAGAACCATTTGTTGGAGCCTTTTGTTCCTTGAATAAACTATTTTGAATGCCAGCCTAACTAATGTCAAGCCCTTTACTAAACCCAGTGGAGGAATTACAAAGTAGAGAGCTGTCTTAGGGAGACAAAACATGTTACAGGAAACAACTAAAGAATATGCAACTAATGATCAATGAAAAGGTCTCATAACAATTGCAAACTGAAGTCTAGCGACAATATGCATAGAAGGGAACGAGGGAAAATGTGATCATAGTGGGATAACATTTACCAAGGAAGGCTTCAGAAGAAAACAATAGAGCATGGACTTAAACCGAATTGAAGAATTTGCGGAAAGCTGGGCCCTGGGAGATCAGGTGTGTAGATGTGGCTGCAGAATCTCTGGTGTCTTGAAGTTACTTTCAGAATTCTAAAGAGAAACAAGGAAAAGAGAAGAAAAGAGTAGGGAAAGGAGAATTATAAAACTGTATTAAGAGATACTCAAAGAGATCTAAATAAATGGAAATACGTGTATAATTTTCATGGAGAAGAATATTGTGATAATACAAATTCTAACCAAGTTTACCCATGTATTAGATCAAATTATAAATAATTCCCAAAAACATTTTACGGACTTGATATGGGCAAGATAATATAATTGTAAAATTTATCTGGAAGAGCAAAAGGCCAAGAATAGCCAAGAACTTCTGAAGAAGCGGAAATGGTTCTTGCCTTACCAGATATCAGGACTATTTATAAAGCTATTGTAATGAACAAAGATTGTGAATTTAGGGATAAACAGTTGAGCAGAGGAATAGAATTGAGGGCTGAGATTAAATCCACATCTTTCAGTGTCCATGTCAGAGATAGAAAATAAGGTTGATTTGGGACAAAACCCTGATTTCAAACAGCAATTAAAAAAAAAAGTTGTAAGCACTTGCTGGAACAAAATGTACCTACTTCATAATGAGTTCTACTTTCTAGTGAGTGCCGCAAACATAAATGTCATTCCTTTAGTCAACCTTTTTCTAAATATATATTTTTAATTTTTAAAATTTAAATATTTTCCTATTTTATTATTTGATTTTAAGTATATAATTTTAAATTTAAAGAAAGTGTGAATGGCCTTACCTGAAAATCTTTAAATGTCATCTCCTTGGTGAAGCCTCTCCTGACTCCCTGAGGCAAAATAACCACTGTGTCTTCTGCAGTCCTTTGGCTGTCTGCAAGCGCTCATCATAATGTGTTTCTTTTTTTTCTTTCTTTCTTTGTATCTGTCTTCTTTTTCAGAGAGTGAACCCATCCAGAGAAGAGGCAATGTTTTCTCATCTTTGTGTCGCCAGGGCTGGACAAGGTATTCGGCCTGTGGTAAGCATTCAATAAATATTTACTAAATGAAAGAAAAATGAATAGATATCTCCGAGATGGTTTAGACGAAGTGCTTTTTGAATTCAGGGACAGGGTCTGGAATGCTATGTAGGGAATCATTTCCAGCACTCTGCTATAATTCAGTGATAAAATAAGAGTAGGGGATGTTAAAGATCATACAAGTAAAAACAAATAAAAATTCAGTTCATCCAGAAAATATTTCCTTTTCAATTGCAGGCATTTTAAGTATACATCTTTTATTCTCAGTACTAAGCTGGTAATTTCAGAACAGCAAGAAAAATGTTATTTTTTGTTGTTATTGCGGCCTTAGCACGAAAGACATTAATTATATTTGAGCAGGATAAAAGGTATCTTGAAAATTCCAAACAAAGTGGTTTCTCAGTGACAAGAGGTGAACCAATTAAAATCAGATACTGGAAAGAAAAGTTTGGCAACTGCTTTGTGATAGACATTTTTGAGAGAGCTTCAGGGAAAATAATGCATGCACATCATTTGTTTCAGCCTAAATAAGACTAGGAGAAAAAGAGGGCTGACGAGAATACTGCATGAACTACCTAAATGCATGGGTTTGGCATATACTTGTATATTTCCAAAAGAAACTCCCCTATCCTCTTTACATAACTAATTATCGATTCAGTCATTTGTCCATATATACTCCTCTCTACCCTACTGTATGTTATTATTAAGAGAATATCATAAAAACATTCAGCATGTTTTCATCCTCTGTTTTAAGGCTCTATTTTCCTTTTTGAGAAACTTCTATTTGCCAAGACTTCATTTTTTGCCAAGTTAGTTGCTGATTTTTTATCATTCATAACTGTGAACTCTAGATATACCTTTTAAATCATTAATTTAGGTAAGAGGTATGGTTTGGATGCTAATTCCATTATAATGAAATTTAAAAATTGTAATTCTCATTTGGTATGTTCTACTTTTCAATAAGCTAAAACGTCCATTATCAGGACATACTGTTTCATGACCTTTCTGGATATCATAGAATTCAAAAGCAAAAGTAGCACTGTGTAGTGGATATGAACAGAAATTTTGGAGGCAGACTACCTGAGTTTGAATTCTAACTCAGTCACTCACCACCAGCTTCTTGAGCTTGGGCCCATTACTTAACCCCTCTGCTCCCGTATTTCCTCATCTATAAAATGGCAATGATGATAATAAAAGTAACTACTCATAAAGTTATTTAAAGGTTTGAATGATTTATTCTATATTAAAGCATTTAGCATAGAGCCTAGCACACAGAAAACGTTGTAGGTACAGATGACTCTTGAACAACATGAGTTTGAAATGTGTGGGCTCACTTATATAAAAATTTTATTTTCAACAAATACCTGCACATTTTCAATCCAAGATTGGGAGTCCTCAGATGTGGAAGGCAGATTATATGCATTGATCTATGTCGTATATAGGGAATTTGAGCACCTGTGGATTTTGGTATCCATGAGGATCCTGGAACTAATCTCCCGTGGATACTGAGGAACAACTACATTTGGGGGCAGCCAAAAGTTATGTGCAGATTTTTGACTGTGTGGGGGGTTGGTGCCCTAAACTCTGAGTTCTTTAATTGTCCATGTATTTCTTTGTTATTATTATTATTATTATTGTTATTTTTATAGGCTTCTTAAGGATACCATACTGTTATACCATAATATCTTTCAACCTACTCATTACTTAATAGATGTCCAGTTTGGGAAAGTAGAGACCTATGGTGTTTGAAAGATGAAAATAAAGCAAATGTTGTATAGGGGTTATAGAAGTATATATTAGAAAGGCATATAGGGGAGAAGGGATAGGAAACTACCACCTACCCCTCCTTAGCACCACTAACCCTACTTACCATAGAGGAACTTTACATATTCTACTTTTGCAGATCAATTTACAGCAAAGTCAGCAAACTTTTTCCATAAAAGTCAGGAGATTATTTATGTTTGCCTTTGTTGGCCATATGGTCACTGTTGCTACTACTCATCTGGAGATGTATCATGAAAACAGCCAAAAACAATATGTAAATCAATAGGCATGACTGTGTTTCCATAAAACTTTACAAAAATATGCATGGGCTGGATTTAGTCCATGGGCTATAGTTTGATGACACCTGAATTACGTAGACACTGATTATAGTTTTCATCTGTTGTGTTGACTATGCTTGTTATGATTTGAGCAGAGTAAATGGACACTGATATCAGTCTTTGCATTTTCTCCCTTTTCTTTAAGTTCCTTGGATCCTACCCATGGTCGATTAATTGATGAATCTCAACAATGGGTTTGGATTTGTGTTGGCTCCCTTCCTTTTGCCTCTCCAGATCTACTACCCACACTTTTATCTGCTTGTTGGGTTACCATGGTGATAATGGCAGGGATGGATATGAGCTGTAGGGACTACATAAGTGGATTTCCATATCCTCTGGCTTTCAAGTACATTCAGCCAATGAGAATCCTATTTAGAGATCAAAGGAGGGAGTGAAGAGGAAGTTTCACTCAAAAGGCTAATCAGCTCTTTGTTCTGCTTCTGTAGAGATGTTTACTGCATAGGCTATACTCAAAATTAACTAAAGACTCATCTTCCTTTTTGCTTGTTCTGTCTAAGCAACAAAGGTAACTGCCTGTACCCCCTAGCAACTTCTGTACTCTGTAACTCTTTGTAACTGCTTGCAACCCATAGCAACTCCTGTGATTTGTAACCATCTGAGGACAAATTAACCAATCAGCCCATGCCAAATAAGTTCTATATAAGGAATGTTGCAACTGAACTTGGGCCCAGATCTTCAAAGCTAGCTCCTCTGGGACCACCAGCATAATAAACCTGAGTTTTCCAACTCTCCAACTGCTGCTTGGTTTCTCGGAGATCTGATTTTTCACAACTTTTCTGCAACAGAAGGGTGAGGTCAGGGTATTTCTTCCCTTAACTTCCTTCCTGCAATTATTCCTGTGAATAAGCATAGGCAGCTACATTCTTACATGGAAATACTATTCCTCTCAAGGTAGACAACAACATCATACTACTTTTCTGGTTTCAGGAACTACTTGTTTACCTCATACTTTTGTGCTTATGAGAGGTAAGCCCTGAATTACTAAATTTCACCTTGTGATTTTATCTTCCTCTATACCATTGGAAGGAGTGCTCTGAGAATGAATTCTTCCTGAAATATCCTAATTTCAGTGTGCCATAAATTTCCTGTTGGGATTGTGATTGACAAAGACTCAGTCTTCCAGAATCAATCCCATAGGAGCACAACTGACAGCAGCAGTCTCAACCCCAACATGTTGTGTTGTGCGGCTTAGCATTTAATTTGTTGCTAATCATCCTTCAACTTGGTATTGGAGTTTATTCATCAAGAATAGTCAATGTGGACTGTCTAGGTCTATGAGTCACATGGCATTCTGAGAAAGATTTTTTTCAAGGATTAGCAAGGAGAGAAGTTAATGGAAACCTGGTGTAAGTGCAGAGAAATGAGAGCAGAAATAAAGTTCTTTGGAAATACAAATGATAATCCAATTCCCAACTCAGAAAGATCAATTTCAACTTCAGTGTTAGGCCAGGCATCCATATAAAGAGAGATTTAATCAGTTGGACAGAGAAGAGTACAACGTTGGTGCTGGGACACAGGTACAGATATTTCAGACCCAACGCCAGGTGTCTATTGTGGCTGGGTCTATAAGTCAGCCCACAGGTCTGTGCTTTTACCTTGCCTTGGAGTTGGTACTAAAATAGACACACATGGAATTATCTTCTTGAGATTCCTTCTAGACTACTGGAAGCAATTCCAGACCAGTCTATAGTATCTACCAGGTATATGCCAATTCTCTCTAGCTCCTTACCTCACCATGTTCAATCTTAATTCTTTACATCTTCAACTACTTGTTAGGGTCTTATCAAATTCTGGTATTTAAGAACTAAAATGCAAGAATACCTGTTTTGCAAATTCTTGCCTTCTACCTGAGATCTATTGTTTTTGTCTTTTTATCCAAGTTGTGTCTTCTGGAATACACCCATTGTCTTGGATTTCCTAGCTTGCTTGCCCAGACCAATTTCATAAATTAATAACCTGGCTATTAGTTTTCCCAAGCCTACATCTCACAACTCAAAGAGAAGTGGACTCTGACCAGCAGGTTTCATCTTGATTCACTGTTTGCTGCCCATCCTAAATGCTTTTCCACTCTAAATTTCTTCTGTCTTAAAGTTGATCTGTCTGAAAATGCACTGTGATTCTTGACCTTGAAAAATCCATGCACACATAAAATGTAAAATACATTTTGATTTCTAACTGCATTTTGTTAGAAACAACAAAATGGATGTGTGAAGTAGTGAGGAGTCAGAATAAACATCTACCGAGAGTCAGAATGCAGAATTAGTCATAGTTTTAATCTTTACAAGAAAAAAAAGCAAGGCCAAAGTGATATATGAAGATTGAGAAAAGTGCAAACTAATGGGTGGTTGGTTAAATTCATCTTCAATAATTCATTTAAAATGAGTAGCAGAATAAAGCCAGAGAAATCTGAAAATGTCAAAAAGAGAGACCTATTTAATGACTTTCCAGCTGTTACCCAAGGTCAGGAGAAATATTAGCCTGAAACCATGCAAGTCCTGGCTCCCAATTTTCAATTTTAACAACGAGATGATATGCCTTGTTTTTCAAACCATAGTCCCCATTCTTAGAGGAATGAAAAGGAAACAAACCCAGAGAAAACAAATTTAATCCAGATTACTCTGGCCTTATCTGTTAAAAGGCATTAGTTTTAGTAGAAGTGGCATTGGGTGTGAATTATTCAATGTCCATATCCTTCCTAACTTTAGGGATTTTTTTTAAAGCTAGGTATCAAGAGCATTAATAATTGATAAAGCATTTGTAAACCCTTAGCAAATGAACAGTCAAGGGACACATTAATAAAACATCTTTAAAAGTCTCTGTCTCTGGGCTGATTCTCATCATGCTGTCCCAAAACAGAGTAAACAGGGCTGCTCATCCTCCAGCTCAAAGTAGGGCACAGCATGTCTGAAAGGTGAGACACAGAGGGTGGAGAGAAGTGCTTTTTAGGAAACGAAGACCATCTTTTATAGTTATTCAAACCTCTCCAATTGATTCCAAGTTTACAACTATTCCCCAAATAAATACATTCTTAGCCAAAATTTTTCTGCTGGGTCACTCAATGTAAATTTACATATAGACCTTTTGACATATCTATTTGCAAAGCAAACATTCAAGATCCTGGGTGAATCAAGGGTTAGGCATTTAGGAAGGGCCAATGAAAATCTTCACCTCGAGGTCACTGCAGGTTCAGCTCAGGCTAAAGGAGCAGTCAGGGTTGTGGAATGCCACAGCTTTAAGGCAGTTAAGTGGCTTGCCTCATCTTATTCTTACTGGGTAATGCAAAAGAAATAAAATTGTCTTTTACTGACAGAGCAACTTTCTTCTTTGGAATGAATAGTAGTGCAGGCACAAGAAAGAACCAGCTATTAGCATATCAACCTGTTACTGCCCTTGGGCAGAGAAGGGATGTCAAAAAATCTCATTGTAAATAAGATCAATGGACAGGGTCAGAATTCCTGAGCAGGAGGGCACTTGCTACGATTCCATGGAAAGAACATCCCTCCTGGGTGGGACTTGAGATTACCCAGTAAGGATTTCTTTATCAGGTAACTCTTCCCCATGAAACCATGTCCAGGCACAGTGGTCATTTTAGGGGTGGGAAGCAATTTTGTCATTAGTAGCACCACCAAACATTAATTGAATAATTGTATATATGACCTTGTAGGTGCTGAGAGTGTAAAGATATTATAAGACCCAGTCTGTGCTTTCTTGAATATTTTGCTTAATTTGTGGAGGCAAAATTCATAAGTAAACACAGAAATGATTTTTCAAGGTGGCACAGAATTTCAAGGTATCAGAGTAGAACAAGGTACTTCAGTACTAGAGTGCTGAGGTGAGTATATCAAGGGTCTACAACTGATACAATTAAGGACATTATAGGATAATGAGACATAGATTCTCCTCATTCCTGTACTTTCTGGCCTAATTCATTCAATGCTGTATCTTTCTAGATTCCTATTTTCTGGTTCAGTTCTGCTCAATCAAAAAGAGGGAGGAGCACTTCTTATTTGGAAGAATGTTAGTTGAGACATGGAGTTTGTGTTTCTGCTCCATCGAGTTCCAGAGTCTTTGGTCCATCTCTAAAAATGTACAAGTTTATTAAGTCTGTATCAAAATGCTTAAAGGAGAATAAGGCTTTTTCCCAGTATAATTTCCTCTGTTCATCTCTTTAGTTTATGTTAGGGTTGGGGTAAGGGTTAGAGGTGGTGTTGCCTCACATTTTCCTGATTTATAAAAGGAGGTTTCCAAAATGGAGAGATATCCTCATTCTATGAAACTTTCTTCTTTATTTCATTTACTTAGTCACTCATTTATTTATTCATCAACTAAGCCTGGTCCAAGCCTCATCCACTCTCACCTGGACTAATGCCTTATTCTCATGACTGATCTTCCTCCTGTCTTTCCGGCTCCCTTACGGTCCTCCTCTGCACAGCATCTGGAATGATCTTTAACAATGGAAATCGAGCTGTGTAATCCCTCTGCTTAAGAGCATCCTTTTCATAGCCCACAAGGGTTTATGTCACCTAATGATGCCTAGCCACACATATTTTTTATTTTCTTTGTTGTGCATTCCAAGTTCATGATTATCTAAAGGGCTTGCTCTTTCTGTTTCTTTCCCTGATCCCAGATATTGGCACCCTCTGTCCTTTTTTTTAACTCAGGCCTCAGCTTGTACCATCTACATCCTGCCTACTTTCTCTGCCATAAAACTCCTCCTCTTCAGGTAACTCTCTTTCATATCACTGTTTGTTTGTTTGTTTGTTTGTTTGTTTGTTTATCAGACAATATTACTGTGTACTAATATGTTTATTCTTTATTTTTCTATCTTCCCCATCCCTACCTCCAATTAGAAATAAGTTCCATGAGATCAGGACCTAGTTCGATAAATGTTGAATTTATATGAAAATGCACATAAGAGTCTCTATTCTTAAAAAACTATATGTACTAAAGAAAATATAGAGTACACCAAAATAGTTATTAAAGGCAATGTGTAAAAAGTATTTTGAGTGAGATTGAGCCATGGATCATAGGAATTTGAGGAAAGATGACTTCTAGCTAGAATGAATAAGCAAAACTGTGTGATGCAGGTGATCTTTTGGTTAAACAATGAAGGATGTGAGCTCTGGGGGTGATTTTAGAGGAATATGCTTCTCAGGGTAAAACATAAGCAAATGTTGTCAAGACACGTGGATGATAAGTCCCAGAATACAATCACATGAATGAGGGAAGTGATACCAGATAAGGCAGCCATGGCCCTTCTAAGGATTTCATTATTTGTTTCATGATTTGGAAAAAAACATTCCTCATTATTCAAATGAAGAAATGTGAGGCACCTTTTCTTAGAGATTTCAAAACAGTAAATAAATAACTTATTTTAAGTAATTATGTTGTTCTTTGAAAAAGATAAGTAAACATAGCTCATATATATCTCTGGCTACCCATGATAAACCATGATTTCACTTCTTAGGAACAAGAGATCATCTCTTAAATAATATTAGAAATAATTTCAAAGAATCCTAAATCTGATATTTCTTCCTCTCACCTATCTGCTCCCACTGACAACATAAACACTCCTTTTAAAATAAATAAACTAAATTAAAGAAACAATATATGTGACTTTAGATATAAAAGACCTGGAAATTTGCTGCACATAAAGTTAAAAAAATAGTGCTCTCCTCTCAGATGACATTTAAGCCCTTCCAGTATCCCAATCACTTACTCCGTTTCCCTCACCAAGATATTTCCTTTTGTAATATTCTTGTTCTTCTTGTAGCAACACAATTCTCTCCAACAGCTTCTATATTCTTGTAAGCAATGGACTGTGTCCATCCCTATCAGCACAAAGGATACAATGAAAGAAATCTGGAGGTCTGGCATTTAGTGGAGAGCCAGGGAGAGAGATTTTGGCAATGACATAGCCCTAATTACTTATGAGCACTGTCAGATAAACCACCCAATTAGACCACTGATGCTGCCTTGCTTCTGTGTGGCTGTATTCTGGTCTTTTCCAAAATCCACCCAGCCATTAAAATAAATAAGGAGACTAATACTACCTTTCATTTTCTTTGCAGAAGAGTAAATTAAGAACTTAAAAATACACATACGTGTGCACACACACACCCCAGAACCAGTGGCACTGATTTCATCATCTGTCTGACAAGAAGATATTTAATTAACTCTCATACCTGTCTCTCCCTGCATGAGACAAACAAATCAAGGAGCTTTGGAAGAATAATTAATTCGAGATGTAAAACCGGCATCAGATTAAAAATACCAAAACCAAAAAATAAAAAAAATAAAAAAATATAGAAGCAGTAGGAGCCTGGAGTGTTTAATTATCAAGGATAAGGAGACTCAGGACCCTTGCTAAGAGCTTTACCACCAAGCATTCTTCTGTGCTCAGAACTCAGATGGTACTGATTCAGCAAAATATATGAGTAAACCCTGGATCCTAATATAGCACCCCTTCAGAAGACAAAAAAAACATGCCTTTAAAAAATGCATCTGGAGTATGAAGGTAGCTCTACTGTCTCACCTTGGAAGTGTGTATATGGCGAGTTATTTTACAAATGGTGATAATGGGTTTGCAGTATTAGAGAACAGCATTTTCGCATCATTGACTTATGCATGCAGAGGAGCCCTAGCCTTTTCCCCTGTCTTTAATCAGCCTGAACATGGGAACAGAAGTAATGTATTTGATTGGTGAATTTGGAAGCTGTACTTGAATGTGCTCGGTTCCAATCTTCCTGCTCTCCATTTTGGGACTGAGCCTGTCAGCAGGTAGCTTCCATTTTCTGCTAGACAGACCCACAAAAGGAAGCTTTTGATTCTCCTGTTTCTCCTGTGATGGGGATGAAGCATTAAGAAGATCATTGTGTCACAGATATTAAATTACGTTTAATCACATTCTCCAATCCAGGTTTTTTGTTAGTTTTGCTTTTTTTTTTTCTTTTTAAATTAAAACTGCTGTTTTGTGCTGTCTATGCCTTTCTTTCAATTATTTTGGAATTTGGGCAAGGAGGCTGAATGTATTTATTGGTACCTCAAACACCTTTTTCACCTAATGGGAGGAATTCTTGCATGCCATAATGATAATTTCAGCAATGTTCTGTTTTCCTTTGTTACATTAATGAACTTTTAAGGTCTTTTTGACTTAAGGGAAACCAGGATAAAGTTAAAAGGAACAGTTACACAGCCAGAAATTATTCTTTTTAATATGCATCAATTCGAAATTATAAAAATTGGAGAATTGTCTTAAGGGAGAATTCTCAAATAGAGCAACTTGGGTCAAGAAGCCCCAGATGCATTTACAAGAAATGTCAGACTGAGAACAAGTTATCATTTTACCTCCTGTAGCTTCTGTCTATTACATTTCCATAAATAATAGTTTGGGGAAGTTAATTTTTTTCAAAAAAAAAAAAAGAGCACACTTGTCAGGCTTTCTGCAAGGAGAGTCATTTGCTTCCCTTTTGACCACTTTAACAATAGTGTGTTCTTCATTCCCTGTAAAGGACTTCATGCATGGTGACCTCAAACTCTTTTTCTCTGACTCTGATTTTTCTCTCTTGAAACATCTTGATTCGGCTGACCGCAGATTCTTTATGTCGAGTTGGGTCCTTCTCTTTCTTCCCAATAGACAGTGCTTTGGATCATCTTAAGATTTCCAAGCTTTTTAAATCTGGGACATTTCTTCTTTTTTCCTCTTTATACACCTGCCATGCATAGTCAATAATAATTTCCTCCTGGAATGTAGCTCAGGTCAAGGTTTAGGCCCTTAGGAGGGTTAATGATTTTTACTATGTAGCAGAAACTTTTAAATATTATAATACGACTAATAATACAAAAATACATAACACAGGGTACTAATTAATTTTTGGAAATGGAAAATATTGGAAATAAACCCAATACCCATGCATAAGAAAGGAATTGAATAAACTATGATTTATCCTTACAATAGAGAGCTAAGCAGGTATCATTAAGAGTAAGAAAGATCTCTGTGAAATGATGGGAATTTCTTGGATATATTGTTAAGCAACATCCCCCCACCCCCCAAAAAAGCACATATGAGTAGTATGGTATACTATTTTTATGTAAGAAAAACAGATAGAAATATACATGTATCTGATTATTTGCGTAAAAATAAGTACAGGAAGGATAAACCAGAAACAAATGAGATTGGTTACCTAAAAGGAGAAAGTAGGATTGGGGTGAAAAGAATGGGAGAATGGAAATGGGATAAAAAAATGAAGGGGGAAACATTCTTCTCTGAGTGTAGCATTTGTTATAGTTCTGATCTTTAAAACAGACCTAAAATGATTGAATGAGTAAAATCAACCGAATTGCCAAGGTTACCCCAAATGGAATACAAACAGATGAATCAAACTGTATTACAAATAAATGATGTAAGTACATTGAAATAAGTAGGAGAAGAAAATAACAATAATTTTGGAAAATAGCATTTTGAATATATAAGGCTAAAGACAAAAAGAATTATACCCAAACATTGTCCTCTATTTTGTAAATTTGGTTTTCAGAGAAGTGTGGTAAGCAATCCTGAAACAACTTTGTGTCTATACAAGGATTGAACAAATAAGTAAATGTATTGTGACTAATGAGGGCCACATTTCTCATTGTTGGAAAGAAAGGAGTTATAAATAAGAAAAAGAGAAATGTTAGATTGAACTCTGTGATACTGGATTGGAATCCTTTTGAGGATAACAAGAATCAGTATGAATTTGCATTTTTTAAGATATATAAAGATGGATAGGTATAAAAATTTAGATGTGGAATATATATATATATTAGTTAAAAGTCTCTGAATGAATTATCGTATTAATGTATGATCTTGATCATTATTCTGTGGTTATATAGGGTGCTAACATTTGAAGAAGCTGAATGCACACTGTCATTTTTACAACTCTATTAAGTCTAATATTATTTCAAAATAAAATTTTATAAAATGTTATCGTTAATCTTCTTGTTAACACTATCGAGTAGGTATTATTTCTTCAAGTTAACAAATGAAGAAAATGAGACCAAATTAGAAAGTACATATGTTAATATTAATAAATAAATGAGATATTAGACCCAAGTCTCTTTGACTAATATGAACAAGTTTTCCCAATAAACTAAACTGCTAAATCTTCCTATGGTTGATGAATTCTAAAATTGAATGAAATAAGCATTATTTTTGCCTTTTACTCATGGATTAACATGTAATGGATGATAATAATAACATCCTCCTACTTTAGTAGACAACAGAGGGCAGGAATATTTGTATAATATTATACTATAATGGATAGGGATTGAGGAAATAAATGCTTCTGAATTTACCTAGGATCAAAATTCACTAAATAAATTAATCAGAGAAAACTAATATATTCTGGAATCTTTATGCTGTATATTACTAATGTAGTAATTTTTTTACTGCAAGGGAAATGGCTTGTCTACCTTAATTTGAAGAGCTAATATTTTTTGAGGGGTCTACTATGTGCTAGACCCTCTGCTTAAAGCCTTATATACAGTAATATATTTCATCTTCACAGTCCTCTATGGATTAGGAACTGGCATAATCTCCATTTATCACAGGAGGACATGTGATGAGATAGGTAACGCACAATGAGAAATTTCAATCCAGACTTTCCATCTGACTTGTTCTTATCAACTAGCCAAAACGTTCATTGTAAATAGAGGATAAGCGCATTTGACTGTCATATGCTGTTCTTGTCTCTTCTTTCTGTAGTCTCTTTGGAAACTCAGTGTGCTTCTAGTACATAATTATGACTACTGATTTCTTGAAAAGGTCAAGCAGTGCCCCTCAAGGTACATTTTTCCATCACATACCGTATAAGCATCTCTCCTCAAGCTTTGTCATTTGTTGCTATAGATTTCCTATATTTTCAATTATGTTCTTTTTTGAGAAGGTTAAATCAAATCGAGGGCAATGAAGGGTTAATGAAATGATCTTGGTGTAATTCTTCATTATAAAACATCTCCCATTTAGCTGTGGCCTTTGATCATTTTATTTGGGAATTTAAAAAAAAAAAAAAAGAATCTCCTGGGGCACCATCAACAGAACAAGCTGATAAAGGAAAGGAGAGCTGTCTATTATTTAGTGATTTTGATCAAAAGTGGAAAAGCATGTTACTTGTCAAAGGTGCTATTAGGAAACTCACTGAGATATGAAAAGTGGAACCAAAAAGCAAAAAACCCAACCTGCTTTGCTTTTTGTTTTTTCCATTGCTCAAGAATAGTTGCATTTGTTTGTTTAAGTGACATTTTGAAATGTAAGACAGAAAATGCCTGGGTGACATTAGACTTTGTTTTCTGCTCTTTGCTTCTTGTATTTGAGGATTCAGATTCCCCCAACTCTTGCCATCCTTTCCTCTCCCCTTCTCCAATGTGACTTGATAATGATGTGATGAAAACTCTTGGAACTCAAAGTTGTATCTCAATTAAAAAGAAGAAAAAGTAAAGCAGAAGGAAGATGGCAATAATAAATATCTGAGGCTGTCTTTTACCTCAGATATGGATTTGCTCTTTTCTTAATCTTTATTACATAGCCATTTCATGGAAGGTATTCTGGTTGATGCTTTGCTTTTCTGAAGCAGAAAGCATTTATGTAAGTCAAGCTGTTAAAATCATGGATAGGAGGAGCAAGTTTGTGTGTGTGTGTGTGTGCGTGTTTTGCTAGTGTATAGGATCACCATCCTGAGCCCTAAATCGCCACATCTCCTTTTCTACTGTTGAATTGTTGCTAAATAACTGGATAAAAGCAAAGATGAAGGTAGACTTTCTCAAATGATCTGTCTGCGAGATAGTTGAGTTAGCTTTTTATGTGAAACCACCAAGGAGAGGATAGTAGAAAAACACTGGGCTCTAGTGTGTAGCTATGCCCTTGACTAGCTTGGACTCTTGCAAAGCCTCTTGACCACCGGTTTCATTGCATTCGAGTGTTTTCTCTTCACAGGTCCTATAGTTGTCTTTACAAAGAGCGAAATAATTTATGACACTTTCTTGTGTAAAAGCATCTTTTAATTTCAATCCAAAGAATGCAATTAGAATTCTTTAGATAGACATATAAGGCCTTTTATAACTATTTTACAAATGTCCTTTGAAAAGACTGTCACCCAAATGGCCTCACTTAGGATTGTCCCACCTATTTTCTCTTCCTGAGAGACAGCCTTTGAAAGGTGTAATAGCCTGGCCAGTAGCCTATGACATAGCTTGGTAGAAAAATATTGCCCAAGGGTAAATGATGATTATTAGGTAAGCCAATGTGATTCCTTTACTGGAGTGTTTGCTAGACTGTATGGGGGAAAGGAGAATCAGCAAATTCTTAACAAAAAAGTAAGTGGATAGACATGGAGGCAGAGTTGAATTAATGATAGAGAGCTAGAATGAAAACTCAGAACTTCTGCTGCCAAGATTCCTAGAGCAACTCTGTGTTCCAAATGACTTGCCTGGTCCAAGCTCGGGCCTTCATTCTACTGTTGTTCCTGCTCCTCCTCAGACTGGATGTTTGGCTTTGCCTGGGTTATTGTGAGTTTGGGCCGTATGACTGAGATCCTTCTTTACTCATTCGCAAGTGTATCCTTAAAATAAACTTGCCATAAGTTAAGGTCACTGTACGGAGCTTATTGTTATCCAAATATCACTATCACTGCCAACTCTGTTTCCACAAACAAAAATAGAACAGTAATCTAACATTAAACTAACTTCGCCTTGCACATACTTTTTCTTAAAGTTCTAGATCAAATCAAATCCTTTGAACAACCACATTGGTCCCAGACAGAGTTCGGTTCAACTTTATTTCCCTATGTATTTGGCTCATGTCTCTATAATAGAGCATCTGTTGGTTTCCTAGGGCTGTTACAACAAATTTAGACATCTGATGACTTGAAACAACAGAAATTTATTCTATCATAGTTTTGGAGACCTGAAGTTCAAAATCAAGGTGTTGGCAGAGTCATGCTCCTTCTGAAGTCTGCAGGGGAGGATCCTTCATTGTCTCTTCCAGCTTCCAGTGGCTCCTGGCTTTTCTTGGCTTGCAAAGTATAACACCAGTCTCTTCCTCTGTCTTCACATGGACTTCTTCCCTGTATTTTCATGTGTCTTCTTTTCTGTCTTTTATAGGGGTATTCATTACTGGATTTAGAGCCCACCTAAATCCAGGATGATCTCATATAGAGATCCTGCATTTAATTATGCTACAAACACTCTTATTCCAAAAAAAAGTCACATTCTGAGAATTCAGGTAGACATATCTTTGGGGGGAGTGGGGCTACAATTCAATGTACTACAGGGCAGTTACCATATTATATTATAATTCAGTTGTTGTCTTAACTTTCTCCTAGACTAGAGCTCCTCAGATGTAAGACTCATGCCTTAATCATTTTGTATCCTGGTATTTAGCAGTCTATTGAAACTCAATAAGTGACACATTGAATGAAAAAATTTTGAACACTTCTGTTTATATTTCCAGGCTTCAATTTCCCAATCTTTAAAGTGAAAGGCTTATTTTAGTTGATTTATTTTGGTCCCTTTTAACATTTAATGAATAGAACAAATAGGCAGAACACTAAAATATGGTTCTCTCAATTGCTTAGCAAAATTTTCCCAAAACAGTGTCCCTTTTATCCATTGATAATTTAAAACAAATAGATCTGAAAAAGGAAGTGATCTTTTTCTTTTTATAAAGTGTTCTGCATAATACTTGCCTTGGATGTAAACCTATATAGCAGTATACACTCAGTGCCCTTCTGGTGACATGTTTTTTATGAGTGAAAAACTGGAACATAAGATCTGACAGAAAAGAATGTATTTACGGAGATAAAGTAATAGAATTTTAAATCAAATGCAGTTGATGGCATCTCTAAAGCCCAGATTTTCCTTTCCCAACTGAGACAAACATTCCCCCTAATTGCTGGGAGTGTTGGCAGATGACAATTCTCAGTTGAGTCACTTTTAGAAAATGCTCTTAGAGGAAGATAACATTCTTGCTTAAGTTATGGACCTTACTGGGGACAAACCTCAATCAATGATAGGTCAAAGTAGTGGGGAACAGTAAGAGATATAAAGGCCCATCCCCCTTGCCTCAGGGCAGGACACCTGTGAAGGGCCATCTTGGCACTGGAGCTCTGGTAGGATCAGCACTGCAATCCAACTCCTCTCTCTGCCCAATCATACTTCTTTCATTTCAAGTCAGGTGTTGAGCTTGAGAGCACCCTCCAATATACACTCTGTGTACAAATCTTGGTCCCTTGGGACTAAATCTAAGACACCAAGTCTATTCTAAGAAATCATTCAGTATATCTCTCGCGTAGCCTTACTCTTTAGAGCTGCACTGCTCAGTGTGGTAACGACTAGGCATATATGACTGTGTACATTTAAATCAAATAAAATTGAATCAGACAAAAAAATTCGGTTCTTCAGCTACACTAGCCACATTTCAAGTGTTTAATAGCCACATGTGACTAGTGACTATAATATTGAACAACATAGAGCTAGAACATTTTCATCATCACAGAAATTTCTTTTGGTCAGTGTCTTAGTCTGCTTGGGTCGTCATATCAAAATCCCATAGACTGAGTGGCTTAAAGAACAGATATTTATTTCTCACAGTTCTAGAGGCTGAGGAGTCCAAGAATAAGGTACCAGCATCATCGGGTTCTGGTGAGGATTCTCTTCCTGGCTTGCAAATGGCCACCTTGCTGTGTTCATATATGAATGAAAAAGGGAGAAAAAAAGTAAGCTCTGCGTCTCTTCTTATAAGGGCACTAACCCTATCATGAGGACCGCCCCGCCATCTAAACCTAATTACTTCTCAAAGGCCGCATCTCTAAATATCACTAGTGAGGGAGTGTTTCAACATATGAATTTTGGGGAGACACAGTTTTGTTTGTAACACAGTGCTGCTTTAGGGCACAGAAGAACTCCAGTTATATTTCTCAGCCTCTGTTCTATTCCTAACTCAACCTGGAACTATCTCTACAATCTTCAGTTGCTTCTTCTCCAGCTTTTTAGTTATTTTCCAAGACCCTGAATAATTACCTCCAAGATAATTATAGTAGTTTATTAGTTTACTAGTAGTCATTATTTTATTAAAGAGGGATCCATTATATACCCAAATGGGTTTATCTTTCATTTTACTCATGATACCTAGCATTTTTTTTTTCTTTTTTCGAGAAGGGGATGTAGTAGAAAGGAAAACAGATTTCAGAGAAAAGATAATCTTTGTTACTTATGCAAATATTATTCTGTGGGTCCCCTCCAAATGCCTTGCAGAAAGTAATGGTGATGTCTGTGGTCTGACAGGAGATTCTGACAGCCTCAGCCTTCTATGCTGGGCATTTTTTTCCAGATTAACTTTCATGGTCATCCTTCTCAATTCTTCATAGTGTGGCATCTGTGGAAAGCAACCGGTGGGACTTTAGAAAGCTCTGAGAAAATAAAAACAGCGAAGAAGCTAATTGGAAGAACATCAATTAGAGAGATATATATGGAAAATGGGATGGAGATAAGAAAGAAATAGCACACCAAGCTTCTCATCTTTTTCTGGGGAAACTGAAAGTAAGAAATATGAAGTCTGGATTTGAATCCCAGTCCTCTCACTTACAGTCTCTCTGATCTTATGTGATTTTATTGGTACTTTGTCTATAAAGTACTTTTAGCCTCAGTACTTTGTCTATAAAATAGAGTTAAAATATATTTTGAAAATTAAATGAGAAACATAAGTTTCATCTAACATCATACTGAGTACAATGTAAGCTGGTTCTACTTCCTATTCTATAAAGCTGCACCATATTCTATTTATTAGGAAATGAATTTCATAGCCATTCTTCTTAGTACTTCTTTAGCATGCTTTATCCAAATGTACAGATATTGAATCATGTATTATCAGGATACTAAACTGAATTGGAATAGTGCAGTACAAAAAAGATGTTTTTGAATATGGTCTCTGATGTCAGATAGATATAGCTTTGAATCTTGGCTCCCCATACCTTACTTTATATATGACCTTCAGCTAGTTAGACTTAAACTTTCTGTCTCTGTAAAGCGAAGATAATAATTGTATGATTCTCTTTAGGCCCTTGCTAGAATGAAATCAAATAATGTGTATACAGATGCTCTCTGATTTCTGATGTTTTAACTTACTATTTTTTAACTTTATGATGATGATAAAGCAATATACATTCAGTAGAAACTGAACTTTGAATTTTGAATTTTGATCTAGTGATATGTGGTACCATACTCTCTGTGATGCTGGGCAGTGGCAGCGAACCACAGCTCCCATTCAGGCACCCTGTCATGAGGGTAAATAACATCCTGTAGAGTGTACTGTGTTGCCACAATATTTTTTGATATTGTGTTCTCAACATGTTTCAGGTGGGTTAGGCTAAGCTACATTTTTTGGTAAGTTAGGTGTATTAAATGCATTTTTGACTTAATGATATTTTTAACTTTGATAGGTTTATCAGGACGTAACCCTATCATAAGTCTAGAAACATTTGTATAGTTCTTAACTTAGTGCCTGGCAATTCCTAAGCTCTCAATAAATCTTAGCAGGTATGAAGAAGGAGGAAGGTGGCAAGGGAGAACAGGAGAAAAGCCACAAGAAATTTTATAGTAAAATTATGTTCATAACTTCAAGGTCCTTACATCTGCAACTACCCTATTTCTAAATAAAGTTACATTATGAGGTCCTAGGGGTTGAAACTTAAATATATATTTTTGGGAGGACAAAACTCAACCCATAACAGGAGTCAGAATCTCTGGGTACAAATTTTAATCCCTACTGCCTTCACCACTGTCTGTGTGCAAGTAGACAAGTCATTTTTATTGTCTGTCTTCCTTCTTCTTTAAATTGAGAATTGCAACATCCATTTTAAAAGAGCAAATGAAAGACATTATATACAGGTTTATGGTATATAGCAGGCATTCAACAATTTTAATGAACACAGCATTAATACAAGTAAAGATCCCCACCCCCTTTCTTAATCAGTATACAAAAGGAGAAAATAACTATCATGAATTAAGGACCAACAATGTACCAGGCTCTTTAAGAAACTATTTACATGTTATGTCATTTATTAAAATGTGGTACAAAAAGAGATAAATATGGCTATCAATTTATACTCCCCTAAAATTAATTTTCAATATCTAATATCCCTGTGGTATGTACATGTACACACAAACACACACCATTCACACACGAACATCTATATATGTATGTTTATTTAGATATGCTGATTATATTATATATAATTGAAATTACTGGAATGAAAATGCTATTCTAGTTGTGTTCTAAGTGAATCATTTTAGAAATCATATAAATTCTGTTCATTCTGTTTCACTAAGACATGAAAAACAAAGAAACAAAACCTCAAAACTTTTGTTTGGTTCAAGGTTCAGTGGAAGAATAAACCAAAAAAAAAAAAAAATTCTATGAACTCATTTTTAGATTCAGAATATTAGTGCTGCTTGTTTTGATTTTTAGTTCACAATTTCATCCTACTTAAGTCCCCCATAATTATTATAACCTTTTTTGTTGATGTTAAGGATAGGTGGTTTTCCTGTTATAGAATGATTATTTATTTCCTCCATTACTTAGAGAGACTTGTGGTGTAGCAGTAAATTGAAATCAAAATGACAATTTAAAATGTCCTCTCTGTTGTTGATACATCTTCAACTTCCAATGGACTGTGACAAGCGCCGCAGACCCATTTGTGCCTCCTACACTTGTATATGTCCTCACAAGAGATAAATGCTCCCCCTGCCCATCTGAATGGTTATAAATTGGATCTTTGTATCATTTGTAAGTGAGAAGATAGGGACACAATAAAGCTTAAGAAAACAGCAGATTTGTACTAGATGCCTGAATGAAGCTAGAACGGTAAAAGCCTTGTCCTGTTTTCAAGATGTGTGTGCATTATACATACATAGAACATTTTTTTTGACAAAAGATTATTTATGAAATTCACTGCATTGCAGAAAGTAAATAGCACAATTGAAGAAAAACAAACCTTTCTGAAGTACAATGAAATCTTGGCCTCTATGCTAATTTTATAACTAGCCAAAATTTTAAGAATGATAATTTTTAAAAAGATTCAAGAATTAGTTTTTTTCCCTGCATTCTCCTATTATTGTGCCGTATAAGTCAATTCAAAATATTATGAATAGTATATTATTCACTGGGCTTTCTCACTCCTTTACATTCACTGGCGCTCTGTGGCTATTCAAATAATGTTCTACAATTCCCTTTTGACTTTTTAGGTTCATTGTTACTTTACTTTTGTAATTTCATATTCATTACTTTTATAAGTTTCTCCTGCTATAGAGAACAATCTTTTTCCTTACCCCTCCCTAGTTCGTTATTACTACTTGAATCTCTGATAATTTTCCATATTTATTACTATACATATAATATTTGATTTTCCATCTTTCTCCATTTTCTCCTTCTTCTCAGGGCTCCCTGAAATTTCATCAAATGCTCATTGGTGAGTCCATACCACTAAAAATTAAGTTAGGATCACCATAAATGCCTATTTGCATATAATAAAAGAAGTATTGTGAGAGATCGTTGGGGCTTCTAGCTAATTTTATTCTTGCCCAGGACAAACACTCATAAATTATTTGGTAAGAAAAATAGTCTAAACAGTCTCATAGTCTTTCAGGCACTAGGGGAAATTCTTAAGAAAAGGAAGAAAAAGGGAGATAGAGGTGTTAAGTTCCTCAGGAGAAGAAGTGCATGGTGTATCGAGACCCATAAGCTGAGGGAAGTAGCATAAGTTAAGGCTATACAGGTGAGGGAGGTATATCTTGCACGTCCTTCCAGGCCATTAGAAGATGTTTTGAATGTATTTAGGGTATAATAGAAAGTTATTGAAAGGAATTAGGTAGGAGAATGACATTACTCAATTCATTATATTTTCAAAAGATTCTTCTGAGTATCATGAGGAGAGTGGATGTATAAAGATGACAAGGATAGAAGCGAAAAGGCAGATGGTCAAAGAAAGTTCAAGTTTGCTTTAGCAAGATAAAAGGAAATTGTGTGTATAAGCATTTGTGAACATTTTACAGTCCAATACATGATACAATACAAAAACTGCTTTAAACTGGAAAGCAAAGATATAAAAGATTGATATTTCCAGGTCTTGTCTTTTCTTTTTCTTTTCTTTATTTTTCTTTTCTATTCTTTCCTTTTCCTTTTCTTTTCTTTTTTCTTTTCTTTTCTTTTCCTTCCTTTTTTTTTCTTCTTTTCCCTTCCTTTCCCTTCCCTTCCCTTCCCCTCCCTTCCCCTCCCTTTCTTTCCCTTCCCTTCTCTTTCTTTTCCTTTTTTTTCTTTTCTTAGGAGCTGCTATTTTGGAGGGAGGAAACTGCAGAAAAATCAGCAATTTATAATGATTGTGATACTAAAGGTGTCTCTTTCATATCCCCTAAGTCCTGGTGTCCTGTCGTAACTTTAGGGATTTTATTCACCTAACTTCATCTAGATATTGGTTCCAGGACCTAGCTACTTTATTAACCTCTGTCTTTGTATCCTAGATTTCAACACAATTTCATTTTCATATTTGCTTTAATCAAATGTGGCAACTTTTGCTGTGCTCAGGCCTTTTCCTCAGCCTCCATCTCTCTCTGCTGCAGCCCACATTGCCACTCCTTCTCTGGCTTCCAATGCCAGTCCTACCCCTAGTCTGATTTAACACATCCCATCTTAATTCTAACAACAATTAGTGACCTTTTCCTCTGTATCATTGCAATTCTGTCTTCCTGGAAATATTGGCCCAAACCATCCAATACAGGTTTGAAAAAAAGGATCAAAGACAAAAAATAGAAAACCAATCACAAAGTAGCAGATGTTTGAGGTGCTTTATGCATGAATATAGTTAGGTTGACATACCCTGGCAGAAGGTAAATAATTTTCTGTGTTCTACAAACCATTCAATCCCATACAGGTGCTCACATCATTTTTCATCATAGATTGCTTTTAACCATGCATTGCACTTCAGTTTAGTGTGTCTCCTGCTATGATTTCCTTTTATCCTTATTATTTTTTCAGTATTCACCAACCATAGTTCTTTATGAACACCAAAGATAACTATTTATAAATTCCTTCTCCAGTGACATTATTTTTTTTTAAATTTCTACAAGATACTAATTTACATCTCACTTGTGTCCTTCATGGTTCTTCTGTTCCAATGTTTTGTCTCTTGTTTACTAAATCTTGGTTAATTTAAGGAGAAATCAAAGATAAGGGTTCATAGAGATTTTTTTTTTTTGTCTCAGCTTCCTGATCTGTGGTACTTAGGACTTTTCCAGAATACATTCTAGGTCTTCTCTGTAAGGTTGAAAATTCAATATAGTATGTGTGCATGTGGGTGTACGTGTGTGTGTGTGTGTGTGTGTGCTGTGATACTTTTTATTAGAAGAATGGAAGGTATATATCTTGAGTTTCATCATCATTGATGCTGCCATTTCTGTCCATCTGTCTAATTGCTATTGACCACGGAAAGTAGTTTTTGATTGAGGCACAATGTAAAGTAATATTGATTACAGTAAATGAACTTTTCTGCAGTCACCAAGTCAATTAAAGAAAAAATATCTAGAGTTCCTCTCATGTAACAAAATACCATCTTCATGTCACTGATTCATAGCCCTGATTCCTTGGCCTAGTCCTGGATATTTGAAATAAATCCTTTCTTTTGTTTAATATCAAAATCCCATTGCCCTGGGCAGTAGGATAGTAAAAAATAAGTCTGTATTCCTGCTGTTCAAATAGAACAGAAGGAAATTAGAACAAAAACAGATTTTACTTTTAATCTGTCAAATAAGAAGCTTTCCACATGCATTTTTTATCAAAGCAATATACATTTTGTTCTAGGTTAACAATCAAGAAATCCATATCAAGAGGATATCAGCGGTTTGCAGCTGCTGTCACACTGGCAGGAGGCTCAACTCTGATTTTGCTGAGATGACTGATAATGATAGCATTGTAGGTGGATGAAGCACCTTTTACCCTAAAATGCTTTATAGAAATCACTCCTACCAGCTGTGACTACTGATGCTTAGGCCTCTAAGGACTTGTATGCAGTGACAAAAATATCACATGGAGGGGGAATGGAGAGAAAAAAAGCACAAGGCCACAAGGCAGTTATAACCTATGGCTAGAGACCCATTCAAGAGCAGGGAAGAATTCTTCAGTTATACAGTACTCTTGAAATTTGAACATGGAGGTATGAAAGTTTACAGTCTTGAGATCTACTATGATAAGCTATCTATAGTAATACACATTGGCATTTGATTCCAGGGCCTTGGTGTCTTTGGGGTATAAAAGGAGAAAGTCAGCAGGCTAAATATATTATTAATATATATTTTATTCTATTTAATCTTATTGGAATTTCATAGCAATTCGTGCTGTGAAAACAAAAAAATAAGAAGTGGCTTAGAGTATAATTTTGTATTTGGATAACCCATGCCTAACAAATCTGTGTATAATTATTACCAAAAATGCATAGATTGCTTTTAACCATGCATTGCACTTATAATATTATATCAAGCAGTTTTTTAAAAAATTTTTATTTGAGTCCCAAACTGTTGTATGTGATGGCAAGGCTCACTGCTGTTCTTATTGTCCTTTTGTCTCTGTGTTATAGAAGGAAAAATTAAAGCTTGTGGAATTTAATCAACTTGTATAAAACTATGTAGGCAGCAATTGATTTTTTTAATGTCAGACTCAGAGATCCCTTTCTCTAGAAAATGTTACTAAATGATGATTGAGTCTAGTTACATTTTTGCTAACCTAAATCTCCAAAATATTTACCATAGAATCTTTCACTCCTATGCCAAAGAATCTCAATCTGATAATCCACTAAATATCTCCTCCTTTTGAACATGGATTTTCTTAGTAATAAGTATCCTATAACTATTGTAATTTCATTTGTTTCAGAGTTTCAATTTTAGAGTTCACACTGCATGATTTGAGTGATTCATACTGGTTTTAATAAAGACTCCTATGCCATAATTAGCCAGGGAAGCTTTTAGAAAAAAATATACTCTCTAATATGTTTATTTCGTAGATGGCTCAATGAATTTCAGCCCTCTAGTTCCCAAGCCCAAAGTACTGAACATCTTCATTACAGCCTTTGATTGCTACTAATTTATTATAAGACAATAATTAGTGTAATTATATTATCTTACTGAATAATTCAACCATTATTCCCTTTCCGCCTTTCTGCAGATATACTTGCACAGTTCTAATATTAGAGCGATCAAGTCTTTTGCCAAGGTAATACATCATGTAATCTTGAGCACTGGGGGAAATTGGTTTAAATAAAAAATTCCCACTCACCCCCATTAGCTCTGCAACTCTCTTATGAAAATTAAATCATAGTCATAATATAGGGCTCTGTATTTTGTGCTTTACCCCTCAGTGGCTGCCTCCTGTGGACAGTTGAGCAGGTTGTGCACTATACAACCCAACTTAATGACCTTGCACCCACACTGATGACAACAATTATTTCATTAAAACATTGAGTGTCCATTATGTGTCTTTAAGAAAAATAGGAATTAATTAAACTAGATGATCTAGGTGTCTGATTTTATAGGTGTCTGGTATTTTAGTGTGTGTGTGAGGAGATGTAAATAAATAACCAAGAAAATATATTGCAATGAGCTATCACCTCACTTCTGTTAGAATACTAAATTGTCAGTTTCTCTCTTCAGTTCTTTAAGGCTTCATGCATTTTAATGCTTTGTTATTAGATATATGCACGTTTATAATTGTTCTGTTTTTCTGATGGATTAATACAGTTATGTTGTGTGATTAAAATAAAATAGGGCTATGTAAGAGTGAGTTGAGGGCTTTTTTAGACCAAGTGGTGAGAAAGGGCATCTCTGAAGATGTGCCAGTTAAGCTAAGATATGAATGATAAAAATTATTCAGCAAGCAATGATCTGGAGAAGAACACTTCAGGCAGAAGGAAGAGGAAGTCCAAAAACTGCATAAAGAGAAAACGTTTGGCTAGAGTTTAGTAAGCAAGATAAATTCAAGGAAATAAAGGGAGGAGGAGCAGATTATGTAGACATTAACGGACAAGAGAAAACAGGATTTCATTTTAAATGCAGCATGAAGGGACCAGAATGTTTTGTGCAATCACCTGGAGGCGAGTGAGAGCCTGACGTATTATAAGAGTGCAAATTAACCATTTTATTTCAGCATAAGTAATGTATTTGAATGAGGTCTTGGACATTATGCTGTTTAAGTTTTCTTTGAAACTGGGAATCAGAAGGAATTACAATCTTATTTCTCTTTTAGAAAGAATTATCTAGAGAACAGATTAGAGAGGGATAATACTGGAGACTGATTAACCATTGTATTGGTTTTCTGTTAATACTTTAAAAATTACCACAAATATGGTGGCTTAAACAAAACTCATTTGTTTACTCACTGTTTTGTGGGTGAAAAGTCTGAGTGTGCTTAGATGGGTTTGTAGTGTAGGATTTCACAAGGCTGTAAGCAACGGTTGGCTAAGATGATGTGCTTTTGTCTGGATGCTCTGGGACATATCCAAAGCTGTGCTTCCTTATGGAGCATTATCAGAAACTTAACACTGAAAGAGAGAAATATATGTCAATAATGCAATCTACATAGTAACTAAGGAAATAAACAAGCAGATAACAGTAACAACCCCTGGAAAGGGGCATAGTACTCAGAGTTGCTACAATGTCTTACCTAAAATGTCCAGTTTCCAACAATAAAATGATTACATATACAAACAAACAAACAAAAAACAGGAAAGTATGACCCATATACCAAGAAATAAAAAAAAAGCATGCAACATAAACTGCTTAGAAAGTTATTAGATGTTGAATTTAAGAGAAAAAGACTTAAAAGTAGTTGTTATAAATGTTTAAAAACTAAAGAAAGACATAATTACAGAAGTAAAGGAAGATCTGTAGGTGGGAACGAAGTTGTGCCGGGCTAAGGAAATGACTCCAGATAGTAACTTGAATCTATCGGAAAATTTTTAAAAGGCCATTAATATACCAAAAACTATGACCGTGTATTTGCTTTCCTTTATTCTCTCAGCTGTTCTAAAAGACAGAAAATTATGTATAGAAATAATTATAACAACATATTTTTGGTTTTGTAACATTACTAGATGTAATATGTATAGCATTTATACTACAAAGGGGAGAAACAACTATAGCTATACAGGAGTAACATTTATATATCTTACTGGAATTATGGTAGTATAAAACTAAGGCTGATTATGATTAGTTAAAATGTAAGCTAAAAAAATACTAAATAAAACTGGAAAAATCATTCAATCATTCAAGAAATTTAAAACTTTATTAGAAAATATTTTCTTAATGTAAAAGAATACAATAAGGAAGAAGAGAGAAACAAAATAGACATGAGACATATAAAGAAAAAAGTAAAATGGCAGATATAAATCCAAGTATGTAAAAAATAACACTAAGTATAAATGAATTAAACAAAATCCATTCAAAGGCAGAGTGTGTCAGACTGTATTTTAAAAAAAGGCAAGATACAACTACATGCTGTCTACATGAGTCACACTTTAGATTCCAAGATAAAAGCAGATTAAATGTAAAAGGATAGAAAAATTTCATTATGCAAACAGTAACCATAGAAAGATGGAGTAGCTATAATAATATGAAACAAAATAGGCTTTAAAACAAAGAATGTAACTCAAGATAAAGAGAGAATATATATAATGATAAAATTAATAATAATGAAAGAAGCAATCACCAAAAAGATAAAACAATAATAAACATGTGTGCAACTGATAGCAAAGCATCAAAATATGTAAAGCCAAAGCTTTATAGAAATGAAGGGAGAAATAGACAATTTACCGTTCTAAAAGGTATGAGGCGATATCTAATTATTGTTTCGATTTACATTTCCTTTATGATTAATGACGTTGAACATCTTTTCACATACCTGTTGGCCTTTTGTATGTCCTTGGAAAAATGTCTATTTAGATAATCTGCCCATTTTTTAATCAGATTTTTTTTCTATTGAGTTGTATGAAAATATACACATATAATATCATATATATGAAATTAACCTGTTATCAGACATATGATTTGGAAATATTTTTCTCCCATTCTTTATACAGGTAAATCAAATGGCATATGAATTATGTCTGGAAGCCATTAAAAATGTGTTTTAAAAAATGGAAGTTATTAGATTTCCATGCGTGCTTAGTTCTAAGATTAAGTAGAAATATATTCTTAAAAATAACAATTCTTAAAAATGGCACAACTGTAATTTTATTCAACTATTCTTTCTCATACACGATGCTTTGAACCTGTCTACTATTCTGATCTTCAATTTTAAATGGCCTTCAAATTATCACTATAAAAACTTGGTGCCTCCAAAATGAACATAATGGTCTTCTCTTTTCCTAGACAGTTTCCTTTTAAATATGCAAGCTAAAATCTACTTAAATCCTTGCTTCTCTTTCTAAATGCCCACAAAACAAACTTTCACTGGTTAGTTCTAAACTGTGGACTAGAATATGTATCATACTCACTTTTATTAATTTAAATAAATTTACCTTCTTCCACTTCTTGAAAATTGCATCAGAAAACCTTTTCCAATCGTCATGCATCTCAAAGTCCCCTCATCATATTTTAGGGATTTCAGAACCTCAAGCTCATTTAGAATACCGGTTGTTTTTTTTTTATTAACTTTTTACTTCTTTTAAAAACTTTACTCTTATTTCCTCCTATCGATGTTTGTTCTCTATTATCTATCTGTTTAATCTATCTATCAATCATCTATCCATTCATCCATTTATTTATTTATTTATTTAACTTGAAGCTCATTTTCTTTGAAAATTAAAGAGGAGTTGATGAATTTGTCTTTATAGCTTTCATTCATTGTCATTGTGTAATCAATGTCAAGCTGAAGGTTTATCTTTGTTTTATTTTTATCCTTCAGAAAATGACTTTGAAAGCTCCTTCGGTGTTGAATTTAACTTAAAATATAAGCTCATGTGGTAACTTCTCTTCTCTATACCATTTTATAATTAGACAGTCATGTGTCATTTAATAACAAGGATATCTTTTTGAGAAATACTTCATTAGGTGATTTCATCCTTGAGCAAACATCACAGGGTGCACTTACAGAAACCTGGGTGGTATAACCTACTAACACCTAAGCTATATGGTATAGCCTGTTACTCCTTGCTTACAAACCTATACAACATGTTACTGTACTGAATACTGTAGGCAGTTGTAACAAAACATAAATATTTGTGCATCTAAACATTTCTAAACATAGAAAAGGCACACTAAAAATATGGTATAAAAGATTAAAACTGGTACACCTGTATAGGGCACTTGCTGTGAATGGATCTTGCAGGACTAGAAGTTACTCTGGGTGAGTCACTGAGTGAATGTGAAAGCCTAGGACATTATTTATACTGCTATAGGCTATATAAACACTGTACACCTAGGCTATGCTAAATTAATAAAAAATATTTTTATTTCGCTAATAATAAATTAACCTTAGCTTGCTGTAACTTCTTTACTTTATAAACTTTTAAATTTATAAATTTTAAAAGTTTAATTTTTTAAAATTTTGACTTTTTCATAATAACAGCTTAAAATATGAACATATTGTACAGCTGTACAAAAATATTTTTATTTCTTTATATCTTTATTCTATAAACTTTTTTCTATTAAGGTTTTGTTTTACTTTTTAAGTTTTTTTTGTTGTTAAAAATGAAGAAACACACACATTAGCCTAGGCCTACACAGGGTCAGGATCAATATCACTGTCTTCTACCTCCACATCTTATACCACTGGAAGATCTTCAGGGGCAATAACATGCCTGAAGCTGTCATCCCCCATGATAACAATGCCTTCTTCTGGAATATCTCTTCAAGGACCTACCCAAGGCTATAGAGGAGGCATCACTCTTTACAGAAATATGTCCATGGTGGTTTGCTTGTTTTTGTTTTGTTTTGTTTCATCATAGATTTGCTTGCAAGCAAAACCCTGTGCCACAGACACCACAGTGAACTCACAGGAGCACTATGGGATATTTAGAATTTTTAAGGTAAACACGATCATAATTGGCATTTATTGGACACTGTGTTAACTACTAACTAGAGGTAGTTCAATTTCAATAGTATATCATATTACCTTCTTTTCAGCAGTATATATCATATAACTTTTATTTTGGCAGTTGTGATAAAAAGCAAATGTGGTGTGAAAATTGACATGAAACAGGAAATGAGGATAGCAGTATGTAATCTGATTCCAAGGTCTGTGAACCTGTGCAGTACCTAATAAGCACCTACAGCCTGTTAGCCAATATTGATGTTAAGAATGAAATAAGCGTATCTTTTTATTATTCATCTTGTGTGTACTCTTTTCATAAAGGTAACAATTTGTTAAGACATAAATATTTTCTAAGTGTTTGGACCTATTTTCTTAATAAACTGAACTGTTAAGTGTTTTCTTTGTTTGTTTGTTTTCTTCGTTTTTTTTATTGTTTTTGTTTTTTGCCCAAGAGTGCCATGAAAAATTACTGAGACATTAAGGGCACTGAGAACCAAGAAAGACTGGGAGCCTCTGGCCTAATGCAATAAAGTAGGTTTGGCTTTTTCATGTAGCTATGTACTCCACAGCTGCTTCTTTTTTAATGTTAATTCATTTATTATCCTATGAAGGTTTCAAGAAGTTATTTTTATATAGTCTATCCAAATACAATAAAATATTTTAAGTGTGTTCCTCCAAATAAAACATTTGCGGAGGGGTTTCTGATATGCTAATGTCAGCTTTGCATTAAGATAGTCATATCACTACTGATGGCCTTAATCTCCCTTTCTGAAATAAGAGTTAGGATGATTTGATGTCTCAGTCCCTTTCTAATCCAACATTCTGTAATGCTACAAACCTGGAAGATTCTTGAAATATAATGAGAGTCATCCAGATTACCCCATTATTTAGGTAGGAGAGAATAAGTCTTACGTCTAGAAGCAATGGTCTACAGTCATGTGTGCGGAGGCTGCACAGATGAGGTATGTCCAAAATAAAGGCTATGAGTGGGAGGCCCTGATTACGTAGGCATTGATGCCTGGGTACTTGGGCCTAGGGTTACCTGGACATTGTGGAGCAGTCAATTCATTTTTTATTTTGTAATTTTGTTTGGGTCTTGGAGTTTGAAGAAGGGTACAGTGAAAGAAAATCTACACATTTTTGAAAGCCATATATTTAGAACTCAATCCTGGTCTTCCAAATGTCCTGAAATTTATGTCATATGTATAAAGAAAAAAATTAAAAACCATTTTCCTTTGATACCTGAATGCAAAATCCCAGGATACTTCTTTAAGAGAGGCAGATAACAGCTAAATTGTGCATGCAGACAGTCAGAGTTGGCTCTCTAGATATTTACAGAGATATGTGTCCCTCACTTTTCTAATATTGCAGTTGCTGCTTTTATGCACGAATAAACTCTTAATTACAATTCTGAAAATACTTTTATCATCCTGTCAATGCTATTTAAAGCAATATTGAATGCTTTCTCGGATTTTTTTTTTTTTTTGAAAAAGAGCTCTGCCTATGTGTAGCATGCATTTCCTTTCATGCTTGTGCCTGTCACCTACCTTCGCTCTTTTATGCTTTGAATAGTTCTCTCATGCCTTCTGTGTATTGTATTAATATCTGTCACTTACTGCCTCTTTTATTCTTTTTATCTCCATCTTCTTGGTTCCTCTGTGGGCTGAACTTTAAATTATTTTCCCTCTTTTATTTTCCTCGCTCTGCAGTTTCTCTCTGATGTTTTCCTCTTGCAGTACTGTAATGTATTGTTCCTTGCAGAACCCTTCTTGTTGCCATGTTCATTTATTTTCCAATGATCTTTATTAGATCTTTTACTTTGTAATTTTTTCCAATTCTTTTTAATCCTTTTTAATGCAAATTTTTATTTAACGCTCTTAGTTTGTCTCCTCTCTGATCTTCCTTTGACAATTTTATTACTATTCTCTCTCATCATCTTGCCTTTTTTTGATGTGTCTGAAATATGATCTCCCTACTTTCTTTTTAATGTTTCCACGATTCTTCCCCTTTGTCCCATCCCCCATTCTTGACCTTAGAGTTTTAAGTAATTTATTCTCTTAGGTAATCTCTTTGCCTCTCCTACCTTCCTTTGTTTGTAATTATTCTCTCCAAAGAAATTGACTACCCAGGATGGCTCTCTTAGCTATTTAAAGGAAGATACAACTGATATTCTGTAGCACCTAAATCAAACTAGGACTGAGAATTGACAAATTGAGAGGCAGGGCTGGAGGCGACCGATGTGTGTTCAAAGAAGAAGTTCAATTCACATTAAGCTGCATGATTTCATAGGTCATTTGTACTGTATATCTTTAATGGTTTTCTATATTGGTCCAAGAAAATACAATTGCCTGGTGTGATCCTGGCAATGTTTATGTTCTTTCTTTCCATTAGAAACTAAAGTCCAAGTTTCTGACTCAGATATAAGGCCTATACTTAAAGACAGTCTTTTCTCTGATCTCTGTATGAAGTAATGGAATGAAAGAGGTGGGATGATATAGGAATAAGCAAATTGTTGCATTCTATGTTTTTAAGGTTTGGCTTCTAATTCTGTGTGGAGTGAAATAAATATTAAGCTGATTCATCCCTTCTTGTAATTTAATGGTCCCTGAATAATTCATAATTATTTAATAGTAGCTGATTAGTGAGTATTCTCCCAGTGAGGCATTTACCATTTTATTCACTGCTTCTAGGTGCAAAGTATCAATGTCCTTTCAGATGAAATGCCCCTAAAAATGTACTTCCCTGGGTCCTGGACTCCAGGAAGCTGATCCAGCTGTTATTGGATATGAGTTTTGAGTAAGAAGGACAGGAAATCTGTGCTGTTAGTCTCAGGGTAACTGCTGCTGAGCCTCCCCTCAGAGCACATGGCACTTGGGGCAGAACATCCTATTATGAGACTGTGTTTCTGAGTTTCTGCCTGAGTTATGGAACTTGGGTTGTTAAGCAACACCTATCATTTCCTTCTCTCTTTCTAAGTTTTCTCATCCATAAGATGAATTGGTTGCACTCAGTGAAATTTAAAATCCCTTTCAGCAACTTCTCCCCTGTCATAATTCTTCAAATTCAACCACTAAACATTGATTTCTTTTAGTTTTTAAGACTTGTAGGTTTTCGAGGAGTGTCATTAAAATGCATACCTTAAGGGAAGAATAACACTTTAGAATGTTTTTAGTCCATATATTTGAGGTGGTTTGATTGATATCCTAAAGGGCAGGTCATTTGGGAATAATCTATGGGTTGATCAACCAGGAGAAAGGAGGCCACTAGGATCAGGGAGAAGCACAGATGGTGTAACAGAGGAGCCAACAGTACACAAAAAGAATCAATGCTAGTTTCTTTCATATATATTTTCTCAATTCTTACAGAGAATCTTGGAAGTAGTTATTATCATTCTTATTTTTCATATGAAAAAAACTGAAGTTCAAAGATATTAAATGATTCACTTATAGTCACCTGGCAAGAATGAGCATGGGAACCAAGGTTGCAGGATACCAGAGTTTATGCCCACATTCTTTCCACTGCAGTGTGTTGCTTTTTGCTCTTTGTTTATTCTTTCTTTCTATCTATCATCTATCTACATTTATTTGTTTACTTATTTTTATAATGTTACCTAGAGTGAGTTCTGAAAAAATAAAATACTTCACATGAATTATCACATTCAGTCCTCAGGACATCTCAAAGGAAGTGAATAATAAGCTGTGATGAAGTCAACTGAACAAAGAATAGGGGAAATTCAACCAGATAGAGAAAAGAACAGTCACAGAGGCCTAGAAATAAGGAAGACCATTTGAGGGAGTAAAAAAAAAAAAGAGAGAGAGAGAGAGACCAGATTGGCTAAAGTATAGATTTTGAAAGAATGTATGCGTGAGGGCTAAGGGGGAGACGAATCTGGAAAGTTAAGTGTCAGATCATGAAGACCCTTTTAGCTTAGTTATGAGTTTTTAATTTTGTCTTTAGACAATGAGAAGACAATGAAAGTGTTAAATAAGAGATTGATATGATCACATTTGTAATTCAAGAAGATACTTTCAATAGAAGAGCAGAGAAACCAGTGTGACATGGAGTTTTTGCATCTACAGCTGTTTTCCTTTAAACCTCTGTCCCTTAGTGGTGTCATTGAACAATTTGTCTCATGCATTTTAACCTTAGATAACGTTAAAAAAAATTACCATGTTCACTAACCAATAACCAACAGAGATAAAGACAGCTGGCTGATTTCATGCAGCTGGATTTTACCCCACCAATATTTGTTCTAGCTGGAGATAATATAGTATATTTATATACTCAAAAACATGAACAAAATTTGGAATTAGAATATTTTAGTTTAAATCCCAGCTCTGCCTTGCATTGTCAGAATTGTTTACCTTTTTGAAGTCTCCTACAGCTTATGTAACAGATGAAGCTAATAAGTATACCTATCTTTACAAGATAATTGTATGACTTTAAAATATGATAAATTACCTAATGAAACACAAAACTCTGGTTAAAAACATTATCTTAATTGTCATCTTGTATGTGCACAAGGTATTTGCATCAAATAATCACCTTATCAAATGGAAGCTGTTGCTTTTGGAAGGGTATTTCGTGATATCGCACAGGGTGTCTTGCAGCCCTCTGCAAGTGGGGAATCCAAGCAGAGTGATGCTACCTGAACAAAGAGATTTGAAATGCCATTTGTCACCATGGGAGGCACTGCAAATGTTGACCCTACAGATAAAACGTGACTACCCCAGGGAACACAGAGAAAGACACCAAATATTCCAGTTATAAATTGGAGAGCTACCAGTATTTTTGTGCTTAGATTAGGAGCAAGTATCTCCTTCCACTTAAATCCCATGAAAAAGAGTTGGATCTTAAGGAATTCATCTGGAATAAATACATAAATCTCATTGTCAGAGACCTTGGTACTAGAAGTTCGACTTCCTGATATAGGCAATGAGAAACGAAGGCATAAAGAAAGACCTACAGATAAAGATTTAGACTGTTGCAGCCCCGACTAAATAGTTCTTGGTGTCCTGGTGAGAAGAATCTGGAGAATGACCAAAATACAAAGAAAGAAAGAAAGAAAGAAAGAAAGAAACCAGGAATATATTTACTTTATATTACTCCCTTTTATATTACCATTGCAGAATGTGGAATTATGCATTTCTCAAAACATTTTATCAACTTTATAAAATCATATATGGTCAAGAATCTTTCCAGGAGGAGAAACTAGAGAACCATTAGGGTAATGGAAACATATATTTTTATGAGTGCGGTGGTTATACAGGTATATACATATGTAAATATTAATGAAACTGCACATTTAAGATTTGTATATTTAATACAACTTGAGAAAAATTTTAAAAGATCACTTCTTCTAGGTATTAAATGTGTAAATTGTTAGTTTAACGCATTAGAACTTACCTATTAGAGTTAAGATTAAGGTGCTCAGATGACCTAAAACAAAAAAGACAGTTCTCCCCTGCAACATCCAGGGATCTTGCAATAGGAACCTATTTCTGTTTGTGTCCATACCTATAGGAAAAAAGCTGCGATATAACCTTGAAAGTTCCTCTTTCCAATTGCGTTTGCCCAGACTTTCAGCATTTACTGGGAGCTGGAAGTAGTCTTTTTCAGCATCTCATAATGCTGCCTCCTTTTACCGACGGCCAGACTTTTTCTTCTCTGTTGATCTTGGCCCTTATGAGAGTCTGCACACATGTGCTTACGTTTAAGTCGCTGCTACACAAACTTTCAAGTACTGGAAAGCATAGGCAGCCTCTAGGGCCCTTGAGTCCTAGTGCAAAGTCCTTCACACTCCATGACAGGGCTCCCTGTTTCCCAGCAATTCTTATTCTCTTTCTTTGGCTCTACTGAGGCCAACTCAAGGCTACGACACTGTGTGTGTTAATGACAGATTGGATGGCGAGAGAAGCTGAGAAGGAGGAAGGGAGAAGAAGATGAACTAAGTTCCAAAACAGTGACTTTAATTGCTTTTGCCTGTCAAAATAGAGCTGTGTGGAAGGACAGCTAGGGTAAAAATGAATGAAGCAGTATATATTACTGAAACCAGCCCAGCAGCCATTAATAATGGAATTTTTCATGATGCGAATTATTTCAGGTTCTTCCATAAGCTCCCCAAATTATAACTTTACATTGCTTAAATGTTTTTGAGGTTTTATCCTAACAACTACATTTATATTGTACATATAACACCAATGAATTTTTAGGCAGTTTCAGAATGAAACATAAACAGAGATACATAAACTAATTAGAGAAAACTCCTCTCTCCCAACCAGATCTAAAGAAGGAATAAAAATGTACAGTGAATGTGTTAATATAGTTGGCAAGGAAGGCATAAATATAAAATAACACCAATATTCATAATGGGAAAAAAACTTGAAAAAATTGTAGTGCTCTCTCTCTTTAGATGATAATGAACTTTTAGGAATTGTCTGGTGGCAGATGTGGAAGTCACTGCAGAGGAAACACTTGAGGTGTCTTGGAGTTGGGTAACAGGGTTGTTTCTGGTTCTTTATCTGCTAAGCAGCCACTAAGTGGCCTTAAAGCAGAGGGCAAAATGTGGGCTTTGGATTTAGATTGACTTAGCCGGCTGCTTTTTTTTTAGCCTCATTCTTGTCTAGACCGCTGGATTAAGAAATATTACTTAACTCTTTTGCTTCCAGTTTCCCCATCTCTAAAATGGATTCAATAACCCCTATTTTTAAAGATAATGTGGAAATTCTGTAAGCGGTCAGTAATTAGCAGTTTTATTCTCACTCTGCCCTCCTAAACTTTATGCCAAGTTCATAGTACCCCAAATACACTTCTCTTATAGAACTCATGTGTTCTTTTAATTTTATGTCTGTCTTTCATATTATATTTTGAGCTTTTTGAGAATAAGGACTTTGTTTTATTCATGATTGTATCCTTTCTGGCTAGTGCAGTGCCTGCCGCATGTAAGTAATTGGAAAATGTTGAGAAAAGAAAATTATTTAAGGCTTAAATTGCTTTAAATAAGCTACTCATTTAGTTAATTAGTCATTTTTCAAAGGCAAAGGAATTAAAATAACAGAATATTTAAGTTACTGGGATTTATTATAAGAATTGATGGGTAATAAGAAGCTTGATTGAAAATCCACCCATTTGGATGATAAAATAGCAGGGCCTGAGGGAGAATGGGAATACTGTTAAGAGAACTACAGAGCTCTGATGATCAGCCGTCCTGTCATTCCCTCAGGAGATTCTGTTCCTCCTGTCTCTGGACATGGCAAGAAGTTGGAGAGCCCCATTCAGAAACGCAGACCATGTGATGTCAAGACAGTTATTTTCAAGTTCTACCCATCCTAAACAGAGCCGACCTCCACTAGTGCTAACAATTGGACAGTAGAATTGATCATATATCAGATATTGTACTAGGGATTTCCATTTGCCTTATCTCATTATAGCCTCCACAAAATTCCATGATATGGATATTATTTTCCACATTTTATGAATAGAAAATAGGCCCAGGAATAAATTTCCTAAACCCACATAGGCAGTAAGATACAAAACCATAATTCAAATCCAGATTTGACAGATGCCAAAGCTCACGTATGCTTTGTTCTTGATATCTTGTTGCTGCGTCAGGGTAAATCCTGGTAGATGGAAGTTTATAAAGGGTAATACTTTCTGTAGAATAAAACACTTCTGTGATGAGTATAAAATCTCATCCACCAAATAATAGAATACAACTTTATTTTAATGTAATATAATTTAATTTACATTTACTGAGCTCCTGTGCTACCAAATGATGAAAACTAAGATTCAATTATTTCAAAGCCCCACTGAGTTCAACACCTGCCCCATTCTGATCTCTGAGGCAGTAAGTTTTAGTGCGCATGAGTTGGTACCAGGGAGATTACAGAAAAGGCTTGATATGGGGGATGCAGCATCTGGTTCTGTGTTATTATTTATCCATGGTTTGCACTGAGATGGTATTCTTCACATTTTCTTTCTCAACATCAATACGCAGAAATCATTCCTGGGGATGTCTTCATACTCAACACAAGATATTCTGAATCTACCTCTTCCTCACTTCCTTTTGTGTCTTCTTGAGCTCATGGGAAATTTTAGTTCTTCTTATATTTCACTGAGATTGGGGAACTCTAAGAAATTTCAGATTTGTTTGCCTAGACACCACCTTACACACGATCACCTCTAATCTATTGATCCTTCACTATGCTGAGCCTAAAGAACTCTATGGGAATTACTACAACTCAAGGGGCTATCTAAGGACAAAGGTATGAGTCATTTCTTCATTTAGGTTCTCCAAATCTTCCTAGGATTTCTGTCATTTCCCCTTTACCAGTGTGCACGTGACAAGATGCGAAAGGCAAAGATGGCAGGTATAGAGTGAAGTAGATAATGTGGGCTTTTCTGTGTATGGCTATATTGAGTCAATCTAGATATAGAAAAGAGAGGACTATGATGTGGTTCAGACACTGGTGGCAAATAACATAAGGGCCTCAATATTCTCCTCCTCCGATTCTACCCACATCCTCTCTCACACACACATGCATGAAGATTCATGATCTCCTAAATCACTGGTTCCCAAGCAAGAATACTACACTTTGAATACCTTGAATCTGGTGTGGTGGCAGGGAAAACATGGAGCTGTGCTTATTCCCTGAATATGGATTATACCTTCCACTTCATGGTTGGCCCTGACATCCAGAGCCTCAATGGAATGTATAAAATCCTTCAAAATAACTGAGGAATGGGATGAGACTTGGGGGAGAGACTGACAATTCCCTTTAAGTATGGTAGTTCGAGCTATTATTGGTACCATCTTTCTTCCCTTTCCTGATGAGAGCATGAGTTGGGATTGGGGGCTGACGCCCGTGGTGGGGTGGGGGTGGGGCTTCAATTCTCATAATAAAGCTATCCATTTCAGAGAATCCAAGGAGAAGGAGAGGTAGATACACTACCACATCCTAAAAAATATATCTGTATCTTCCCATCTGAGACCAAAAGGCTGGAGCATTTCATTTTACTTTTGAAGAAGACAGGGTTGATGATCAAACTTGGCAATGGTACTAATGACCGTTTCATGTCAAATGCATCCATCTACTGTTGTTCTAAGCAGGCCTGAAGTGAGAGGGATTATCTCTCTTTCCTTCTTCCTCAAATCATAAACCTGTAAGTTTTCATTTTCAAGATTGTATGTACAGTCATTTATTCATTCATTCCACAAACATTTATTGAACGTTTTTGTTTCTATTCTAGGTGCTAGAAATAGAGTGATAAAAATAAAAGATAGTATTCCTGCTCTTGTAAAACATATATAGTGGTAGTAAGGAAATAGATATTAAACAAATAAATAAATATAAGCAAGATAATTTTAAACAATATAAATGTTATAAAAAATAAACCTAGGGACTGGGATAACAAATGAGGCAGATGATGCTATACATTTTCATACAGGGTAGCCTGGGAAGACTTCAACATTCACAGTCTATACTCATGAATTTTCAGTGAATGATACAGTCACCTTCCAGAGGTCCTATGGAAATTTTATGGAAACATCAATAGTTTTTACTTCTCCCTGGACTCATTTTCTTTATTTACAAAACACTATCAAATGTTGGTAACTCATCTATGATTCATTTCCTGACATTTACTTATTGTTACTAAGTCATTTACCCGTATAAAGGGAGATAGTATAAAGAATTTTTAGAAATATTTTCTCATGATATAATTATTTTATTGGTAACAACACAAAGTCTCTCAGTAAATAAAAGAAATTAGAAAATACATGTGAAAATGAGAATAGTGAATATGATAAAAACAATAATAATTACAGCTACAATTTATTGATCACCTAATAAAGTCAAGCATTACTTGGGTTTGACATTTTTTTTATGAGTTGTATAATAACCATGCAAAGGAAGCATTATGCACATTTCATAGATGAGGACCTTGAGGTTCATAACAGTTTTGAGGTTCATAAGTAGTTTTCTCAGATTCGCTCAGTAGACATTTGAGAGGTTTTTATCCTCCCTGACATGAAATACGTGATATCTTTTCCAACACCAGCAACCAGTTCTCCAATTCCCTAACATCAACTGGGTGTTCGACAATTCAATTTCGGTATTAACTATTTAGACCTCTCCATCCCACAAGACTGTTCCACTTCGGATACCAACCGCAAATGGAATACCCGTGTTACTCACAATTCTGCTTAGCTAACTACAAGTTTGAGGTTTCTCATAACCATTCCCTCAGGTTCAATAATTTGATAGAATGACTCACAAAACTCAGGAAAGCACTTAATTACTATTATCTGTTGATTATAAAACATACACTACAATTCAAAAAAAAAAGTCTAATGGAAGAGATGCATAGGGCAAGATGGGGGAGTAGTATGGGAGGTGAGCTTCCATGTTCTTTCTGACTGTGCCAGCACCCCAATGTGTCTACTAACCTGAACACATTGAACCCTGTTATTTATGGAGTTTTATGAAGGTTTCACCAAGTGGGCATAATTAATTAAGTTATTGGCCATTGGTGATTGAACTCAACCTCCAGCTCCTCTCTCTCCTCAGAGATCAGGACATGGGGCTGAAAGTTCTAATCAAGGCTTGGTTTTTCTGGAGACCAGTCCCATCTTGAAGCTGTCTTGGGACTCTGATGAGAGTTACCTTATAAGCATACTATGGTATGGTTGAAAGGTGCTTGTTATGAATAACAAAAGATGTTCCTATCACTCAGATCACTCAGGAAATTCCAAGATATTTTAGGATTTGGAGGTGTTTGCCAAGAATCTGAGAAGAAGACCAAATACATGTTTCCCATGATACCACAGTGGTGCAGGTGAGAACCAAAGCCAAATTTTCTTCCTCACTCTCTCTCCTTAGCAAATGCATTGTGGAAGCCTGAAAAAAATGCACATTTCATACATAACTATTGTGCCTATTTCAACTACTAAAAAGAGATTTACAAACTAATTGGAAGAAGCTCATTAATCACATAAAGCAAGATCTACACAAGAAACAAATTATTCTGAAACACAGTGGCTTAAAACAAGAGCATTTATTTTCTCACAGTTTCTATAGATCAGGACTCCAACATAGGTGGGTCCTCTGTTCAGGGACTCCTACGGGCTATAACCCAGGTGACATCTGGGGCTGCAGTCATCTCAAGGGTCAACTGGGGAGTATTCTTTTTCATGCTCATTCACATGGTTGTCACTGTTGGGCTAAGGCCTCACTTTGCACTGGCTGTTGCCCGGAGTCTACTCTCAAGTTCTTGCCATGTGGGCCTCTCCATAGGGCAGCTCACAACATGGCAGCTTTCTTCTTTAGAACAAGCAAAGAGAGTCAGAGAGAGTGTGTAAGCAAATGGAAGTCAATCTTTTACAACCTAATCTCTGAAGTGACTTTTGCCACTTTTGTTTTACAGTATTTTTTAGAAGAAAGTTACTAGGTGCATTCCACACTCACTATTAGGAAGCCGAGGTCATTGGGAGTCATCTTAGAAGTCGGCCTACTGCATCCATCAACTTATCACCAGTAATTCTGTAGAGCTTGATGTACCACTCTCATTTTCAGGTATGAAGGCAAAGGCCACTGAGAGAGAGTTTGGGAAGTGTAAAATCAGTAAGACAGACCTCAAGATGCAACGTGCATTTTCTGCTTTCACACATACTGCCTCCTCAGAACAAAAGGTGCCCAGAAATGCCAACCTGATTCCATTTGAAAATTTTTCTTTTTTTTTTCACTTGAATTCAAGTAAGCAAAAACTTCCAAGAAACCTTCCAAGTGCCTTTCATGGTACTTGAATTTTCCTCAAAAATTACCATTTATATGGTCATTCTTTAAGGTTGTATGCTTTTGTATTGTATCTAATATGTGCTTGCACTATACTGAATTTTAAGATTTTAACAAGAAATTCATATCAAACCTTTGCCATTCCACTACCCTTTTCAAGGAGTCAACTGAATTCTCTCACTGCCACTGCCTGGAGAACAGGAACATTTTCCAGTTGTCAATGGATACCCTCCCACCTCCCCCAGGTTAGCAAACAAAAATGCATGAGCTTTCCATTACATTTACATAATGAAATGTCCCCCAGCTGAAGTAACACACTCTTTTCTGCCTGACTTTGACCTTTGTCTTTCCCTTGTTCCCATTCTGGGTCCTGAAAGAAAAACAAAACTGATGTAGATACCATTTTAGTATGTTGAGAAACAATTCTACTCAGTTCTAAGCTTGTCTCATTTCTCCTTTAGCAATGTAGCATAGTAATTGCATCTAGATATCTATTAAGAGATAAAGAAAAGGGAAATAGTGGAGAGACAAAATCCTGGAGGGGTTGTAAATTAATTGTCATTTATTTCTCAAAAGTCTCATAAGATTTTTAAAAAACATTTGTCCCTAACCAAATTCATAAAGCAATCTAAAGGGAAAGAAATTCCTAAAAGACCATTATTCATTAATTCATTCTTCAAGTTTTTCAGGTCCCTGAAACAGGCTGTTCAGTACTCTCCTGGGCATTAGTATTAGAATGTTGAACAGGACAAATTCCTGAAGTGTAGGAGCTTCATACCAGTGGGGGAGGGTTTGGAGAACAATAAAAAAAAATCCTAGTAAAATGTCTTGTCCCAGGTAATAATAATATGGCCAAGTGATTGATTTTACATATTCATGTATACATATGTACATATTCATATATCTGCAATGCCGCACATTCCATTATCTTGTTTCACCTTCACTCAAACCTGATTAATCAGCACTCTTATTACTAAGAATTTAAAGATAAGAAAAGTTAAGACTTTGAGTAACTTATCATAATCACTTAATAAATCAAAGAAACATCTTAAGATACTTTAACCACACCTTTCTGCTTCCAAATCTTTTCCTCCATAGCATGATTAAAAAATTCTGAAAGAAAGATTGCAACAAAAAATTGAAGTTATTAAAAAATAAAAAAGACCAAAAAGAAAAAAAAAAAAAAACAGAAAACCAGACAATGCCAAACAGAGACAAGAACAATTCCCTCTTTGTGCACTCTATTCACAAAAATAATTATGTTGTCTCACCTATTTTTTTCCTAATCATATAATCTATTTTCTTACCCACAAAATAACTTGTAAAATTTATCTCTAGAATTTTATTATATATATATGACAGTCAGCTGTTAGAATAAGTGAAGAACTCATCTGTGAATGAAGAGGAAAGGGGGAGTACACATCTAAATAGCTCTCTTCCTTAGCATCCTTGGTTAGCTGCTTGTCTTTGCAGTGACCATTCAGAGATGGTATGGATTTAATAATGTAAGAAGGTGATGGAGAAATATCCTGTACAAAGTGAGCGGAAAACATTTTCCTTGAAGAAAGTATCCTCCTGGATCAACCCAGTGAGAAAGGTTCCCATCTTTCCAGCCCTGACAAGCTAAATGTCTTTGAAGCCATAAGAGTGTGCAAGCTGTACTCATTTCAGAAGAACCATCCTGGAGACTATCTGCTACGTGAAGATTCCATTCCACTAAATCATCTCTTCTCTTTGGCCACTGGTTGGCTGACAGATCTGAATATGACAGCAATGCAAAATTCTAAGTAATGGCTCCCAGTGGCTGAAACTTACAGCAGTCAGAAGCAAAATAGAACACCAGGAGAGGTTCTAAATCACTCTCTGAGTGATACCGATACAGGCATGAGAAGCGGAGATGGTATATTAACTGCTGTCACATGTGAGATGGTTTGAGCAATGTGTGACTTTAGCCTAGCAAAACATAAAAAAACATTGCTTTGTTACTGATGTTTCTGGAAGCAGTTAGGCCTCAAAGCCAGACAGTAGGCCCGGGAGGCCACAGAATCAATTTTATGTATTGACTCATAGAATAACTGTATTTTAGAGATAGGAGAGATCTTTGAGATCATATAGTGATCTTTTTTTAAGTAATAAAATTCTTTCTTGATTTTTCAAGATTCAGCAAATATTAATTGAACATTTAGTTTGTGTAGAGGAGAGGTACTATTTTAGATGCTTAAGATATAGCAATGGGAAAAAGTAGGCAGGGAAACATTTCATTATTATTAAGATTTATATTCTGTTGAAGATATTTGGGTTCTAAAAAAATATATAAAAAAATGAATGATGGATAAAGAAAAAAAATAGTGTGGGATAAGAGGGAAAGGACATGCTGGAGCAGGCCATGGGTTGAGTTTTAAATTAATTTGTCAAGGTAGTTCTCATTTAAAAAATAAAATGTTAGGGAAGAAAATGTTAGCAACATACTTTTTTAAAGTTATATAGAATATATAATTAGTTATTGTGATATCATAGAAATGCCAAAAATAAAAGGGAAAAAAGTTCTAAATTGTACATAATAATTCCAGGAGTCTACAAAAGAGGTGACATGTTCATCATTTGCTATGGGAAGAACAGTCCAGGAAGTGAAAAGTCTCCGAGGCAGGACACATTTAAGCTTGTTAGACAAATAGCACAGAGGCCAGTACGGCAGCAGGAATTGAGTGATGGATGAGAGAATTGTGAGATAAGGGACCACTGGAAATTTTTGAACAAAGGAATGGGATAACTTGACTTAAATTTTACAAGTATTTATCTAGCTGCTGTGAGAAGAACAGACTAAAAAGTTCAAAGATAAAATCAGGGAAGGGGGATATTTCTGTATCCAGGTGACAGACTATGGTGGCAGCCTTCATGGAGATGATGAGAGTGGTATGATTCTGGATGTATTTTGAAGATACAGACAACATGATATGCTAAAAAATCTGATATGAGTTGTGAGTAAAAGAAAGGAATCAGGGTAACTTCTTAGGTTTTTTATCTGAGTAATTCTACATATGGAGTTGCCATCAGCTGGGACACAGAAGGCTGTGGTTGGAGCAGATTTGGGGTAAAGGTGAATTTGGTTTTGGACTTAACTATCTATTGGACATCTAAGTAGAGATATCAAGTGCACAGTTCTTTTTCTCCCAAAGAAGTCGTGTGAAAATTCAATAATTAGATATATGAAAGAGAGACAACTAGAGTGGAAGTGAGAGGGTGCATGGAGAAAAGTGGAGAAATACTCTCATACATACCCTCGTCGTAACTCTGTACCGTCTCAGCAACCTTTATATCAGACCTTGAAAAAATGACCTACGATCTGCTTCAGCATCCTCATTTATAGATGTAGAAAGATGGGATCCCCATAGTTACATGAAGCAATTTGCAGACTAGTACATATTCAATTGGTGACAGAAATCAGACTTAAACTCCGGCCTCTTGCCTCTTAGTCCATAATTCTTCCAGTAGCTATCTACAGTTGCATATTGTGTTTTTGAGAATTCTCTTGTTCTCAGGTTTCAGGTTTTGTAGATAAAAAATTTTTAAATTCTTATAAGTTCCACAAGAGTATTACTCAATTCTAATTTGTTCACCTAAAAATCTTTAAAAAATAAACAAACAAACAAAAAAAAAACAAAATAAAAATTAAAACCAAAGAATAAAGCTATAACAATCAAAGAACACACAACTACTGTCACCATTATTTCTTGTAAACCAGGAAATATTAATAGGAAGAACTCAGAAAGAATTTAATCTCAGAATAAAGGATATTCCTTCTTAAAAAAGGACAGTTAGCAATTTGACACTGGTTCTCCTACACACATATCTATCTCTGTGTTTGTATGTCCCTATTTTTTCTTAATTTCCTTATTTCTGCAATATCATAAAAATTTTCTCACAAAAAATTTTGCCTGCAGGATTTTCTAAGTCGTGGATTTCTACCACAGGGCATGTGAAAAAAGTAAGATTGATCGGAAATATCTTGCTCTACTCAGGGATGTTTTATTTTTCATTTTACCCACCTACCTACTTTTGGAAGATACATATCACTTTCACTTTGAAGAGAGAGTAGCTGTGCCTCTCGGAAGCTAAGCAGGGTTGGGCCAGTGATGCCACATTCCCCTGCGACTCAAAAAGGCATGTTGCCATCATTCTCCAGTCTTTAATAGGTCTTTTAGTCTTTTATGCTCAATAATTATGATATCTGTTACTATTTAGTTCAATTTAATTCAGTTGGGTTCAGAAAAATTTAATCATCATTTATTTTACATGATAGTTATATGTCAGACATCATACAAGGCACCAAAGATTCAAACATCTATTTACAGTAAATCATGCAATGTGCTAAAAGAGGCTAGAGAAGTATATATGAAGTCTTTTAAGAGCACAGAAATAAAACAGCTAGTATTGGTGTGTGGTAATGGGAAGCATAATATCAGATAAAGTTACAGAGGGGAAGGTATAGCTGAGTTGGAGTTTGAAAGATAAGTCAGTGTTTACTTGACAGAAATGCCTGTCTGGAGAAAGAAAAAGCATGAGAAAAGGTGAAGAGACATGAAATGGCACATGTGGGAGAAAAGAATCTGGTTTGTCATGAAATGACTAGAAAGGACTATGGCCCCTGGTTGTAAAGGTATGTCCATATCTTGGAAAAGAATTTGAGTCTCAACTGAGGATTTTTAAGCAGGAAAGTGATGAAACTTGATTATTTTAGAAAATTTACTCTGGTAGCATAGAACATGCTGAATTTAGGGGAAGACAGGCTGGAGGCAGAAAAAGCAGCTAGTATGCTGTTAAAATAGTATAAGTGAGAGATGTGAGGGTTCTGAGCTAGACAGTGTGGATAGGAAGAGAGGAGAGATTCAAGATGTGTGATCTAACCAGCACAGAGTAGCTGTAAAAGTCAATAATCCTGCCTCTCTGGCACAACCTCCATTCATTTGAAAATAGCAGTATTAATTTTGGTAAAGAAAAATGTAAAATATGGGTAACCACCTCAGGCTGCATGCTAGAATCACTGTGATGGGCAGTAAAAGCCGTCCTCAGCTAGGTGCTAAGTCAAACTCCATAGAAATTCTTAACAGCAATCATAAAAATAATACAGCACTCTAGAAAGCAAGAAATGTATTTGGACACACAGATTTTTATTAGTCTTACAAACTTTCCATTCAGTCTTCCCACCTCTAATTTGTCAGAGTAGTGATGTGATATGTCAATAAGCAGAGAGAGTCATCAAGATGAGGAAGTAGGGTCTGGGGCTCTGTTTCACCCTGAGTTTTACTGGCTGAGATCTTCCTATTTATCTCAAACACCCTAGCTTTTGTCTTGAATAGAATTTGACTTAGTTGATTTTATCTAAAATTTTAGTCTGGAAATAACAGAAATGCAATCTAAATTTTAAACTAATTTTCATGCTTTCATTATATTTATGAATATGAGATGCCATGATCTACCAAAATCTCATGCTAGATCAGAGGCAGCTGTCCTGACTCTGAATCTAGTGGGGTTTTTTTTCACTCTACCCTGATATCTTTTCAAGGAATTCCTCCAAAGAGTTGAAGATTCCAACTCTTAGGTATCACGCAATGATTTAGATCTTGATGTACTAATTAGATTTTCCATTTCTTCCTTCTTCACTTAGAATTGTCTCCTGCAAATCTTGCCTTAATTTACTTACACTCCCTTAGGTTACCATTGTTTTCTCTTGGCCTTATCTTCCCTCACCTTTATATATATACACACATACACATACACACACACATATACATACACACATGTATACATACATACATACATACATACATACATATAGATATATTTGATATGTTGAACAAAGAGGACCTGCTTTCTTCTTTAGCCCAGAAGCACTTTCATTGTATAGTGTTTACTACTTTACAAGCATGTGATCAGAGAAAGCACTTTGGTACACTCCTAGTTTAATGAGTCAACCCCTTGTGGGGAATCTCTCTTCAGCCTCGTATTACCCAAAAATTTTATGTCATACTAGTCATTCCCTGTTCTCTTCTACAGATTTTTCATAATCAGACATTCTGATCCTAATGAAATGACCTGGAGAATTCAATATTTCACTTTCTCTGTAAATTGAAAATAAATCTCATTCATTCATTCCAACAAATGAGTACCTACTATGTATCAAGCATTGCTCTAAGTTAATATGTAACTGGCCAAAATAGTTGTGAAGTTTATTTGCTAAAGAATTGAACAAATAATGATACAAATAACAGCAAATTGAGAAAAGTATTATGATATATAATCAACATGTATGGTAGAGTAACTTATTTATTTTTTCATATGGGATGCAGGACAGAGAGGAAAGGTCGAGAGAAAGGTTTATAAGGAAGTAATACTTAAGCAGAGACCAAAAGAATGATACAAGTAAAGAATAAAGAGGCAAGCAGAAACATTGTAAGCCAAGGGGTAGTGTTTGCGAAGATCCTGGCCAAAGCATAATCTGGTTCTGTTTGAAGAACTTTAAGGCCAGTGTGGCTGGAACTGAGCACAAGGTGATACTATAAAAACAGGTAAGACTTAGATGACACAGGGCCTTGGTCAAGGTAGGGAAGCCTTGGGATTTTATTCCAAGTTCAACAGAATGTCTTCCTAAGGGATATAACAGAAAAACAACAAGATCAGACTTCCATTTTAGGAAAATTACTTGTAACTTCTTCATGGAGAATGGATTAGGGAGTGAGAAAGTTAAGTGGAATAGTTGGAAGAACAGTTAGAATGCTATTTTCCGTCTATCAAGATAAATCGGTGGCTCTGCCAAAGAAGAATATGGTTCAGGGCCTTCTCACTGCAGAATGGGAGAGATGCTGTTCTTAGAGTTGTCTGTACAAATGGTGCCCACTGGAACTTTGGACTACGATGGCCCATTTCTTTTCTGCCTCCTTCCCTTTGTTTTCTTTTCCTTCCTCTTTTTTTAATACTGTAAAATGATTCCTTTTAGGCTTCAAACTTATTGTAATTGTACAACTTGAAACAACACATATGATACTTAATACTCTGGATGCAATCTTTTGACAATTATGCATGCGTTAGTGGCAATGTTCCTTGAATAAGTGCATATTTAGTGTCTTGTGTTAATCTAGTTCTCCTTATTTGATCCACAATCTGAATTTAATTTTCAATTTTTTTTTTTTTGATTTACCATTAGGAATTAATGCTTTTCTTCATAAAAACAAAGCAAGTGGATAAATCCACAAAAAATGATGGAGGTTTTTCAGAAGGAACTTGAGATAGTGCTAATGTGAAATTTATTTATTTTAAAATGATTTATAAGACTACAATATTTTAGAGCTGGAAGAAAGTTTAGAGATATCATGTAGTATAACACCTTATTTATAAAGATGAGGAAACTGAAATTCAGAGAAGAGGAATGACTTGACTCAAATCACGCAACCAGAAATAGCAAATCTATGGTAAATATAGTCCTGGGCTAGTAATTATGTAACTATAATTCATTTATTTTTACTTTGATTTCTTTCTTTTTTTTCTTTTCAAATCTCTACCTTCTACCCTAACTGTAACTACCTTTCAACCATTGTGATCATCACTGCATAATCCAATAAGATAAACAATGAAATCTCCAAATAACTGGCCAATATTTTAAACTAATAGATTTTCCCATTATTATTTGAATTGAACAATAATTTATTTTACTCTAAGCCCAGTATTGTATTTGTACAGCCATATTTGCCCATAAAGGTTTATTCCACTGATTATGATCAGCTTATAAATTCTGTCATGTGCTATTATTTACATCAAAGGAAAAGGACCTCCAGTTTCTTGTCCTCTCTTCTTATTTCATGAGATGATATAAATATTATTATTGTAGTCAATAAGAATTCAACTAAACCAATTTAAAGACTTGTATTAACAACTTAATGAACTATTTTCTCTCTCGTTCTGGAAACTCAGCTCATTTACCACAGAATAATTTAATGCATTTTTTGATATTTGACAAGTGGCCTTTGTTCTACCCTTTAAACTCTACCCTTTCACCATGTATACCCAATCTACACGTTTCTATTTAATCACAGAAATGCTTCAAGGCAAATCTTTATTTTTAGGCCACATTGCAAGTTTTCTTTTTTCATTAGCAGTGTGCCAAAAACAAACTACAAAGATTCGTATATTGTTGATCTGGGGTCCTTGTTCTTAGAAACAGGGAGGCTGAATTACCAGCAGCATCGGTTAGGGCTGCATGCATATTGCTGTGGTACAAGCCAACCAATAGCTATAGGCAGAGGTTACAATGCTCATGCTCATGCATTATCCCTGCATATGAGCTAGGAAGAGGAAGCTAAGAATCTTGCCTGCTGCTCAGTCTTAGCAGTGTAATGTGTCCATTGTGACAGATGTAGAATGGGAAACATTCATACAGGTAATTTTCTGTTGGGTGTCCCAGGAAGCCTAGGTTGCAACTGAATTATTAGGCTCTAAGAATTCCAGCAAACCAATCCTAACTGTACGTTCATTCTACTGTTGGCTTAGGTTTAAATTTAAAACAACAACAACAACAACAACAACAACAAAATTCAATATATTTAGCCTAAGAGTTCAGAATTATTTTCCTGAGAAAATACATACAATTGCTAATCAGTGAAACAGCCATCAAAATTTAAGAAGATATGAATGGGACTTTGGACTGCAGGTTTAGGATTTTACACAAAGATAATGGAATCGATCACAAACAACCCTTTCAGATAGTGTCTTAGTTCCCAGTTGATGTCTGCTGTAGTACTAGAGAGGGATTCTAAACACAAATCATATTAATTAGCAACAGTGAAGCCTCACCAAGCCTGATTCTTGTCCTATCTAATCAGTGCCAATTCTCTGAAGATAACAGTAAAGGAGAGAAGGCAAGCTTTTGTGGAGCAAAAAATGCATCCGTGTCTGTACGTGTGAGGATATAGTAAAGTGAGGGAGAATAATTGCTTTCTTATGTCCACAGATATATGTATTTACTATAGTTATTTTTTAACCCATTTCCCATTTGCCCTGAAGAGTACTCATCAGCAGCACTTACAGCTCCAACGTGTACTCCGAGATAACTCATGGATTACAGTCCTAACCTTACCTCCATAGTCTGCCATGAAATATCTCACTTTTATTATTTTTGCATTGCCCTAGTATACTGATAGTCTTTGGAAACAATGACATTCTTTTTATAGCATTCTGTTTTTAGTAGTGGTATTTCTATTTACAAAATATAGTAATTCTCAATTGCTGAAAATGTCAAATCCTATGAAACGTAGCGTTCCTATGTGTAATGTTAAATAAATATTGGCAGAGAGCCGCACTTTTTTTTTTTTCTAAACAGAAGAAGGGTTAAAATGTAATTGAATAAACTAATTTCCTCACTGGTTATTCTCAGTTCCTTTTAAACCCATAAAATGTCCACTCCTTCATAATTATATCTGACAGAATTACGTCTTGGGGATATCTATGCTAGTGGTGTGAATTCTCACTTCTTCTATATTACATATGTATATTTTTTACTTCTGTATTGTCTTAGATTCAGAGTCCGCACATATGGCCTTCTGTCCATTTTTTACATTTTTTAAAGAAATAAAATGTTCAAATCATGATGATACCTATTCCTCCCTTCTCTTTTAAAAATATGATGTAGTTGAATTTAGAAAATAAAATCCTATGACTTAAAGAAGTGGAAACAAAATAGGAAACTAATTTTATTCTTTCCAAAAGTAAGTTTTAAGAAAGATACCATGATGGAATCAAACTTTTAAGCTGGGTGTTAATTCTCGGAATCAAATACAAAATTAAATATATCCTTTTATCTCAACTGTTACAGATTATTTATAATTTGTTCAAGTCTTAAGAAGCTTTTAACATCTAAAACCAATGGGGCTACTTTCCCTCAAGGACAGATCTTTACTTAATGTGATCTTGATCTCCATTGCAATCGATTTCTCTGTTTCTGAGTTTGCTATCAATCTGAAGCATTTGAAAATAAAAAGGCAGAATATTATTTCCATCTATTTCTATTCTTACCTTATCATAAGGTTCCACCAACTGAGTGGATAAATAGATGAATCAGATCTAGATATCACAGTTATGGGTAAGCAGCATGGCTTTAGAAGCTGTTTATCTATTTTTCTTCTCTTACTTGTAGGAAATGTATTCAATATTAATAATATCTCAAGTATTTTGCATCCAGGACTAAGGAATTAGAAAAAAAAACTATGTAGTACAATAATACCTTAAGTTTCCCATTTATAAATGTTGTTGACTTTCCTCTGAGGCAAGATCTATACAGCAACTCAATATCACTTTGAAAGTTAAAAAAAATTAAGTAATGGAATTAATCACAAAGATGCCCATATCATTTACACTCAGTCTTAGTGTCCGTTTTCACTGAAACCCAGAAGATTTTTGCACTAACCATTTAGTTCTTGTATTTTTCACCTAAAACCAATATTATTCCTAAAGCTATAGAACATGTATTGGATTGCTTTTCAATCACTTGACAGTATTTCCTAGTGACAATGCTAGGAAATACTCTCAAATGATTGCCAATTTTGAAGTAATTTATTGAGAAAATCCAGCTTTCATTGTCAATTAATTTAAATGTAAACTTAAATTTAATTAGCTCCTACTAGATACTCACTTTGTGCTAAGGTAATAAACTTTCAAGTGAGGTTTATTTTTTTAAACCTTCATAGCAATTTTAAGATATAAGTATATTTTTTATATTGTAAGATGAGAAAAAAGGATGGTGAGAAAATACATGATCAGTCAATAATTAAGTGGAGGATTGTGGATGTCTGGGTGTGGAATTACAGAGGTTTTGTTATTATTGCTTATTTTCTTTTTTTGTGGCTGAAAATTTTTCTAAGATAAACATGTACTAAATTAAAGATAAAGCATATTCACTTTTTTTTTTTAATTGGTGCCTATTTTACTCATTTTTTCCTCAGTGGTGATGATGTCAAAATTAGAGATCCAGTATCTTTAAGTATCTAATGAGATGCAGGGTATTTTCACTCTGAAATGTGTCAATGAATGTAGCTATTACAATAAGCAAATCTTTTTTCTCCTTCATTCCCCTCCCCCTTTCTTTCCTTTTTCCTTTCCTCCCTTCCTTTCTTCCTTTCTACCTTCCTTCCTGCCTTCTTTCCTTCCTTCTTTCCTTCCTTCCTTCCTTCCTTCCTTCCTTCCTTCCTTCCTTCCTTCCTTCCTTCTTCTTCCTTCCTTCCTTCCTTCATTTTTTTTCATGTCATCAAAATCTCACCATTGCCAAGATGCAAACTCTGTTTCAAATTGGGCAAGTCCAGTATAAGAATAACAGATGATAATGTCTGGCCTATTTAAATGAGTATTTTCAAGAAACTCTCAACTCAGAATAAATATTATTACAATAATGTATGTAAAAAAAGAACACAAATCAAATTAATGGGCCTATATACGCACACAAATTTAGAATGGAAGGGTAGTAGTGTTTGCCATGCAACACTATTGAAGTTGAATGCTTAATTACCCCATAGGTCAGGATTAGAGAGAATATTATTGAAATAAACAACAGTTTGATATCATTGTTTAAATATTTTATTAACTGTTTAATAGGGCTGAGAAAGTAAAGATAGACAATTTTGCTGTGTAATTACCAAATAATACTGAAGATTAAATGTGAGAAAAGGCTTGCAAAACTCTCAGAGGGGTTACATTTGCATGAGGGAAATAACTTTATTATTTAAACTATGATTTGCTTTCTTTATAGAGTAATTTTCTTTAATTTTTCTATAGATGATGTTGGCTAAGAAGATTAAGAGAAATAATTTAAAGCTCTACTACTTTCAGCTGAGACTGTTCACATAATTTTAACCACAGTTAATGTGACCCCAAATATTGTAACTGTTCTATATTATCTTCTTTTCTATATTTTAAAAAGTATTTAAAATTCTTAATCAATTAAGCACCCAGTTATCTTTGATCAATGCAGTAGCAGGAGTCATTGCATTAGACTTGGTTTCTTTACTTTTGATAAATTGAATTTTTCAATATTGAGTGAGTTCCCCTAGAGTCACTGGGAAACCTTAACCTAAATTTATGATTCATATTGTTTGCCCCTTTCCTGTATTTAGGAAAATGAGAATTTCTAAGGTATCCTGAAAGTTTCTTGTCCAAGAGGATTCCATTGAAAGCTAAAATTAAAGGCTTTATGCTAATCAATCACTTCACTTTTCTAAAGAAACATCTTTTCTTCACTAACATTTTCTAACATTGATCATGGTCTTGCATCAGAAACTCACCGACTCTTAGGTTAGGTATAGAAAGGAACTTTCATGAAACTGTAAACTGAAACTAAATATGCTAACTCAAAAATTAAATATGGTTTTGTTTCATTTTATTCTACAGTTAGAAAGATAGAGTCTTGATATATCTTACCAAATGTCATGTTTTTAATCAGCAAAGCTGAGCCTAGAATACCTCGTCTCTTTAGCTCTCTGTGTCTTCCTTTTTTCTCTTTTTGCTTCCTGTTTCCTGTCCATTATTCATCAGCAACCACTTCCTTCTTTTATCCTGTGAAAGCTACCATTTTCTTCCATCTATAGTCCAGCTTTAGTTATTAGATACCTAGAGGGGGCTCAGTCTCAGACAGAGGCTTGTTTGTCGTCATCATTTGTGGCTTTGTTTTTAATGTGAGAGTGATGGCAGACAAAATCCTATTATAATTCACAGTGGGTCTCTTGAAGGCATATGGTATGCTATAGTAAAATAATTAACACTATTACTTCTGTGGTCACCTAGAATGAGTTCCCATTGACAACAAGACTCATGTCAGGGATGGAGGTTATAAACACACTTCCTCTTGTCAGTTCTGCCCTGGTTCTTGATACAGCTGAGTTCCTAATGTGCTACCAGCAGTGACTAACCTTGAGCCTATTTGTGGTACCACAACTCTCAGGGGACAGCTCGGTCCTTGGTGGCAGAGTACTTACCTGGGCCCCTTTGATCACAGAGAGAGCACCATTTGTCCTCAAAGAATAGGTGTTAATTCTATATTTGAATTTTCTTTTTTTCTTTCACTCACCTTCCAGCACAATTATATGAGAGAAACTTTCTGGATGCTGTGGAATCTCAAATTATACTTAGTCTTACTAACTGACTTAATTTACAGTGAAAGCAGGTAGGCAATAAATGGATGCTTATGGGATTCACTGATCATACCTAATATATCATTACCCAGAAGCAGCTGGTCTTGTAGATTAGTGGAATCGCCTATTAAAGGCACCATTATGGCACCAGCTAGAAGGCAATACCTGTGAGTTTGAGGCATTATCTTTAGCACGTAGCATAATATCTGAAAATACCACCAACATACACTACTATTTTCGCCACAGGTCATACACAAGATCAAGGGAAAAAAAACAGAGAAATGGTGTGGGATCACTTACAATTATTCCTACAAAAGTAAAAAAAAAAAAAAAAAAAAATTGCTTCCCATCTCAGTGACCTTGGGCTAATGATTAGAACCAAGTGGAGGAATGCTATCATTGGAAAATATCACAATAATTCAAATGAAATAGGGGACGGCACTGCAGTTTAAACCTCCTCATATCACTGATAGAGACATGAGTCTATGGTCATGCCACCCTGAACATGTCCGATCTCATCCGATCTTGGATGGGAGACCATGTAGGAATACCAGGTGCTGTAGGCGGAAAAAAAAAAAAAATGACATGAAAGAGTTGTATGGTAGATTGTATAGGTTCAACCTGACTATCAAGAAGAAGTAGTGTGGGCCACTCAGTGAAGCAGAAGCGAGTGTGAATTGAACCCAGGGGATCACCAGCAATGCTTCGTGTTATTTCATGCAAGGGCAAAAGTGCATGGGACTCTTCTATAAGCTCAAACAGGCCAGAACACAAAGGCTTAGATTCCTTCAGGAATAAAAGTTTGGGCTACTCCACCAGGTAAAAAACAAACAAAACAAAACAAAAGACCATCTGAGATACCAAATGAAGGTAAATATATAATAGAGAAGGAGTGTAATAGGTGTCATCAGCTGCCTTGGATCCAGGTGCAGAACTGAGGACTGTAGTCACTCTCTGTGAACTGCATAGAAATCAGAGGAAACAGCAGCATGTGGCAGGCATAGATGGGATCTAGAGGCAGGCAGGCTGCCTGGATTGCAGACTGGTTTACTAACTTGTTAAAAGATTAGCCTCCTAATCTTTCTGTGCCTGTTTTGTCCCTTTAAATTGTGCATAATAATGACACCTACCTCTTAAAATTACTATTAATATTACACGGGATAGTGTAGAAACAAGCACAAATTAAATGCTTAGTAAATTTTATTTATTAACTAGTAGTAACTATTATATTATTTATCGCTATTTCTCTTTTCCTCCTTTAATCTCAAAAATCTATTTATGTAGTTTGACAATGCTCTCTTGTTTATCTATCCCTTTCCCTACTATTTAAAATAAGATTTGTTTGTTCTATTTAGTTAAGATTGCTAAATATTGATGATATAATAGCAAAATTAGTAGAGAAATGGACATCTTGAGATTCCAGGCTTGAAGCTATAGATAGTAAGTGGTGTATGAAGCTACATACTGTAAAATTTTGGATTGTCTTCTTTTAGGGAGGAGGTATTATCATTAATAACAGAGTAACTGAATTTGAGAACTTTATTTTTATATACTTCAATATTTCCAGAAGTGTAAGTGTAGAAAAGAGGAAACGTGGATTTTGGCAGTCCAAGTATTGGATCGTTGTGGATGTTTGCCTTATTCGATCCCCAGAATTCCATTCTAATTCCTTTTAGAGGAGTTTCTTCTGTGAGTATGTCTAGTGAGGCACATGGAAGTCTATGTGTCTGAGAGTCCCTCTCATTTTCCTCAGCGAAGGGTGCTACTGTGACTTAGGTTTGGATATTTAGTTACTCAGACCTGGAACTTTGACTCTTTTGAAAGTACTACAGACAAAGGGTTAATAATCTTTTACTGATTGTAGCAAGTATCTTCCCACCCTATGGCCTGCTTCTTCTTATCACTCTTTCCCTTCAGGCAACTGGGGGAAGGACATGGGAATAAACATGGAAAGGCTGAAACCAATGGAAGATACCAACCTCCAGTGACTAAAAGGTCAAAGCGGGTGAGTGTGCCTTGTGACTCTGTAGGTCAATGAGCGAATTAATATCCTGACAGGAGGAATAAATAAAGAGATAGAGATAGTGAGGAGAGGAGGAAAGAGAAAGTAACATAACATTTTCTATCATTTAAAACCTGTCAACCTTTCACAATATCTCCAAAACTGACTAAGGTCTAAGAAAATGCAGATACAATTTTTTTTTTTTTTTTAAAGAAACATTTAAAGGCCACTAGGGGAGGAGAAAGTCAACTTCAAAAACACTACCAAAGAGAAGAGATGAAAGCCTCATCATGAAAAGCACTTCACCTCTCCCTGGCATGACTTCAGAAAATACATTGGTCCATCAGGGAGCTAGGTGGTGAAAAACATTTGACACTCTTGGAAAGGACTCTGCTCCTAGAGAAAATCAGAAGAGGCCAAGTGCTTTTTGTCAAAATTAATCCAACAGATAATTGTTTCCATGTTTAACAGCTAATTTAGAGTTTATCTTTTAACAAAGCAGCAGATACTGCACACGAAATACTAGTTTGGATAGATGGCATATATAAGCAGTTGGATTCTAGTTCTGCTTTTAGGTTATTTGTTCATTTTCTCTAGTCCTCAATTTTCCAATATGTAAAATGAGTGGAAAATCTGTGTTCTACCTATATAGTAGAATAATTTTTATATTAAATAATGTAAGTGACAGAAGTGCATATATATTTTAAGCTGTATAGAACAAAATGGTGATTTTCTTAGTAAGTTTTAAATATGCAACTTCTCAAACCTGACTTAAGCAGAAGAACATATATATGGAATGATCACTACACAGCCTGGGGGGCATATATACCCTGTGGAGCTTTGCTGGAATGATCATAATCTAATCTCAAGAATAAGGGGCTAAACCTGTTAGAAATGATTTTAAAAAATGGTCTTTCTCATTCACATTCTCACTCATCTGTATAGACTTTGAGGAAAATCTTTTATACTAGTTATTATAGGCATTTCTCCTGTCTGGGGCTGGGCATAGGCTGGTCTGTAGTTTAGAAATGGAAAACTTAAAAAAAGGTCAGGTATTATCATGGCATTACCTCTGGTTTTAACCAATACGAACCCGAGCAGGCTTAGCACTTCACTACTCTGCCACAACTCCACAAAGCATCGTAAAAACAAAACAAAACAAAACAAATGTTTAACTAAGAACCTCGTTGGGAGGAAAAAAAAAAAGCAAACAACTTATTCTCTTTAAACATTGCTATTATTGCCCAAAGACCCCTCAGCCACCAATACTTGGATTTAACCCAAGAGTGTGAGTGCTCGGTTGCTGGCGCTTGCACTCTCCCTCCCTCCCTCTCTTTCTCTCTGTCTCTCTCTCCCCCTGATCACCAGTGGTCCCACAAGCCCTGGAGCTCCAGTTCCAGTTCTTATCCAAGTATTAATCTCACACTATCAGGTATCATCCCATGGAGAATTCTGCTGTTAGGAAAAATAAACTTTTTCTCAAAGAGCTATTTCAGCCCTTGTAGTTCCACAACTGTTCCATCCAGCCCTTGGGCATGGCATTGCAAATTCTCTTTGACCTACTTTGAACCTCTGTGGGAATCAGGCACGTAGAAGAGTTAAATTTCTGGCTTATTTTGCTTTGGTAAAGCCAAACCAAATGAGCTTTGAACAGAAGTGATATACCTGTTGACTGAGCATTTACTTGCTGGTGTTCCTACTCTCCAGAGTTCTATTTTTCCCCTTTGCCATAGCAATGGTCCAGCTAAAGAACGAGTTATGAATCGTTCTATCAATCTAGATTCTAGGGTTATGGAATGTGACCACAGCCCCCAGCTGACAATTGGTGAACATGTAATATAGAATTAAAAAAAGCAAAACAAAACAGACAAAAAGCAACTTAAAAAACTTTGGTCTTGTAAGCCATTAACAATCTGAGAGTCGTTTATTATAGAGTATAGCCTCTTTTATAAGATTGCACAATCTTCAGTCTCAGAAAGTCTAAGCCCATCTATAACAGCTTTTTAGTTGTCCCTAATTTGTTGCTGATTTTGGAGGCAATTGCCTTCCCAGATCCAAAATTCCTCCCTCAAGCCCTATGACCCTTTGAAAAATACTATTTTCTCCCAAAAATGTCTTAAAGGCAGAACAAAAAATATTATAAAACTCGTTTTTTAATTTCTTAAATTTTTATCTCAAAGAAAATCCTTTTGTCCTGTGTTTTTCATGTTCTAATAAATAGATATTTTCTAAAGGACAAAAAATATTTCCAGGAAAAATCTTCTAAGTTAAATTTCATGTAAAATTATTGTTTATTGGTAACCTATACTGTTTGATTCTTCAGGAAGTACAGAGGGTTAAAGTCTGAGTTTTTAATCAGTAAGAGATGAGTCTGAATTTCCAGTTAATAAATTACAAGAGAATGAGTTTGAACAAGTTATATAACATGTCTGAGTTTTGATTTCTTCTTCTATAAAATGGGGACAATTGTAAAACTCTCAAAGGTATTGTGAGGATTAAATTAGGTAATGCACTTTAAATCTTATTTATAGTATCTGTCAAATAGTAAACGTTCAACAAATAGTAGCTATTATTATTATCTTGTAGTTTGGAAGATAGCCTGAAATAGTCATATATTCACGGCTAAAGAAACATTTATGGCAGAAAAAAACTCTATATTTACCTAGGAAAAGTTTATATGCACTTTTTATTATATATATATACACACACAGGGATATATACATATACATATGTGTATATATATATAACAAATAGCATTGTTCTTATCACAATACTCTGAATAATACCATTATAAATATATATGTTTCAAATTCAGCCCCCATGAAGTTATAGTAGCAACATTCTAAGAGTTTCTATGGTTAAAACAAAAATATGCCATTGTGAGCTGTAAAAGTAATTTTGTTGTACAATTCATATATAAATGAAGGATAATGTATATGGATTTTTAGAAAATTCACCTTTTATAGCTTGAAGAAAATATTCAAATGAAATTGAAAAGCCAGTTCTATCAGAGGGAGCACATGTTGTGGAAAGGTGGCTAAACATCTTTTTTTGTCAACTTATTTTCTGTAAATTGCTCTTTCTACATCTTCTAGATCTTTTTCCTCATTTCCTCTCTTCTGTCTCCCATAACCACAAAATCACATGAAGATACTCGGAGAACAAATACAAGGCAAGAGAGAAAGGGAGAAAGCACAACTGAACGAGCATCCATTGAGAAGCAATATATCATGATTTTTCTAGGTACTTTCCATTTGTTAGCTTATTTCATATTCATAATTATTCTCTGAAATATGTGTATTCTCCCTTTTGTATAGATAAGTACTCTAAAGTCTGAAGGGAGGGAAAAGTTCCCAGTAAAATTCCTGGGATCTTATATCTACTCTAAGCTACCGTTTGCATGGAAACCTAGGTTGACCCGAAAGCCATTTCACACTGCTAGTGTTCATTATTTAAGATTAGTGATGAAGATCTTGAGGTCACAATAAATCACTCTCCTCTCATCTATGCCTGCCATCTTTGCCTTGGGACAAGATCCATGGAAAACAGTTCTTTTCCAAAACAAAAAACAATATTTGGCAAACTTTTGTGCTGTCACTCTAAGCAGAGTGAAATCTTCTTTGGTTTTGACCCCAAAAGCCATATTTCTGTGTCCCATGTTTAAATGAGAGTTTACCAAAAGTAAGTACATATTTGGCCTTCTCACTTAACTAAGTCATTGCTAATTGGTCATCTAATATGCAACACTAACAGATAACCCTTTCCCAACCTCCTTTAAAACAAACTCATCTTGCTATACATCTAAATGTATTTTTAAAGGTCTGTTCCCCCTTTGATCATCAAAGCTAAAACATCTTTATTATTTCTTTTATCTGGCACCAAATTAATTATAAAAGCTGTATGTTAATATTAATATTGCTTCACTGTAGATTAACGGCTTTTATTACCTTTGGATCAAACATTTCCATTTTATGACAAAACTTCACAGTACAATTCAGAAAATCCAAGCTGATAAATTTAGGTAAAGATTTAAGTGGAAGTGTTTTATCTTTTAATCATTCAACCAAGCTCCAGTTCAGTAGCATAATCTGCTTAAACTGCACGAGTCCTCACATCCACAGGAATCAAATGAAAGCAAGGTTTATGACATTTTTCAGTCATTTTCACCAGTAATTCTCTTTGATGGATTGCTGGGATTCGCAGGGCTGGGAGGAATTACTGCCTACCAGCCATTCAGCCAAATCTAGAATGCTTTAGTGCAATTCCAATATTACCCCTTCCTTCATGGCTGCAAGACAGCTAGTATAGAAGTTTTCTGTGAATCCATCATATTGTTCTCCCAGAAGTAGAAAAAGAGAAAAAAATACCATATAAGATAAATGCAATCTGATGTGCACTTCACCTAGTTTCAAGAGGAGCAATATCTGATTAAATATTCCAACATGGATTTACTTGTACAGTTTTAGCTTAAGGAATGTTAAGAGAGAACTGGCTGTGCTGAGGCTGCTTCCTTTTTTGGCACCAAACCCTCATAACAGGGATGGACGTGAATCTTGAATGTCTAGACTTTCTTCCTGTCCAGTGTTACTTTAAAGAAGAGCAGCAGGAGAGGTATGGAAGTCACCCCGCTTGGTGGAACCACTTCTTTCTCAGTCTACTGCTTTTCATAGGCTGGTCTGCATGCAGTGGGTAAAGGATCACATGAGAGGATCTTTATTATGAAACTCATGTTGCTAAGAGCTTCAGTAGCAAAACAAATTGCCAAAGAATTGCCTCTTGAGAATTGGTTAGGCAGAGTTTGGTATTGAGGTGGCTTAGGACTTTAGGGTGGGCCAAAACTAAGACTGATTTAAGGTCTGATTATACGATTAGCAGGTATGGAATGTCTGTGGGTCATGAAAAGATTAAGCAAACACTAATCTTCTATAGTCTTTCTTTTATCCTCTTTACTTTTTTTTTTTTTTTACCTTTCTCTCCTTGCATTTATTCCTTTTTCTTATTTATTTTTTACCCTTTTATTTTCCCTTTTATTTTCATTTTTCTCTATCCTTTTTAGGTACCACATGGAAGTCTTATTGAAAATTGCTTTCCATTATAATGCTACTGATGTATTTTTGTTTCTTTCTTTTGACTGTGGCAAAGAGTGCAGGTGGCACAAAGAGCCCGTATCTCACTGAAGATCACATGGCCAGAAACATTTTTTTAAAGGAAACAAATTTGAGAATTGCTGCTCTTGTCTTAGTTATTGTAAACCCTGTCTTTTTACTTGTTCCTAAAAGCTTAAGGCTTTGAAAACTGGGCAAATTTATGTTTAAACTGTGAATCTGTCACTTTAAACAATAAAAACAACAATAGATGCATAGATGATATATAAAAATCACATTGATTGACAAGAGGCTGACCCTTGATTGAGCCTCTTTTGTAAGAGTGCAGTTAGATTTCACATGTAACAGTACCAAACATGTTTTTCTGGTGAACAACATATCCTTGTTCATAAGTTTCAAACCTTTCTTATGAAGTTAATATTTGCATACTATTCTGTGAGAAACAAAAGATATGCTCTGGGATATAGACATTCCACTATTTTGGAAAAAGAATGCTAAGATAGGAAGTATATTCTTAATATGCCAAATTGAACATCCAGCTCTCATTTATAAAACTATTTTATTCATTTAAATGACAGATTTGCCATTAACCAATTTGGGGAAAGACAGTTCATCTCTTTGGGCCTCAATTCTCTCATTCTTGAAAGGCAGTGATCAGACTAAGTCATCATTTACATTCCTTCAAGCTCTAGCATTCTGACTCTAAGGGCAAATTGGTGGGAACCCCAAATACAATACCATAACTTTGTTACTCTTTAAAAGTACCAGGTGGCATAGACTTTGACTAATCAAACTATTTTATCTAACATTTTTACTTTTCATCAACACTAATGTTAATAATAGTTTTTACTCGGTTGCCTTCCGTCTTTGCTTGGGCCACATTCCTGGTCTGGGCATAGAAGTAAAGGGGAGTAACGAAAGGAAGAATAAAAATGAAAAATTTTGAATGTTCACTTTAAGCCATATTCTGGCTAGACATAGGTGCATAAATTTCACAATAGTTTGTTGGTAGAGCATTCTTAAATTGAATAATCCATGAAAAACTGAGAGTCAAGGGTCAGCTAACTCATTCAAGGTCACGATGTAATTGAGTAATATAACCAAGATTTGAAACAAGGCTGATTCATTTCAGCACCTCGACTATACTACCTCCTAGAGCCTGGTCATTAGATAGCTCTACTGCGGCCTCTGGGGTCCTTCTGGGCTCATTTCCAGATTGAGATTTGTTTTACATGTCTTTAGAGACATAGAATGAAGACTTAAGCCCTATGTAGGGTAGGCCATTTCTCCTGTCAAAGGGCAGAATTGCAAAAATTAAATAAAAAACATGCCACACTTCTACTTCAAGCTGATGTACTTGTCACCTCCACTTATATTTTATTGGTCAAAGTAAAGTCACATAGGTAAGTCCAAAGCCAATGGCACCTGGATGTATATTTTATCTGCTGAGAAAGCATGGCAGTCTCATGCCAAATAGATTGAATTAAATATGCTACTGGAAGAAAGGAATAGCTGGGAAAAAATTATGTATCTATTTTGTGAAACCAAGGAATATCGGTTGATGAAGAAGGTTTGCAAATTCTTATTTATTTTCTTAGAGATCATCAAGAATAGGAAGAATGAGCAGCTTAATTTCCATTTTTGAAACTCTACCTGAAAACAGGGCTGGCTATATAATCACTATACCACAATCATAATATAAATGTCATTTTTCTGTAATTTGAAAAAGGAAATATTAAATAAACATTAATGTTCTTCCTGAGATGTATTTATAATTCCCACTTAATCTACCCATTTACCCAATGGATCGCCTCTCTTTATGAAATAAACACATTATTTTAATGATTACATCTTGGATTCCATGTTATGTGTATTCCACTCTCCCAAAAGGCAAGACACTGTTGATGTTACAGGAAACCAAATTCTCATTGTTCATGTCTCGCCATGAGAAAATTTCATTTTTAGGCGAAGACATTCTAAATCCAAATAAACCATACCTTGTCCTTTCTTAAATTTTTCCATAATGTCATTCTCTTTGTCTCTCTCTCTCTCATTCTCTCTGTCTCTGTCTCTCTCTGTGTGTGTGTGTGTGTGTGTGCGTGCGTGCGTGCGTGTGTGTAAAGAAAGTATGTTGGAATCTTGACTGTTGATTTCTAGTGAGCTAACCTCACATGGTAAGGTGACAGCAACGTCCAACTTTAAACTTCCCCACTCTTGTTTTCACTTCAGGTTCTACTCTCTTTCATCCAACTGCAAAGAACAAAAACTACCCCTAGCTTCCAAGGAGGCTGTTCACATTAAGGGTTTGCAGAGCTGAGTTTGTTTATCTGCCACACAAAAATATTTGTCTCTCAGCAACAAATGAAAGCCACCATATTGAGGTCACTCTAATCACTCAACTGTATCCAAGAAATAGCCTTCTAAAATGAACCTTTTCCTCCCCTCTTTTAATTATGATTTGTTCTTTTACACTTAAGAGATTAAACTGAATGAGCTAAGTCCAGGTAGAGAAATGGCAGCTTTAAAGTGCATTGAGCCAGTGCTTAAACAAACACAATGATAGTTTTAAATTTTTTTTACCATGACTTAAAGTGAGCTAAGAATTTACAGAGATATTAGTTCCATTTTTTTAAAGGTTGGTTTAAAATCATAGCTGCTTCCTATGTCACCAGGCATACACAAAAAGGGAGAAAACAGACTTGTTTTATAGATTATGAAAGGCAACTTAAACAGGTTGCATTAAATTTAAAATGGTATATAATGAATTTCAGGGAGACTGGTGTTCAAAATCAAATCACCACTGTGAAATATTAATAATTATTATCAATGGTAAAAGTTACTTCATACATACAAAGTTTTATGGTTGTAAAGCTTCTTAAATTGCATCATTGCTTTTGATCCTCTTTGAAACTCTGAAAGATAGAGCGATAGCTTTTTTTCCAAATAAAGATATTAGAAATACTTCTCACACATTAGTTGACTTCATTTGTCTAATATCTGTAAGATTCTGTAACAATTTCATGTGTAAATCAACATTTGTGACAATTTAAACTGATTTGTTTAAAGTTTAAGTTTTCTCTTTTTAAGGATAAATATATGTATTTCTTTCCGAAGGAAGTTGTATAAACAAGACTGATAAGAGAATGGCTAAATTACTTAATAAAACACTATTTAACTAGTGTTTTAAAATACTTAAAAACACTCATTGCCTATATAAAAATTGATAGACCAATTAAAAGTCATATTAATTAACTCACCAAACTCATTTCCTTTGATATCTCTATTAAGATATAATCTGTGTGGACATTCTTCTCCTGCTCGGACATTTTAGAAATTCTATTCAAATTTAACATTATTTGCTTAGATATCAGTTAGAGATAGCTTTGCATACGTAATGTTAGGCCAAAGAATTATTTCCTTGAATACCAAGAGCTCACAAAAAAGTAAAAATTAGCTACACTCCTTATTTATATAAGACACCATGAACTCAAACCATCAGATTATTTCTTTGACTGTTATGAGACATGTTTAGCGTGTCTTTATAACAAATAAATAAACAAAACAAAATTCCATTTTGTGCACAATCTCCTACTCCTCCTTCTCCTTCCCCTTCTCCTCCTCTTCCTCCTTCTCCTCCACCTCTTTCCCCTTCTCCTCCTCTTCCTAATGATTTTTTTCTTGGTACAGAGATTTCACACATGCACTCTGCCACCATACGTGCATAGCCTCTCCCATTTTAAACAGTTCCCACCTGAGTGGCACATTTGTTACAATTGACGATACTACATTGACACATCATTATCACCCCCAACTTGTAAAAGTATAGTACGATATCACAAGTAGGATATTGACATCGAAAGAATCAAAATACAGAATACTTCTGTCATCATAAGAATATTTCATGTTATCCTTTTATAACAATACTCACTTTTCTCCTTCCTCCACTCCTTCCTTAATCCTTGGCAATAGCTAATTCTTAATTTCTACAAATTTGTCATTTAAAGAATAAAATATACATGGAATCATACAGTATGCAAATCACACAGTATGGAAATTCAAAATTAGATTCATCTTATTTACTATAATTCCCCGGAGATTTATACAGGTTGTTATGTGTATCAATAGTTTATTTCTTTTTATTATACAATAGTATTCCATAACATTAATGTACCACAGTTTAATCATAACTTACATTGAAGGACATCCGGTTTGCTTTGATTTTTGACAATTATGAATAAAAATACTATATACATCTGTAAATAGGTCTTTCCTGTACATGTGAACGTACATCTTCATTTCTCTGGTACAAAGTCCAAGAGTACAATTGCTGAGTTATAAGGTAGTCGCATGTTTAATTTTTTGAGAAACTACCAAACTGTGTTCTAGAGGGGCTATATACCATTTCACATTTCCACCATTATCATTTTACATTCCTGTTAGCAGCATGAGTGATCCAGTTTCTTCACACTCACTAGCATTTAGTGTTGTCACTATTTTTAATATTAGGTCATTCTGATTTCTGTGTAATAATATTCTCTTGTACTTTTAATTAGCATTTACCCAATACATCATAACATTGAAAATCTTTTCATATGCTTATTGCCACATCTATATCCTTTTTGGAGATATATGTTTGTCTCTTTTTCAAGTTAGATTTTTTTTAGTATTTTATATATATATTTGTTGGGTTTTGAAAAATAATTATATAAACATCTATAGATATATGTATAGATATATAATTATATACACTATAGGTATATATGCATATGATTATAGATATATATATAGATATAATATTTTAGTTACTACTGTTTTGTCAGATATGTGATTTACAAATGCTTTTTTCCTACTCTCTAGTTAGTTTTGTTATGCTCCAAACAGGGTCTTTCACAGAACAACTATCTTGAATTAATATGAAGTTTAATTTATCATTTTTTTCCTTTTATGAATCTTGCTCTTGGTGTTAAGTTAAAGTACTCCTTGCCTAGCCTTGGATGCCAAAGATTGTCTTCAGTTTTTTTCTAAAAGTTTTGTAGATTTACATTTTACACTTATGTATAAGAACCATTTTGAGTTAATCTTTTTATAAGGTGTGAGATTTAGTTCAAGGTTCATTTTTTTGCTTGTGGATGTTCAATTGCTCTAGCATCATTTGTTGGAGTCTATTTGCACTCTATTTTGTTGTTTTTGTACCTTGTAAAAAATCAGTTGAACATATTTGTTTGGGTCTATTTATGGGTTCTCTATTCTGTTCCATAATTTATGTGTCCATCTCTCCACCAATACCATACAGTCTTGATTATAGTAGCTACACAATCTTAAATTGGTAGTCTGATTTCACCCAATATATTCTTATTTTTAAAAGTTGTTGTAGTTCCTTTATTTTTACATAAAATTTTAGAGAAGTCTTGTCTATACACACACAAAATATTTTTTTCTAGGATTTTGATAGAAAGTGCATTAAACCTATCAATTTGGGGAGAGAGATATCTTTACTATGTTAAGTTTTCCAGTTCACCAGCATGGTATATTTTTCTGTTTAGATCTTGATTTCTTTTGTCAGCATTGTTTAGTTTTCAGCATACAGGTCCTGTACATGCTTTGAGATATTTCTACCAAAGTATTTCGTATATTTATCAATGATAAATGATAATATATTTTTAATTTTAGTGTCTATGTGTTCAGTGCTAATAAATAAAAATAAAATTGATTTTTCTATGTTTATCTTTTCTTTCTTGAGGTATAATTGACATATAACATTACATTAATTTCAGGTGTACAACATTCTATGTTTATCTTGTATCCTGCAATCTTGCTGAACTCACTTATAGATTCTAGGAGTGTTTTTTTGTTTTTTTTTTCTTTTGGACTTTCTACCTAGGCAATTATGCCATCTGCCAATATGAGCAGATTTATTTCTTCCTTTACAACCTATATTCCTTTTATATCTTCTTATTGTCTTATGGTATTTGATAGACTTCAACATTTATGTTGAACAAGAGTGGTAAGAGTAGACATCCTTGTCTTCCTGATCTTAGCAAGAAAGTGTTCAGTCTTTCATCATTAACTATAATGTTAGTTGTAGGTTTTTTGTAGATGTTCTTTATCAAGTTGAAGAAATTCCTCTTCGTTGCTATTTTTATTGTGAATATGTGTTAAATTAGGTCAAATCCATTTCTGCATTGATTAATATGATCATATGATTTTTATAAATATATTGGATAACATTAATTATTTTTTTAATATGGAGCCAGCCTTGCATCTATGAAATAAGTTCATCTTAATCATGATGTAGAATACTTTTTTCTATGTTGCTGAAATCTATTTGTTAATATTTTGTTTAAAAGAATTTTGTTTACATTCATGAAAGAAAGATATCGGTCTGTAATTTTACCTTTTGTACCCTCTTTTTGAGTTTTATTATAAAGGTAATACTAGCTTCATAAAATGAATTGGGAAAGTTTCCTTCTCTTCTATTTTCTGGAAAGGATTGTGTAGAATTAGTGTTACTTAATTTTTAAATATTGAATATAATTCTCCAATGACATCATCAGGGGCTAGAAGGTTTTTTTTTTTTTTTGAGATTTAAATTTCAGAATTTAATTTCCTTAGTAGTTATAGGGAAATTCAAGTTATCTATTTTTATAATAGGTGAGTTGTGGAAGTTTGTATTTTTTGAGGCATTGATCCATTTCTGCTAAGTTGTCAAGTTAATGTATGTAGAATTGTTTGTAGTATTCTTTTATTATCCTATTGATGCAGTTATATCCTCTGTTTAAGTATTAATATTAAAAATTTTTGTCTTTTTTTTCATTGACAGTTTTACTAGAGATTTCAATTTTATTAATCTTTTCAATAACTCAGCTTTTATTTCATTTATTTTCTCTTGTTTTTATGTTGTCAATTTTATTGATTTTTGCTCTGATATTTATTCTTCCTTATGCTTGTTTTATTTAGGCTTATTTCTTCTTTTTCTAAATTCTTGAGGTGGGAACTTAGAATACTTATTTGAGACTTCTAAAAATACATGCACTAAGTAGTATAAATTTTCCTCCAGCACTGCTTTGGCTATATCATACAAAATTTGATATGTTTAATTTAATTTTTATTCAGTTCAGTGTATTTTTTTAAATTTCCCATGAGACTTTCCATTTAACTATTCTTTGTCATCAATTATGTAAAAAAATTGTCCAAGTGTCTAAAGATTTCCTGTATTAATTCCACTATGGTCAGAAAATACATTCTTTGTGATTTCAATTATTTTAACTTTTGAGAAATTTTCTTTAATGCCTAGGATACGATCTATCTTGGTATATATACATTTGAAAAGAATGTGTATTCTCTTGTCGCTATTGGGTGGAATGTTCTATAACAGTCAATTGGATTGCTTTGTTTAATGATAACGTTGAGTTATTCTATATCCTTGATTTTTTTGTCTGCTTGTTTTATCAGCTGTTGAAGGAGATGTTGAAGTCTGCAACTCTAATGGTAACAATGACAGCAGACCTTTGTTGGGGCTTTTTTAGTAGATGCCCATTGGTATTTCTGAGTTTCCAGGTTTTTCAGTTCCAAGTCTGAGTTATATGGGACAAAAGAAAACTCAAAGAACTCACCACCATGTGGTTCTTCGTGTCCTGAGGTCCCGAGCTGTCTGCTTTCTCTCTCCCATACAATGTCTTCTCACACTTGTGTCCAGAGTTTTTAGTTGTACTTAACAGAAAGAATAGGGGAAATATGTCTACTATAGCTTCTCAAAAGCAGAAGTCCTGTCCACAATCTTTTATTCTTAATTTAATTGAAAAATTTGAACCTATATAGAAAGTTGTTTTTTGTTGCTAATGTTGCTTTTTTAAACAACTAATTTCCTTCATATGTAGTGAAATATTTCTTCATTTTTCAAGAATTAGCTAATAGTTTTCAGCCACTACTTTAATAACTTTCTATTATTTTGTATTATATTCAAAAGAATAATTTTAAATGCTTTGCTATTATGAAATCTTCAAATAGAAATGTAACACATAAACATTTTTTATCTCCCTAAATGCCCTATGTGATGTGAAATGATTTAATATTAGATTTGTTTTGTTTTGTTTTTGCAAAGCCAGCTCTATAGCATAGCAAAGGCTATTATGGTTTGAATTAAATATAAGCCACAAAAGCTAAAGTAAGATGCTGCTTAAGGTGTACACACTTGTGATCAGATATTAAGTGTTTTTAATATGCTCTAAAACATTATAGTTAATTAATTCAACAACTTGTTTTCTCTAAGTGTTGACAATATATATGTACTTAAGCCACTGAATCTAAGTGGTTCTTTTTGGGCCTCTTTGATTTTACGTGACAAGTTCATTACTAAAGAATTAGAATTATTAACTCACAGCGTATTAGAGCTGGAAAGTCACTCATAGATTTACTTCTCAAATTGTGGCACATGACAGTATGCCTGGATTACATGGAATCACACTATCGACACAACATATTTTCTTACATTGTTAACCTATAAATAAAAAGACAAAGTGAGAGACAACAAGCATTTATTTGAATAGCTATTTAGGAAGCACTGATTCAGGCAGAAACCCAATAGTATTCCAATTAGGAGGCAAAGGCAATGGGTATATATTTTGAGAAAGAGAAAGGGAATAGTTACAAAATGAAGGGAAACAATTACATCAATAGAAGAGAGGCATTTCTATAAATGCAAATACGCTAACATAGTGATGCTAATTCTAAAGAATGTTTTCAATTGTCAGTCCTATGGCCAGCAGTCCAGTAATCATAATGTTTGCTTCAGTTTTGGGGGGATACAGTGCTGCTTTAGGCCCAGTCCAAAGGTTATTTTACCTGGTTTTAACATTCCAAAATTTTGAGGCATAAGATGTGTAAGATAGTTCTTTGGGGATGGCAGCTCTTACTCCATTTTAAAGTGGCTCTGTTTTTATGCATCACAAATTATGTTAGAAAATATGGAGAATGATCTTTTAAACTTTGATGTTATTAAAAGTTGGTGATACTGTGTACAAGGAAATCATGAATTTTTTCTCTTTTTTCTTGTCTTTAAGTATTGTTCTTTAAAAAAAAAAGACTCAGAAAATTGAACTATTATATGTAACTTGAGCTTTTACGATAATTTCATATTTCATTATTTTGATGCTGTATAAGATAACCTAGTGTTGTTAGTACCCCAGTCTGTGCAAAGCAAATAGAGTTTATACTGAAGTGAGAGTTCATTTTGTTGATATCATTCAAAATTATTATTTGTGACCTTATATAGATGAGCTTATATATTTTTTTAAATGCTGTGTCAGTTTATGAACTAATGTTTATTTACTTTGAGTTGCTTAAAAAAATATCTTCTTCCTTTTTGCCCCTCTGGGCTCCTTTTTTTTCCCCCTTCTGGGTTCTCTTTTTGATTATCTTTTGCCACCATTTTGCCCTTTTGTGACCATGTTGGCCCCTTTGTGTTGGTTACAGTGCTGGGACCATGTGTCTCCTTGGGGCACACTTTGTCTTTCTCCATGAGCCTCCTTGGGGCATTCTTCATTTTTCTAAAATATATTTTTAATACAACTATCAAATCTCAAAGAAATTATCTTCCTCAAATTATTATACCACGAGCACTCAATCACATCTTTTTTTTTTTGGCATGCATACCTTCATAAATATTTACTTAATGCCCATTTGGTATCAGGAAAGTGCTAGGGAATGGGAGCAGAGTGGTAAGCAAGAATTACATGATTCTACTCTTTTTAAACTTACAATCTGGAAGGAAGAAAAAGAAATAAATGGAAATATAAAGTAGGATATAAGTTATGGGAATTTACAGTGAAAATCTGGCTACATAACATGTAAGTAGAGAAAAATTTGTTGGGTGATTGGTAAAATCTTTGGATATGCATAACTATAGTTACAGTGTTTTTCATCATTCATATTTTTCAAATGTATCAATTTCAAAATATATATTTCCACAAGAAATATTTTTCTATATAAATAAAAAATTAGAAATACAAAAATTAAATCAATAAAAATGATATTGAAAAATATTTTAGAACAATATGAAGACTAGTAGTAGAACAGAAGTTTTTCCCTAAGAATAGAAGCAATAAATCTTACAATGGAGGTTATATGACTCTATTCATAGTTATTGACAAATAGCTATAGTTAGACTAATAATTGCAGATTATGATTATATTTAAAGATTTATATGAGGAAATTATTTTTGTTATTAATCTGAAAATGAGCCTAAGCTTCTTTTGTGAATAAACCCTAAGTAATAACTCCATGAGACCATGACACTTGCAGACATTTAAAAAAGAATAAAAGTGATAGAAGAAAATTACCAGCTTTTTGCAAATAAAAAAGCCTTGTCTAGGTACAATATAATGAAAACCAAAATCAAATTTGAAGTGAAAGCACGTTCGAACTTCCTTCAAGACTTTTCAGGATTGCCTATAGGAAGTGAAGCTTAGGTAATTGGAGAAAATTTGGCAATGCCTTTAACTATAGATACCTAAATCTATTTTTTGAATTAAGAGAAAAAGGGAGAGAGTAAGAATGAGAGAGAGTGAACATGATGTTCCCACCCCCAAAATGAGCTTCTAAAGAATCAGAGCTAAAATAACTTTTTATTGTGGCTAAAAATTATTTAGATAAAAGATTATTTTTATATTTAAGTAGCAAAAATAAGGTTCACCAGGATATTTGGAAATTACCACGAAAATATTATTTGGGTAATTTTTTTGGTCTTTGTTTACTCTGTGTCTATAGATTCTATAGTATTGTTTATGGAATGTGTTAACTGCAAAATATAGAATAGAAAAACTAGTAGTAAATAATTTTTTGTCAAGAAAAGGGCATGGGCTTGTGCAGAGATGAAGCCAAGTTTGTAACAGATATATCATCAAGTTTTCCATAAAGCAATAGTAAATCCTGAATGCACAAACACTGAATTCTCCGAGATTGTCTTTTCTTACAGAGTTTTTCTCTTACTGTTATTGAAGTGCTCAATATGGCAATCAAAATGATAAATTTCTTAATGTGACCCATTTGTCAAATGTCTGTGTGGTCTCTATGAAAAAAAGTTACCATGCTGATTTTTCTCCATTCGCTACCTCAAATCTACTCTCCATATTTCCCTTCCTTGCTCTGAACCTGGGTAAGTAATCCCTACATCTCCCAAGCTACCTCCTCACTTGTTTTGGGTGGCTTTGGCCAGTTGTGGGAAATCAGATGTGTTTTCATCCCTGCTGTATCTCTGTTTTGTGCACTGAAACCCTGACACTGGCGGCGGTCTTCTCTCTGCACCTACAGCCTCAGCCAGGCAGTCCCTCCTCCAGGGCTCCAGCAACAGCCTTCAGTAATACTCTGTCCTGCATGTGCTCCTAAAATCTTAGAAGTGGTTAGGGCTGCCGCTGTTACTAGTCTCTGGTACCTTTCTTCTTTCCTCTAAAATTACTCTCTTCATGCAAGTCTCTCCATTTCGACAGTGAATAGAATTCTGTTTTCTTGCTGGGTTGCTGCCATATATTTAACTTTCTTAATTATATTTGGAGAAAATTGTTCACTGAAAAAAGAAAAGTTTTTAACCTTTCCTGCAGGAGAAAAAGAATCTGATCAAAGAGTCAGTGACCACATAATCATAGTAGTCAACATTCATTGAATGTCTACTATATACCAAGAAATACTCTAAGCACTTCACATGAATTCAATTCTTTTTTTTTTTTTCAGAAAGTCATCTATGATGGATTCTATTATAATTCTCAATTTACAAGAAGGAAACTGAAGCATCAAGAGTTTTAATAATTTGACAAGGATGATAAACTTCTAGTGTGCCAAAGTGAAGCAATCTAGAACCAGGCTCTTAATTGTTGTGCTATATTGCTTTCAACACAAGTTAGCTCAGCTCTTGGTAAGACGATTTACTAATCTAAATTTTTACCAACAGAAGACTAAAGGTACTGTTTCCCATTGCTGAGCTACCTCTTTAGCTGCACCTTCCTCAGTGCTTACTCAGATGTAGAGATGAAACTGTTATTTGAATTAACATGTGTCGTGTAATGCACCTCACTAGCATTATGAACTTTGGGGACTAGAATATTTAGACTATTTTCCTTGCATGCTTAATTTCTCCCTCCTCCATTATACTTGCACTCTACAGGAATTCTCTCGGTATTATATTCACTATTGTATTCTTAGTGCTTTGCAAAGTATCTGGCACATTATTTTAGGCCTAAATAGATACATATTAAGTGAGTTAAAGAAAAAAGTATGACTGTACATCACTGCATTCTCACAATATCATAATTACAAAAAAAAAAAGAAAAATTTCAGGATTGCTTATCCTCATAGGAAGTGCTACAACTTTTAGAATTTAGCTCAGTTTTCCATAATTAATAGATATTAATATAAGAGCATCTTTCCCATGAACTCATGTGATATGTAGAAAACTTTGTTTATCATGGTTAATAATTTTTAGCATTTGTTATGTATTAAAAATAAGTCTTATGCAAGTATAGTATAATGCAGAACTTTTTAAATACTTTATTAGGAAAAATTTTAAACATATAAAAGTTAAAAGAATTATACAGAAAATATTCTGAACAACTTAATTCTACAATTAACATTCTGCTGTATTTCCTTCATTACAAAACTCTCTTTCCTTCCTTCTACTTTATCTCTCTGTCTCTCTGTCTCTCTTTCTGGATACATTTACTAGTAGATTGCTAAGATCAATGCATGGTACCCCTAACTACTTTGGGGTAGTTATCCTTAACTAGAGTTCAATATATGTTTAAAATTTTTAGGTAAAATTTATATGAAGTAAAATGTACAGATATCAAGTATCTCATTTGACGAGTTTTGACAAACGCATACAACTATGTAACCTGGCTGTCAATTAAAGATACAGCACATTATCATCATCCCATCCATTTTCAGATTGATTGATTTTTTTTCCACCGGAGATTAATTGAGCTTATCCTAGAACTGTCTCAATAACCATTTTCAGTATTTCCAAATCAGACTGTAACTTTTTCCAAGGATGATTTTACACATATTGAAACAATGTGAAGCCTCTATTGCCTTCTCCTGTTTTTCATACAGTCTCTTGCCTGCCAATCATTCTAATAGCAGTTCAGGAGTGTCTCTAATAGTTTCAGACAGTTATTTCCCAATTAGTATGTAAGTTGAAGTTTATAATGTCCTCTGTATCCTAGTTATTCAGTATATATATAGGTTTGTATGGTTTTATTTGCTCACCTTGTTGATCTGTTGTGTGGAGGATGTCTGAAGAGACTTGAGTTTAGATAGTAGCCATTATCCAACAGAAATCATCCAGTACACTTTTTCATAACCTATGCTATTTCCTAAAAATAAACACGTTACATAATTAATAGTTTTACTAAAGAAAGGGTCTCCATAGTGGAATACTCATATCTCAGAAGGAATGAAACATAAATATTAAAAATTCTACGTTTTTCTTTCTTAATCAAAAACATAAGGAAGATATTAAGCTTTAGTAAGTGAATCAGCAATTATATATACATATGAATTATTTAAAAACTTACATTTTATTGATATATTTGTATAAAAATGGAAGATAGTTGCATGAGAGTATTATGAAAAGTTCTATTCAGGATTTATTTTTATTTTGAATAACGTCTACTATTAAATCAGCTTTTTGATGCATTGATCTTTCATGCTGTTTGCATTTTCTTTATGCAAACATATTCTATTTTTCTATAGTTGAGGCTTGTTATATAAATGTTTCAAAATAAACAACTTGACCATATAAACAAGACTGACCATGCAAACAGCCAAAGCAGCCAAATATCAACCAAAGCAGAACAGCAGAATGGATACATAGTGTATTAACATTTCTTTTTCTTTGTGTCATAGAATCACCACTAATTAACATTTTCTGAGATCATTTCTATCGGCATGAAATGACCATAATATGTTTGCTTATTTTGACTAGTTTAATCACTGATCTGTATCTTTATACTGGATGATTTGATTGTGTTGACTCCACAATGATATCGGAAGTGGTATTACTTAAGTAAATTGACATTTTAAACCTTGTTTAATGGCCTGATTTGTAGACAACCCAGTTAAATGTATTAGTTAAAGACTAGTTATTAGTTATAGACCACTAGGTGGTTTAGTGAAAAAGGTAGCAGGATTAAGTAAGACAGAAAGGAGAATGGGATCTAGTAATGGTGGGTGTAAAACAAAAGTATTTAAGGTGGTCATGGAAAAAATTGTCTCAGGAAAAGAATTTTCAGTGGTATTAGGTACAAATCTCTCTACTTGCTAACATTGCTTTTATTGTATTTCTTTATGTATCAATGCTTAAAAATAGGCAACTAAGCCTAGATATGTCTTGGTTAGCCATAACAGTAACACATTATTTCCGTAGAAATTCAAAAGAAAGTACAACATAGAGATGGAAATTACATGCCACGCTACTCTCCATGCTTAATGAAAGATATTTCTGTTCATCAAAGTACTCTCCAACTTTGAGCCCTGACAAGCCTTCTTATCATGATGTTTGAAGTTACTAGTTGACATAAACTTTTTGCTTTTACTAAAAGAATGAATTAAGGATTACTTGAAAATCATGGTTTTATAAACAAAGGTCAGCTTTGACCAAAATCTTTAGAATAATTGAGGCTAAAACCATAGGAATAGAATCAGGAAGATCACAGTAGAGTCACTGTGAAGAATGAGCATCAAACGTGATACTATCTTGATTCCAAAGCACTTAGAACTTTATATGGTATGAGCAAAGATTAAATAAGAAATACTGTAATTTAAATACTGAAGCTAGAACCTGTGATGATATGAGAGTTGGCTCTTAATTTTTATGTTTTGATATAAGCCATAAGTATAGCAAACTTTAAAGACCCCAGAGCTTTAGGGGCCATTATGATTTTCCATATCAGTAGCATCATTCTCTAATCTCCAAGAGCTCTTAGAGATTATCTGAGCAGGACAGCAACATTTATGTGACCACAGATTGGTGACTCAGCTGGAGCTACGGAATATTCCCTGGGCTGTGTGAAGGGCAGTCTCCCAGAGCCAGTGGTTTCATCTGGTCGGAGCCCTCTTTACTGGACCACCACTATATACCTCTACAATTCCTTTCATAACCTTTAAATGACTAAAATAAAAGCCTGGGTTGGGGAGTAAAGAAGGACATACCACTTTTTTGATACTTAGTAATATTTGGATGTTTCAATTAAATTCTAAGTCAGTTTACACAAAACATGACATAATTTCCAGCCTGTGGATGGGTATAGCACCAGAGCCATGCTCTCAGTTTAGTTGCCTAAAATATGTATTTGATAGTAGGTAGATACTCTTTCATTACTGTAATTTTTAATGAAACTAATTATTTTCCACTTGGCTAATTTCACAAGTGATACCTCTCTCTAGACAAATTCTAGCTGTGACCAGCAGTCAGAAACACAGAAGTACTATAATTTTACATATTTCTTTCCTGACCTCTTTACTCCACTATGCATCCACTTCTCATATTTTTTTTTTCTGTTGGGCATAAAGCAATTACTTCCTAAATTAATAAACATAGAAAAGGGGGGGGATAAAATTTTAATCTGGCTAGTAATAAGTAGCTTTCATATCTCAACATTAACAGAGAGTAAAAAGGAAATATTGCCATCAAGGTTTAAATGAACTGGTGTGTGTGTGTGTGTGTGTGTGTGTGTGTGCGCGCGCGCACGCGCGTGTGCGTGCATGTGTGTAAATGTATACATCTGAATTATTTTAAACAATGTTTTAGTTTATTTCAAAGTGATAAGTTACATATGGTTCATAAGAAGTGAAAATTCTTTCCATGAGCAAATTTAGTAATTGAAAACAAAATTTATAGTTTACTTGGGATCATTGTCATGAATTTTCATATTTTAAAAAAAGTTAATGAAAAGCATTCCTGGTAGAAACAGGTGGGTTAAGTATGATGTTTGTGCACTTCCTTTAGTTGCAGTCAATATAATCTTCTCACTTACTCAACAGCAAGTCTACAACTATTAACATTTTGGTTTCCAATTAATTCAAATGTGTTTTTTTTCTAAAATAAAAAATGTTTCTTCCAATCATTGCCTTTCAAATATTTGATAAAATTTCTATGGATAAGCAAATTTAAATGGAATGGAATAGAGTGGAGAGTGTCTGAGAAAAAGTCACAAAATGCCATGAGTCGAAATTGAGACTAAAAAATACACTCATTATAGTTAGAGTGGCTTATTCCACACAATAGTTTTTATGACATAAAATTTCCTAATTGTAGACATTCATTTTTACAAAAATGAGCTGATGTGGAGGTGTTAGAAAATTAGCAAGTTGGTATTTAATTTATGGATGATTTTGGAAAAATTGTTTTAATATTTTTTTCTTGTAATTACTTACTTTGCATATCATTTTAATTCTCATTCCATCAATTCTCATGTTATACTAAAAATGACAGTATGGAGGAAATAAAATATCATTGAGCTAAGACTTGAGAAGTGTGAGTTCTAGTGCTAAGTGTGGCATCGACAGTCTATAGGGCAATCACTTAAGAAGCTTGATTCTAAGATTTTTTTTTAAACCTGGGCATCATGAAAGTTGGATTTGATAACCTCTAAAGTCATTAAATATTTTGATTCATTGGCTCCAAGAGTGAATCAGGAATTTATATTATTATTATTTTTTAAAATTTCCTCTAAGTGCTTCTGATCCATAGCCAAGTCTGGGACCATCGATGCAAAATTCTTTCTGTTTCTTATATTTGGAAATTTAGGATTCAAGCTTTGAGGAAAGTAAATTATCAGTGCCACAGACTGAATTGTATGCCCCAAAATTCATATAGTAAAAGCCCTAACCTCCAATGTGACTTATTTGGAGATAAGGCCTACAAGGAGATAATCAAGGTTAAATGAGAACATAAAATTAAGGCCCTAATCTGATAAGGCTAGTACTCTTATGAGAAGAGAGACACCAGAGCTCTCACTTTCTTCCTACCACAGAAGTACACAGCAAGAAGGCTACTCCTAGAGAGCTCCCATCAGGAAATAAATTGGCTAGCACCTTGATCTTGGACTTTCCCAGCCTCCAGAATAAATTTCTATTTTTCTATTTTTTAAGCCTATGGTATTTTGTTATACATCCATAGCTGACTAATACACTCAACAAGCATTTGACAGATGATATTAATGAAGGTGGACTAAATATATAGGAATCCTCAACTACCAGAGATTTAACTAATAAAGCATATTGCTTGCTAAGGGATAAGGGAATGACATGTTCCATTCAGTTATTCAGGGCCCCAAAGCCATTTTATATCATCATGCCACCATTCTTCATACATTTCCTCCCTAACAACAGCAAAAGAGAAAGATTATTTATGGGAAGTTTAGTTTTTTAATTGTCCAAAGCTGGAAGTCGCATACATTATATTATTCAACATACTATTGGGAAAAAATAGTTATATGGCCCAACCTAAATACAGAAGGCTGAAAATGTAGTTTTTCTGTGTACCCAGGAGGAAAACTAAAAGATGTGATGAATATTTAGCATTTTGTCTGCCTTGGAAATGGACAAGTAAAGTATATCTAATGTTTCTTTTTACCCTTACTTTGCATATAACAAATAAAACTACAGACATTAAGGTAACATTGCTGAATTTATATGAAAAACTTTTCTAGATGGCCTCTTAAATTCAGATTTAACATATCTCATGTTTGGGTCAAAATTGTTCCTTGGAAAGAGTCTAAGATGGACAGTAAATTGGATTATTCGTTAGTATTCATTTCTTCTCCATGGTAGGCAGAGTAATGGCCTTATAAAGATGTCCACATCCTCATCACTGGAACCTGCAAATATCACTTTACATGGAAAAAGGAAAATAAGCTTGCAGAAATAATTAAAATGGCTAATGAGTTGCCTTAAAATAGAGAAATTACCCTGGATTATGTGGGTGGGCCAGTGCAATCACATGGACCCTTAAACTTGGAAGAGGAAGGCAGAAGAGTTGGTTAGAGAGATGTGATAAAGGAAAAGGGACAGGAGAGACTTGTTGAGTGAGAGGAACTCAACCCATCATTACAGGCTTTGGAGATGGAGAAAGGGGCCATGAGCTAATTGTGCAGGCAGGAAGCTGAGAATCATTTTTAATTAACAGCTAATAAGGAAATGGAACTCTCAGTCCTATATATATATATATATATATATAAGGGACTGAATTCTACCAACAACCTGAATAAACAAGGAACTGGATTATCCCATGGAGTTTCTGGTAAGAAATGCAGGACCGTGACACCTTGATTTCAACCCAGTAAGAACCACATTAAACTTCTGACCTATAGAACTAAAAATAATAAATCTTTGTTGTTTTAAGCTGCCTAAGTTTGTTTTTACTGTAATAGAAAACTAATAGACTCTCTATCAACATATATATCTCTTTCTTCTCGCCAACTAAGAAGTGTAATTGTTCCTGTGGTCATAGAAAGAAAATTCAAAACACCCTGAAAATCTTTTCCACAGTAAATTATTAAAAAAAAACAAAAAACAAAAAAAACTGTATGGGCTTATCTTCTTAGTAGTTCTCCAACTACATTTCTATGAGAAGGTCTGTATTTTTGCTGAGTATAGTATCAATGGAAACGTTTTTTTAAACTCGTAAAAATGGGGAACAGTAATTACTATTGCTGACATCAACAACGGGGAATTCTAACAGGTGCACTGAAAATCTACATAGATTTATTTATTTAAAAACAAGTCTAAATTAAACATACATTCTTTGACTCAAATATCACTTTTAAAAATACATCTCATATATATAAAATTTCTTGTATAAAAGGAGTTCTTATATAAAAGGAGCTCTTATATAAAAGGATTTCTTTATTTCAACATTTTTAGAGTGACAAAACACTGGAAAAACATGAATGTCTATTTTTATTGTAAGGTATGTGGTTTAATAAATGATGATATATTTCTTTTTTTCCCCCAGCTTTATTGAAATATAATAGACAATTAGTTGCTGCTATTTACATTGTACAATTCAATGAGTTTTATTTTCAATTATAGTTGGCATACAATAATATATTAGTTTCAGTTGTACAGCATAGCGATTATAGATCTATATAACTCGCAAAGTAATTACCCCACTAAATCTAAAACCCCTTTTCCCCCTTACATATTTATTACATTATTAACCATCTTCCCCATACTACATTCTATATTTCCATGTCTATTCTGCAACTATCCATTTGTACCTCTTAATCTCTTTGTCTTCTTTTTTGCTATTCCCCAACCTCCTTCCCTTCTAGTAGCCCTCAAAATATTCTCTGTATCTATGAGTTTATTTCTGCTTTTGTTGTTGTTGTTTATTTTGTTCTTTGGATTCCACATGTACGTGAAATCACGTGATATTTGTTTTTCTCTAGCCAACCCACTCCATTCAGTGCAATACCCTCTAGGTCCATCAAGACAATATCTTTTCCCATCCCCTTCCTTTTAGTCTGTGTGTGTCTTTTAATCTGAAGTGAGTCTCTTGTAGGTAGCATATGTAGGGGGCTTGTTTTCTTAACCATTCAGCCACTCTATCTTTTGGTTGGAGCACTTAGTTCTTTTCCATTTGAGATATTCCTTAATAGGAATGTAGTTATTACCATTTTTTATTCCTGTTTTTGATACATGTCTTTTCTTCTTAAAGAAGTCCCTCCAACATTTCCTGTAATACTGGCTTGGTGATGATAAATTCCTTTAGCTTATTTTTGTCTGGGAAGCTCTTTATCTGTCCTTCAACTCTAAATGATAGCTTTGCTGGCTAAAGTATTCTTGGTTGTAGATCCTGGGTTTTCATCATGTCAGATATTTTGTGTCAAGCCCTGCTGTCCTGCATAGGTTTTTTTTTTGAGAAATCAGCTGCCAGTCTTATGAGTGCCCCCTTGTAGGTAACTAACTGCTTTTCTCTTGCTGCTTTTAAGATTCTCTTTGTATTTAACCTTTGGCATTTTAATTATGATGTGTCGTGGTGTGGGCCTCTTTGGGTTCCTCTTTCGTGGGACTCTCTAAGCTTCCTGGGGTTTTATGTCTATTTCCTTCACCAGATTAGGGAAGTTTTCCATCATTATTTCTTCAAATAGCTCTTCAACCTCTTGTTTTCCTTCAGGTACTATGACACAGATATTTTTACATTTAATAGTGTCCCATAAGCTCCTTAGATTATTATTATAGTCTTGGCTTCTTTTCTCTTGCTATTCTGATTGAATGCCCTTGGCTTCCCCATCCTCTATATCAGTGGTTCGATCTTCTTCTTTATTCACCCTGTTTATTCCATCTGATATACTCTTCATCTGAGATAATATGTTCTTCATTTCTGACTGGTTCCCTTTTATAATTTTCATTTCCATTTTTATGTTTTTTATCTTTTTGTTAAAATTCTCACCGAATTCATCTACACTTCCTCTAAATTCATTGAGCATCTTTATAACCAGTGTTTTGAACTCTGCATCTGTTAGATTACTTGATTCCATTACATCTGGATCTCTGTTCTGTTCTCATATGGTTTCTGCTTCTTTGTCTTCCCATTTTGGCTGCCTTTCTGTGTCTGTTTCTATGTACTAAGCAAAGCTCCTAAGTCTCCTGGTCTTATTAGTGCAGCTTTGTGTAGTAGTAGTCCTGAGAGGAATTCAGCTGCAGGCCAAGTTTAGCCACACCCTGTGCCCCTCTGGGACCACCTGTTAAGATTCAGCAAGCAATCCGCAGATGCTGTGCTTAGAGTTGCCTCAAGAAACCACACCAGAAACCGAGGTCCCCTGTCTCCAGTGTGAGTCTTGGCGCTGCTCAGCAAGGAGCACCAGATTCACTGAGGACACACTTGGATATGGCTTGGGTGGGGCCGCAAGTTGGAGGAGGCAGAGTTTCAGGGACTCCTCTGTGCAGAGCAACCTCTATTATCCAGTTTGATGATGTCTCAGCTATGGCAGCACTGAGTCTGCACACTGGGAAGGGGGAAGGCACAACAGAGGAACAATGGATACCACTGGCAGTTCTACCTGGGAGATAGCCTCGCCTCCAGCCCTCACTCCAATAAATCAGTATCTTTGTGTAAGACCCTGGCGCCCCCTGTGCAGGCAACCTGGCGCTGGTGCTCAGAGTAAACAGGTCTGTTACCATGAAAGTCTGCTTGTGGGCAAAGCCCCTTTAAGATGCATCTGCAGCTGCCGCTGTCGCTGCCGTAGCCTCTGTCTCACTTGGCCACTTGGGACCAAGCAACCTTGTGACTTCACCCCCTTCTACCCTTGCAGGTTGATTAATTATTTCTCTTCCTAGTTGTAGTGCTTCTGTTCATCTAGATTCCAGGCAACTTTCCTTGCTGTTTGCTCTGTGTTTCTGTCACAACTTTGATTTGGGCACAAGAGGGATGAACATAGCCTCTATCATCTACGCCATTTTCTCTCATCTCCTATATTTCTATTATGTAATACCACATAATAATTTTAAAGGAATGTAATAGAACTATGTCTGTGGACAAACATGATTTTGCTATGATATCAACATCTTTTTTAAAACTACAGTGACACAGATCTTTATCTAAGTGAGAAGAAAACATGGAAGAAGTGGTTTTAGGAGAAGTAAACTGAGATAGGGTTTTGGGTAACAATGAAGAAAGGAGAGGAGAATAGAAAATAAGCAAATATGAAAACAAAGAAATAAAGATTACATTAAAAAGAAATGCAGGTTTTTAAAATTTATTGTTTGGATGGGCACATTTCAAAAAAAATTAAAAGAAATCATCTATAAACCTGTAAGCTTATTCATGAAACAGTGTTTAAAGAAAAAAATAGAGGCGTATTGTAGAAATGTATATCATATTACTTAATTTAGTTTAAATGATACAAACACTGCATATGTGTGTATATGTGTATACATATTTGTCTCAGCAAATATAATGAAAAGAACAGGAAGCTGTTAATTTGAGAGGAAATTAGTAGAAATAATTTGTTTTATTTTTATACATTTTGTATTGCTTGTTATGGTATGGTATTCAGGACATGCTACCCCAAATATATGGTATATATGATACCTTGACATATTAAATATCTTAAACTGAAGGAGTTTGAGAAGAGAGCAGAAACAGGGAGGTCAATGACCTATGCCCCTCGCTCTTTTCCCCTGAAACAAGTCGTAAAACTCCCATGTGAAATGTACCCTACCTGTACCAGGAAGAAGAAGATGTTCTTATCACCAAAGACAGGAAATTTAGGGCCCAGAAGACTATATAAACAAATCACTTTAAAGTAACTCTTATCCCTTTACTACCCCTGATCTAAACTCCTTTGTTTTGTCAATTTTTCACAAATTTATTGTTTCTTTATTTAAAAGGTATAAAAGCTTTCTGCTCTGGTCACTTCTTCAGGTCTTCATTCTCTTGTGAAAGCTCCCACATACATGTAAAAATTCAATTAAATTTGTATGCTTTTCTCCTGTTAATTCTTCTTTATCAGTTTAATTTTGAGACTAAGCATCAAGAAAAGCTTTTCCATGCTCTACATTATATATATATTAAAATTAAGAATTAGGAAAAAAAATCTCAAAATATAACTGATATGATTACATAAAACATTTTAAATTACACAAATTTTCAAAAAAGCAGTAAAAAATGCAAGTAAATTATTTGCTGTAACTAAGAAAAAAAATTTAAATTCTTAATATTTAAGGAGTCAAATTCAACCAAAGAGACAGCAATAGATAAATCAGGAAAAACATCCATGAATGACTCAGAAAAGAAGAAATATCTAAATAAATGTATTAATTTACTAGAAATCAGAGTAATAAATATTATAATTGCAAAGTTATTACTTATTACCTTTCTAATTAGCAAAGATTCACTTAAAATATTAGTGAGAGCACAACATGAAAGACACTACAATATTCTGCTGATAGGAGTGTAAATTAGTAGATATTTTTGGAAGACATTTGGCAATTAATTTAAAGTAATATAAAATATTAATATGCTATGACCAAATAATTCTAACTTTAAAAATATATCTTAGAAAGGAAAACAAGATGCAAAAAAAGTGTGAAGTTGTTGAAGAATTATATAGCCCTTGTGTATAATTCTAAACACAAAATTTTAATACTAAGTTAATAGAAAGGAAATAATTTGTATTCAATAATAGAAAAGTATGCAACACTTAAAGTGGTACTTTACCATTTTTAATGACATGAAGAGATCCTTGTTATAAAAATTATAAATATATAAAATAAGGTAAAAATTTTGTGTATTTTGAATATAGTTATAAAGTATTGATTGCTGAAATAAAAACAATATCACTGGAGTTATAGATGGAATGTTCTTTTTTTAAACTATATATTCTATTTCTCATTATGAAAATTTATAGATTTTATAATCCAATATAAAATAATTTACAAAAGTAATGGAAAATAACTGCTTAGATAGATATTTGCTTTTTATGGTATTTACATATATTAATGTCATCTTTGAAATTACCCTAGTACTTTGATACAATTATTGTTGTTTTGTGAGTTTAGTAATTTATTATATATTGGATGCAACTGCACCCAAACCTCCCAGGTCAAAGTCCATGTTCTTTTTTTCTCTCACAATTCTTTGTGTATTGTTTGGGAAAGGGATTGACCCCTTGTATGTGTATTTTTTGCAATTAAAATCTTTATTCTGATAATTCTTCATCGGTTCAATTTTGAGACTAAGCATCAAGAAAAGCTTTTCCATGCTCTACATTATATATATTTTAAAATTAAGAATTAGGAAAAAAAATCTCAAAATATAACTGATATTATCTTGTTGTGATTATAGAATTACCACTCCTGAGAGTTACAAGCAGAATTGCCCTTGAAAGACAAAGACATTCACAATATCATTGATCCATGAATAAGGTAAGTTTTTTAAAAAAAGTTCTTGCTGGTTTAATGAAGAACTGATGAATTATTTTACAGTAGGGAAACATGGACATTAAGTGTCATTATAAATAAGAATTCAGAATTGTTCAACCTCAAAACAACTTTTTATGACTTTAGAAATTAATGGCTCTTAAGTCAAGGGCACTACACGAAATATAAAAACAGAATGTGTCTTTAAATAGGTAAGCTGTATAGCATGTGAATTATACCTCGATAATACTTTTTCAGAACAAAATGTGTAACTTATTTACCGGGTTAAAGAAACTTGACCTGGAAATAGAAATAAAGAAAAGAAGTAAAAAGAAAGATAAAAAATATGATGGTATAAATAAATTCTAATATAGCAGCCAGTGCAATAACATAAATTAAATCAATTAAAGGCAATATTTTTCAGATTAAATTTAAAAATTTAGTAATTTTTTTTATAAAAAAATATACTTTAAAAAAGACAAATAAAGGTTGAAACTAACTAAAAACAAAGTATGAGACCAATGTTGCGGGGAGCAACATGTTAGAAATCTTCTTACATTCCATTAAAATAAAATTAAGAACCAAAAATATCACACTTGGCAATGAATGATGCGATGTACAGGTCAAAAAGAAATATACCACTGTAAACATAACCTCACCATATGGCTCAAAATATATTGAGCAATTGATAGAACTATAGAAAAATATGTAGATTAGCATGTTTAGCTGAAAACCTTAATGCGTCTTTGCCAGAAGCTTGTAGAACAAGAAAAATAAAAGTAAGTTCAGAGAAGACTTCTGGATTTCTCTCCAACATGTAAAATACTTGGAAATTGTCACTGTTATTCTCACAAGAAAAAGCTGAACCAACTAAAGATCAATGACTTTTCTGAGACCCATTAGAAAACTGAGGTTGGAGGGTAAACTGTCACCACAAAATCTGGAGAGATAGGCAAATACGGGAGTCACAGCTGAGGTAAATTTATATGAAACAGAAACTTCTGGAGCCATAAACTAGTAGGAAAACTTAAATGTTAATTTCGATGAATTGCTGGAGGCTCAGTGTAGATTAGCATTAGAGTTGGAAACTCCTAGAAGGGTTCCAACATTTTAGAGGGTTTTCCCTCCATACATGTTACCAGATTTTCACATTGAGATATCAAGAAAGATTCTTTTTGCTCTGGCAGGGGAGAGCTGAGTCTGGCTGGGAGAGAGATTCCCATAACAGAGGCACAATTCTCCATGTGGAAAAGATTTAACAGCCTTATCCTATCAGGGAAGGAGTATTCCTAATATTCAAGCTCCCTATAACCTCTTGTCTCAATAAGGGGAGAGAAGCCAGACCAGTGAAGAAACACAACCGAAGGTCATAAACCCAAGACAAATGTCCACTAAAAGACTGAGATTTTGTCATGAGATTTTATGATAAGATAATCATGTGTCTATTTTTGCACCAATACAGCACAATTTTGATTACTTTAGTTGATTACTATAGTTTTGATTGCTATATTATTCAACTTCCTATAGTTGAATAATAGGAAGGCTTGAAATCAGGCAGTCCTACGTTTTCTTCAGTATTGTCTTGGATATTCTATATCTTTTTTGCCTTTCCGTTTTAACTTTAGAATTAGTTTGTCAAAGCTACAAAATAAATGGCATTTTAATTGAGATTGTTTTTAATCTATAGATAAGATTGGTAGAATTGTGCTAACAATATTGAGTCTCCCTATCCGTGAAAACAAAATGCTGCTCTATTTATTGGGCACTTTGATTTCTTTCATCAGAGTTTTGTAGTTTTCCACATATAAATCCTGTAAATATTTTGTTAAATTTATAGTCAAATTTTCATTTTTGGGGTCCTTTTGCTAATGACATTTCTATTTTAAGTTACATTTGTTTTGAATGCAAATGTATAGGAAAGCAATTAACTTTTGCATTTTATCCTAGTATCCTGTGAGTTTTCAATGCTCAGTTATTAGTTCAAGTAGTTTTTTGTTGTTTCTTTAGAATTTTCTACATGAACAATCATGTCATCTGTGAATAAAGACAGTTTTATTTCTTCCTTTTCAACTCAATCACATTTTATTTCCTTTACTTGTGTTTTTACACTAGTTAGGATTTCTACTAAGATTTGTGTAGGAGTGGTAAAAAAAAGAACACCCTTGTTCATCATCTTAAGGCAAAGCATTCAGTTTCTCACCATTGAGTTTTATGTTGGTTGTAGATTTTTTGTAGATGTTCCTTATTATGTTAAGAAATTGCCTGTCAATTCCTAGTTTGATGAGAATTTTTATCATGAATGAATATTTGATTTTATCAAATTTATTTACATCTATTGATATGATCATAATTTATTTTTCTGTAGTCTGTTGATATTTTCTAATGTTGAGTCAGCTTTGCATACCTGGAATAAATCTCACTTGATGGCGGCATACAATTATTTTTATATATTGTTGGATTCATCTTGCTAGTATTTTGTTGAGGATTTTTGCAATTGTGTTTATAAACCTAGATGAGATATAACTACAAACTATTACAATGATTAAAAATTTTTAAAATGACAATACGAATTGCTGGCATGGATACAGATCCACAGGAACTCTCATTCATTGTTGATAGGAATGCAAATAATGGGAATGAAAAATGGTACAGCCACTTTGAAAATTAGTTTAACTTTCTTACGAAGCTAAACATTGTCTTTTCACATGATCCAATAATCCCACTCCTAGATATTTATGTAATTGATTTAAAAATGTATAGCCACACAAATCCTGTACACTAATATTTATAGCGACTATATTTATAATTGCCTAGAAGCAACCAAATGTGCTTCAATAGGCGAAAGAATAAAAAAAACTATGATTCATCCACATAATACAATAGTATTCAGCGATAAAAAGAAGTTACAGAATAGTCATGGGGAGGTAAAGTATAACATAGAGAATATAGTCAATAATATTGTAAAAACTATGTATGATGTCAGATGGGTATTAGATTTATCAGGGTGTCACTTTGAAGTCTAATCACTGTGCTGTACACTTGAAACTAAGATATTATTGTTTGTCAACTATAATTGAAAAAATTTTTTTTAAAAGTTAGCTATCACACTGCCCAAACCAAAAACCATTAATGAATATAAAATACAAATTGTTTCCGTTCCATAAAGGAAGACTTGAATAAAGTTAATAGACAAATAACAGTATATGTTGTATATAAAACTAATGAAAGGGATGAAGAAATTCTGCAAATCAACATAAAAAAAAGGCACTTCAATCAAATAATTAGGCAATATATAAAAATATACAAAGAAACAATTTATATAAGAGGATACCTAAATGGCTAAGATGTTAATGAAATATCCAGTGTCATTAACAATAAGAAAATGTAAGTGAAACCAACAATATATTATTTATATTAGAAAGATTAATAATCTTCAGAGTTGGCAGTGATGTGTGACTACTAGAATTCTTTTACACTGCCAGTGGGAATGTGGACTGCTGCCTACATCAGACAATGTGGGGAAATACTCTGGTGATATTCACTGAGCTAAATACACACAGAACTAGCAAGCCAGTAATTCAACTCCTGTAGAATTTGATTCCTGTATAAACTTTATGGAATTTTTTCATAGATATATGAATAAAAAGTTTGAGGATATTTATAACGATGTTATCTGTGGTGGCAAATATTTGGAAGAGGAAACCTAGATATCCATCCTTGGGAGTTTGTGTGTAAAATGTAGTAGATGCATACCAGAATACTATGCAACAGTTAGAAGTAATATAAAACATGTAGATACAGAAATGGGTGGATCTTAAAAATCAACTGTTGAGTGAGAAAAAGTAAGAAACAGAATGCCATTATAAAATTTCATACACACAAAATAACAATTTATAGTTTGCAAGAATGCATAATTCGTACTATTTCATTTTGAGAATCTTGCACAACAGATCCAGAGCAAGTTGTAAGTGCTGATCTTTTATTGAAAGATACAATCTCAGAGAACACAGAAGGGAGGCAGAGAAGAATGGGATGCTACAGCTGAGTGATACATTGCTGTTCTGGCCACTGCTTTATGATGAGTTATAAAAAGACACAGCTTGTCTCTCATGTGTCTTGTGCATATGCTTAGCCATGTGAGATATTGCTAGACAGACAATATGGAAAATTGCATTTTAGAAGAGTCAGTAGGAGCTCAGAATGGTAAGAGAAGGTATTTTGCTCATCTCCTGATTCCATTGATCAGAATTCTCCCCACAGGGAAATAACTCTACTTCACTTTAAAAATGAGGAGGAAGTCAGCCCCTCAGAAAGTCAGACCCCATGCCTCATGCTGGCACTTTATGGTGTGGTGGGTGAATTGAAAAATCTCAAGCTTCAGGTGGAGATAACATATGGGTACACACAGACTCAGTGCTGAAGCAATGACTCAGGTGGAACAAGTGGGCAAGATTCTAGAAATAAGTGATCGAGAAGAGATATGTGTTATATCTGGCACACATACAAACAGAAATATACATATTAAACATATTAAAATGTTTGTCTATGCTAAGGGAAAAATCAAAGAATGGGAAATGTGGATAATAAATAAAAACACAAGGGAGTGCTGGAAACAAGGGTAATAATGGTTCATGAACCAGAATATAATTAATTTTACCATCTTCACGTACATTCAGAAATAAAGGGAAGTAAAATATATCTAGCAGATTATGTCACAGTCATCAGCAAATAAGTGAAATATGAAATCCCAAATGAAAAGACTCTTTACTTGTTAAATTATTGAACAAGCACAAGATTGTGTATTGTGGAAAAGTTTTTTTTTTTTCCTTTTTAATACAGAAAACTAAATATTGGTTTTGTTTAATTAAAAATATGAAGAGAATTATGTGAAAAAAGTAACATTTCCTATATTCAAATATTGTCAAGAGTACTGAGAAAGTCCAGGCAGGCTTAATAAGGGTCATGAATCTGAATAGAGAAAGATTATATACTAATGCCTTGCCCAAGGTGTTTAATTTAGAAAGGTATTGCTTATAAACCATAAATCTCTGAGTTCTTGAGTAAGCAAAAAGCTGTCTCTGTAAAAGAGAAATGCTTAATATTTGAGGGGACTGAATATTTACATCCTCTCAAAATTTCTATGTTGAAGTCCTAACTCGCAATGTGATAGTATTAGAAAGTGGGGCCTTTGAGAGGTTATTAGGTTTAGATGAGCTCACGAAGAGCCCCCATGATGGGATTAGTGCCCTTTTAAGAAGAGAGACACCAGAGCTTCCTCCCTCTGTAACGTGAGGCCACAAAGAGGATCTCTCCAAGAACCAGATGTACATGGATCTTGAACTACTCAACCTCCAAAACTATGAGAAACAAATTCCTGTTCTTTAAGCCATCCAGTCTGTGGTATATTGTTGTGACATCCAGATCAGACCAAGACAATTTATTAGGTCTCTTTTACCTGCAAATTAAAGAAACTCATCTCAAACAAGCTTTAGTTTAACAACAAAAGAATAGACCAGAGACATTTACTTACTTTGTAAGACATTCACAGTGCAATTAGTCTCATATGCAAATCCATAATCTTAAACAATATCAAGAATTTTGGGTCTGTCTTCATTTTTTTTTTTTCATTTTCTTGTCACAGCTTTTGTCATTGTTTTGACCTCTCTCTCCAGCTTTTCTTTATGGTCGGTGGCCAGCACTCTAAGTTTTTGTACACTCTATAGCATAACAAAAAAAATCAAAAGACAAAATTATACCTTGGTCTCAAGTTCAGGAAATTCCAGAGAAAAACTCTAAGTGACCAAACCTGGATCTCCACTTTGTAGCCAGGGATTTTAGGCATAGAACAACATGAAATGGGTCAGGAGTGGAAAAGCAAATTTTGAAAAGAAACTATCAGGAGGTAGAAAGAGAAGCTGGTTAGGTATAAAAAAAATAAAATTTCCTCATATTTTAATTAACAAATTTTAATTTGGAGGATTTTAGAATAAAAAAAGCAAAATTCCAGGGATTTCTTGAGATATCGCCAAAATCATGTTATTCTATAATGTTGTAACATTTTATATATATATGTCTTTAAAAAATGAGTAATCGTAACAATACAGAATGAATCATTTTTATGTGATGAAAAGTTTCTGTGAAAGCTTTTTTTTCTATTGAAATATATAATATGAAAAAACACACCACTTATTTTTTGTTAATAACCAGTAATTTTGGCAAGATTAAGAATTTCAATGTCATGAATGAGTAATCAATACCTGATGCAGATATTGCATAATAAAATATTTTAAAAGAAAGGAATATGATTATAAAATGCCCACTAAAAATCATTTTACAAATTGAAAAATAATACCATGAGAACACCATAAAAATTTATCATTCTTAAAATAAAATTTTAAAACATCTATTGTCATATCCTTGTGCTTTGAAAAAAAAAATAAGTATAATAAAATGCCTTCTAGTTTACAATGAAATTGTTTGAGTGTCTAAAATACCTTCATGCTAGGCATTAGGATACAGGTTATTTCATAGAAGCCTTTTTTCATTTAATGATTAAAATATTTTGTCTGCTTGCCTTGATTTTGGCCTTGGCTTTAATATTGATATTATTTTTTCCAATTCAGATTTTAGACTAGTTTTTATTTCATGTACACATCTTTCCTTTGCATCTCTTCTGCTAATGCATTTGAAAAGAAGAATAATCTGCAGCAAATATTCAAAACTAGAAAATGCTAATGAACATTTTTGTGTGATATTCAAATAATACAGTATTAATATGTTTTTAGCAAGGATAACATCATTACACATAATCATGTGTCAAAATTGACAATTTGAAGTTTATTTTGCTTCCAAACTTGTTATTTCTTAGAACACTATGTATAGGCTTAATATAAAGTATACTATGAATATGAACTTATTAATATGTATTTTATTTGCAAGAACAAAATGCACCACTGTTAGCAGCAGACAGAGCCACAATATATACTTATAATATGCCAATGGCTGCAAGTGAGAGCGAGTGATTACATTGTGACCACTTCTCTCCAACCAGCTCCTGTCCTGATTTTCAGAAATGTTGGCCATAACCTCTACTCCTCTTGCTAGCAATTTTTAAACTTTGTTTTCAACTTGACATGAATACTTTCAAAGCATTAACATTTCTATGTTGATAGTTTAGCTTTAATTCTCACAGAAGAATTCTAATATATTTTCTGATTTCTGATTGACTTTTCTCAGAATTCAGGATTAGGGAAAACATATAATTTTCCCACAAAATGCAGAGAAAGGATCCCCAGATGGATATACTAAATTCTCTTGAATCTTTTAAAAACCTCATCTCAGATAAAAAGCTTGATTCTGAAACGTGGAATGACTTTTGACATTTTGTGAAATTGTGTTCACAAAACAAACTAATAGTTGTTTCATTTTCCTTCATCTTCTCCTAGTAACCTATTCCTTCAATCCAATTGCACTGAGGGAAAGAGGTGGTATTTAAGGTGGCTTATGCTCAACAAATATATATAACAATGTATGTGTTTGATATTAATCTCTATTGAAAATTACCACTGATAAAATTATGTAAATTTGATAATTAATTTCTACAAGATATAAACTACAAGAGAAATAGAACTAAGAGCACATTTAAAAGTTATAAAATATCTATTAATGTCACCTTATATGTTTTCTTCCTCTTTTTTTAAATATTAGAAGTTGCCAGACCCTAAATGCCTTGACTAAAACAATTCTTACAGCCTGTTATGATATTACTTAATTTTTTTTTTCAGTTATTTAAATCAATCCTTCCTTCAAGCAGTAATTTCCATTTTGTTCAGCTCTTTGGGTATTATGACTTCTATGTTCGATTCCTGTCTGGCCTACCAAATGACACATATTCTGTGATAATCTCCTTACAAGTAAAAACCAAATAATTTTTTTTTAAAGGAACTCTTTCTTCCTTCTAAACTCAGATCTGGAGATCTTACAAGTAAAAACCAAATACGTTTTTTTTTAAAGGAGCTCTTTCTTCTTTCTAAACTCAGATCTGGAGATCTATAAGCCAAAATCAGGATGATTTCCTGGGTAACTAGGATTCCACAGAGAAAATTTTCTTGCTTTTACGTTCTTGATTTTCTTTCTTGATCAATAGTTAATTACTTTTAAAAATATTTTTTGGAGCATGGATATTCCCTATAGCCCAAATATTTTACAATTTTTATTTCATAGGTTAACGCCTATCCTTTCCTCTCATTGAGTTAAATTGGTATCCAGGACACAGGCTGAAGGCACACAATGCTATAGCAGAGTTAAAGGTGATATAATTAATCAACAAGCTATTGGGAAAGGTCAGTAATATTACAATTATTAAAAGTAAATTTTCTTTAGGGAACAGAAATAAAGATCCTCAATGAAAAACTAATGAGCTGAAGTTTGCACTTGTCTGTTTACACAATCCAGGTGGTGCCTGACCTTCGGAAAGTACACATTATATCAGATCCTGCATAGCAATTTTAATTTCATTGAATTATAGTGGAGCTGTGTTGCTGATTTGTGTACTTAGATTTATTAAAGTCCAGTATTTTGAGCATATTTTTTTCCTTCTGGTTCTGAAAATTTCAGGTGATCATAAATAATATTTAAAAAATAAACAAAAAAAAATGTTGAATTTGGTTCTTGATCTCCTTTTTCTAGAATTGTTATCTCAAACTAGTCACAAATAGCTGGAAAGGTCCACTATCATATGAGCCCAAAGTTGAAGAATAACTTATCTCTATCATCCTGAAATACAGAAGTTTTGGAGACTGAGTGCAAAGGATTGGAAAAGTGAATGGCATATTTCTGCATTATTATTCTTTGCTGTTTTTTTGGACCATATATTATAAAATTTTTTATCAACATTTACAGTGTGTAATATAATTTTTTCAAATATTACAACAAACTTTAATTTAAAATAAAATACTATAAAGCGAAAAAGTTTAGAATATATGTGAACACTCAATATAATCATACTGATAAGCATCTTATACACAAAACTGGATGAGGATATTGTTCTATCTCACCAATTCAGAGAGGACATTTTTCAATAAATTGTTCCTAAAGGTAGTACAGAATATTTAGAGACATGTTCTGTAAAAGACAAGATAAAATAGAGGAAAACACTTTTGTAATCACACTAGTAGTAGCAGAGAAATCAATCATTTTGAGCACAGGTCCCTCCCTATGTAAAACAACATAATGAATCTACATTTCTTCCTAAATTATAGGGTTTTATTAGAACCACTGAAAAACAGTGATCTCATAGGGATGGGGGAAAAAAAATGAAGCCTATGACTGAAAGTTGCCAGGCTGTAGCACAGGAAGGGGAAACCTTAGAATCCAGTGGATTCCTTAAATTGAGGGGACAAAGTTAAAACTCTAGTGAGAAAAAAATGCAGTTCACAGGACAAAGTACCAGAGAAGAAAGAGCTACACAGACAAAAAACTATATAGAGTACTCTTGGGTATTGAACAAAATATTAATCAGCCATTTTAGGAATGCGGCAAAATATTGATCAGTACATATGCCATATATGTGAGGAAAATATCAAGGTCAGGCAAAAAACCGCCCTAAAGGATTAGAGATCAGTACTTGTTGCTCAGAAAGTTCCCAACAGCCAGATGGAAAATGTAAAATTTATGGGACACCGGGTCAAACACTCGGAAGCATATCTGATTTAGTAGTAGGAAAAACTGAAATAGTAGTGATGCCTAATAAATCAGGTATGAAAGGAAAGAATTTCTTTCTAAGTAATTTTAGAACAAAGATTAAAAACAGTTAAAAGAATGTAAAAAGATCCTTACATAAAAGTTAAATATTTGATAACAGTAGCTCAAATGCAGGGAGGGCAGAAATGGAACTATATTTTTATATGTTTCTCATGCTATATGTGAAGTGAAATAATATCATTTGAAGATAAATTATAAGTTAGAAATGTATACTATAAATCCTAAAGCAAACACCAAAATGACAAAAAATTATAGCTATTAAGACAACAGAGGATATAGATGGAATCATAAAAAAATAGTGGATTGATCCAAGATGAGGTTGAAAAGAAAAGGGGGTAAAAGAACAGATTTATCCATAGAAACAGTCAAAAGATAGATTTCAGTATAAAAATATCAGTAACCATATTAAATGTGATTGATCTAAATATCCAAATTAAAGGCAGATATTAACATATTGTATATAAAAAAAAGCAAGACCTTATGATATATCAACTACAAGAAACACTTAAAATATGAAAACACAAATACTTTAAAAGCAACAGGATAGAAAAAGATATACCATGCTATCACCAACCAAAGAAAGTAGAGCGACTATATTAATATCAGACAAAGTAGATTTCAGAATAAAGAATATTACCAAAGATTAAAAAAATTGATAATAATAATGAGGTATATCCACCAAGAGAACATAATCCTAGAATTATGTACCTAATAAGACCTTCAAAATACATTTTAAAAATGATAAAATTTCAAGTAGACAAATCCACAATTAAGAGTTAGAGATTTCAATATCCCTTTCTCAAAAACTGGTAAAACAAGTAACCAATAAGTTCAGCAGGTAATTAGAAAACTTTATAAAATATCTAATAACTTTATCTAATTGAAATTTATAGAACAGTCCAACCTAAAACACAAGACTGCACATTTTTTCAGATATCTTTGGAACATTTACTATAATAGACCATATTTTAGACCATAAAATGAGTCTCAATGAATGTAAAAGATTGAAAGTCAAAGTATCTTCTCTCACCACAATAAAATTGCATTGGACAGATTTAACAAAAATATCTCTATAAACTCCCCCAATATTTGAAAACCAAATAACACACTTAAAATAACCTATGGGTCAAGGAAGAAAGAAAATGGAGGTTAGAACATATTTTCTGCTGAATGACAATGAAATCAGAACATATCAAAATTTGTGGAATGCTACTAACGCAGTAGTTGGGTGAAATTTCTGGTACTAAATGCTATTATTTTAGCATTTTTATATTATTAGGGGAAAGAAAGTAGGGGGAGGGCAAAGTTGATAAAGGGGGTCAAATGTATGGTAATGGAAGGAAACTAAACTTTGAAGGGGAATTGCACGATAGAGTATATGTTGAATTATAATCTTGTACACCTGAAAATTATGTTATTAACCAATGCTACTACCTGAATAATTAAATTAAAAAAAAAAAAGAAAGGGCTTTCCTTCACTTTAAGACATTAGAAAAAGAACAAATTAAATGTGAAATAAATAAAATAATAATAATAAAAATCAGACTGGAAATCAAGGAAGTAGAGGCACAATAGAGAACATCAATAAAGCTGAAAGCTGGATCTTTGATATGATATATAAAATTGATAAGCTTCTAGCCTGTGTGATTAGAAAACAAACAAAATGATAAGATACCAACTTGAAGAATGAAAGAGCTGATAACATTGCAGATTCCACAGATATTAAAAGGAAAATAAGAAAATATTATGAACAACTCTATGTCAATAAATTCATCAATTTAGATGAAATGAATACATTCCTTGAGAAATACCAATTACCAAAGCTCTTTTAAGTATAAATAAATAATCTGAATGGCCCTCTCTCTCTCTGTTAAACAAATTGAATTTGTAGTTGAAAATTCACTACAAAATAAATTACAAACATAGCTGAATTCTACCAAACATTAAGCAAAAAAATAATACTAATTCTATGCAAACTCTTACTGAAAATTAAATAGGAGGAAATACTTTGCAACTCATTTTGTATGGCCAACATTACTTTGATACCAAATTCAGATGACAACTTCATAAGGACAGAACATGGAATATTATTATTAATAAATGTAGCTTAAAATTTTAAACAAAATTTATAAAATCAAACCTATAAAATGTTTAATTTTATAAAATAGGTAATACAGGAACACAGTGGTTGGCGGAATTTTTTCTCATCTCAACTCTTCAGAAGAAATACATTCCTGCCAACATTTTTATTTTAGGGTTTCTGACCTTCAATGAATTTGTGCCAAGTCGTTACAGCAGCAATAGGAAATTAATACAATGACTAAGTTGTTTACTCCAGAATGTAACTGTTTAATATCTGAAAATCATTCAGTATAATTTACCACATTAGAAACTAAAAGAGTAAATCACATTATTATCTCAGTAGAGTTAAAGCATTAGCCAATGTCCAACATTTATTCTTGATAAAAATTCTTAGCCAAGTAGGAATAGAAGAGAACTTCTTTAATCTGATAAGGAACATATACAAAAAAATTTACAGAAACATTATACTTAATGATGAAAAACAGGTCTTTCCCTCTAAGATCAGAGTCAAGACAAGGATATTTTCTCTTAAGACTTCTGCTAAACACTGTACTAGATATTTTACCAAGTGCAATAAAGCAAAGAAAATAAATAATAGCATTCGGTTTGGAAAGGAAGATGAAAAATAGTTTTTATTAATAAATGACAAGATTGGTTATGTAGAAAATAGAATGTAATTTATAGCTAAAGCTAATAGAACTAATAAGTGAATTTAGCAAAATTGCAAAATACAAGATAAATATATAAAAATCTATATGCTTAAACTGAACAGTAAGAAATTGAAATAAAAAATACCATTTACAGTATGATCCAGTTTATGAAATTCTTAGGATGAACTATGACTAAATATTTACAAGACATTGAAAATATTAAACATTAGTAAAATAAATTTTAAAATGTCTAATAAAAATTGAGACCTATATTTTTTTCTCATGGCACAGAACAATTGATCTATAGATTTAATGTTATCCCAATCAAAATCTTGGCAGAATTTTTTTTATAAATTGACATAATTATTCTAAAATCCATATGAAAACGCAAAGGACTGAGAATAACTAAAGTAAATTTCAAGAAAAAGAGCAAAGTTGGAGGACTAACATTACCTAATTTCAAAACTTATTTTAAAGTTACAGTAAAAGAAAAGTTTGTAATGGTTTAGTCATAGAGATTAATAAAACAGAAAAGAGAATCCAGACATAGACTCACACCTACGTTGACAACTGATTTTTTTAATTAAGTTTTTTGGAGTAACATTGGTTAGTACAATTACATAATTTTCAGATGTACATTATCATTTGACATCTGTATATTCTACTGTGTGTTTACCACCCAAAGTCCAGTTTCCTTCAGCTACCATATATTTGATCCCTTTTACCCACTCACCCTCCCCCTACTCCTCTATATTTGACTCCCTTTAACCATCTACTTACCCCCACCTCCCATGTCCATGAGTCCCTGTTTGTTTGTTCTGTTCTGCTTTTAGGTTTACATCCCACATATAAGTGATATCATGTGATTTTCAGCTTGTTCTGTCTGGTTTATTTCACTTAGCATGATTATGTCGAGGTCCATCCATGTTGTCGCAAATGGCAGTATTTCATCTCTTCTTGTGGCTGAGTAATATTCCATTGTATATATGTACCACAGCTTCTTTAGCCAATCGTCTATTGTAGGACACTTCAATTGCTTCCATGTCCTGGCCACTGTGAATAATGCTGCTATGAACATCGGTGTGCAAATATCTTTTCAGATATGACAACCGATTTTTGAGGAAAGTACAAATGTGATTATGTGGAGAAAAGACAGTCTATTTTAACAAATAGTGCTAGAATAATTGAAAAACCATATGCAAATTACTAAACTTTAAACCAAAATTTATACTACATACAAAAATTAACTCAAATTCAGCATTTATCTAATAGAAGTTCTAGAATATGCAAACTGAAGAAATGCCAGTGAAGAGATAATACTTGAGAACTCTTCAGAATTCAATTTTTATGAATAGCATAAAAACAAACAAAAACAATAACAAAGAAACCATCCAGGAACAAACTGGATAAGTAAAAACAAGTCCAATCCTGTTTTTAAAAAACAAGATTCATCATGGTGAAATAGAGAACATCAATAGAGAGAAGAAAACTTAGACAAAAGACAGAAACAGAGTAAATGACACAAGCCACAGACTAACAGAAGATGTCTTCTCAGGAACAAGACTTCAGAAGAAAAAAGTGATATTTTCAGAGTTCTGTGAGATATAAGCAATATTGAGCTGAAATATCTTTCAAGAGATGGTGACAAAAACTTTTTCAAATATACAAATAATAAAAGTCAGAAGAAATCTGAACTAAGAAGGAAGGTGAGGCATTCAAGAAACAGTAGTGAATATGGAAATCAATACATTGTTGACAAATTTAATCATCAGTTATTAAATAACAAATTTATGTGTTTACAATAAAAATCATAGACCCAAAATCCAATAACGTTAAAGAGATGGAAGCTTTTGGTTTAATGGCTAACTCATGCTGATATCATTATTATCTTTGAAAGAAGAAAAGAAGTTCTGAATAATTTTAGTTAGAAAATTTAGATTAAAATTTATATTGAAATTTTAAGAATAGCATTAAAAGAATAAAAATCAACCAATAATTTTCTTTGCTATAGAGTAAAACAAAGATTTTTTTTTTTCAGTTAGTACTAGATTCATGTGAATATGAGGGAAAAAATAACAGTAATTTATGAAAAATATAGCTTAATTTTTGCTATCTAAAGTAGATTTAAGTGCAATCAGTAGAAATTTAGTACTTGGTTCCTTCATGATTATCTGTTTGACCTTTCTAGCCCAGGATTTCTTCTTTACGCTCATATCAAAATCTATGATGGCTGCTTTGAATTTGAGGCCAGAAGAAGAAAAGGTAAAATGTCAAGAGAACACTTTTCTGGACAAGTCAGCTTTATTTAAGTTTATGTACAAGCCTCATACAACATTTCTGCTTATATATCATTGCCCAGAACTTGGCAATGCTCACTCATGTTTGCAAAGGAGGCAAGAGAAGGTAATATTTAATTCTGGGTGAGTAACAAAATGTGTATGTAGCTAACAATTGGTGAAACAGGAGTGGGCTTTATGGACCTCCAAGAAATCAAGGTCAGTTGATTATATAAACCTGATCTCTCAAATGAAAAATTTTTTTATATTTTAAAAAAATTTTTATTTTATTATTAGTTTCAAGTATATAGTACATTGGATAGACATTTATATAATTTATAAAATGATTGGTTTTTTCCCCCTAATTGCTTTTTCTCTCCTCTGGCTCTCCACCGAGCCATTATGCTTTTTCTCTCCTCTGGCTCTCCACCGAGCCATTACTTTAGTGTTAACTGCATTCCCTATGCTGTGCTCCCCATCCCTTTGACCGTCTATCAACTACTAATTTGTACTTCTTTAACTCCTCACCCCTTTCTCCCAGCCCTTCAACCTCCCTCCCCTCTGGCCATCATCAGATTGTCCTCTATATTTGTGAGTCTGTTTTTGATTAGTTTGCTATTTTTATTCCCTAGATTCTGAACATAAGGAAAATCACATGGTATTTATCTTTCTCTGTTTAACTTATTTCACTCAGCATAATAACCTCTTGGTCCATCCATGTTGTTGTGAATGGTAAGATTTCATTTTTTTAATAGCTGAGTAATATTTCATTGTATATATGAGTCATAACTTCTTTATTTAATTATCTGTTGATAGGCATTTAGATTGCTTCCATATCTTGGCTATCGTAAATAGAGCTGCAGTGAACATAAGGATGCATAGATATTCACAAACTATTGTTTTGGTTGTCTTTGGAGAAATACCCAGAAGTGCAATTTCTGGGTTAAAAGGTATATCCATTTTTAATTTTTTGAGACTAAAATTTTTAATGTCCTTCTTCTGGGTATATATCCCAAGTTTGGTTCAAAATCGAAAGGTAATATGGAATGAAAAAGAAGTCAAAAGATTATTTCTTTTGGATTAGAGAAAAAAATGCTTTGCATTACCTTATTCAGTTATTCATCAATAGTAGGCATTCGGTTAATATTTGATGAATGATTTCCCATATAATAAATTCTTATTGAGCACCGAGAATTTCATCAGTGTCAATTATGATAGACACGCTATTGTGCAAACGCCTTCCCTTAGGACGCTCTAACATGTTGCAAAAGATTTGGAAGATACAAAATATTTTTCTGGTAAATAAAGTTTTTCTATTTGAAACAATTCAAGGGAAACTAGTATAGTTGGTTAAATGAAAAGTACCATATTTACATTTCTCATTCTCTTTCTACTTCTTCTCGAAAGCAAAATGATATGCAAATTCAGTTTGAATAGTATTAATTAGGCTACAATGTGCCATTTCCCTGATAAACTTAAACTGGTTCAGAGAACATAAAATCCACAAGATATATTTTTAAAAATCTAATAGTATTCTTTATTCCTTGGTTTGCAAATCTTCCTGACTTAGAAGTGGTACCTCTCACAATTCCCCAGACCCTACAGACAAATCTTAGGAATTCAGTTCAGAAGAAATACAGTCTAGTACATATATTTTCCTTTCAACCAGAGGATTTCTGAGCGAGTCTCAGAGGGATTTGTTGTAATACACTGTTCCTCTTGGGTAGATCAGTTGTGTAAAAAATATTTCAAAGGAACTACAGTAAACAGCTGAGAATACATGAGCAGCAAAGACTTCAGTGATAGAATTCTATCCAATAAACAAGAATTACTTAAATGTAAAAAATATATATATTACAAACTCTATTGAATTGGACCATTGACAACCCAAAGATTATTCAATAAAAGTCATCTAAAATGACTTTTTATTAAACTTTTTTTATTTCAAAGAGTTTTTTTAAGCAAATCAGTATTTTTCTTATCTGTCTTTCCTAACACATACACCTTGATATTTCAAAGCAACAGGGATAATTTTGAAACATCACTAAATATTACAAGATACCAACCTATTTTAAGTGATTTCTTTTGCTCATTTCACATTTCTGACTTGGTGTAGTTTATAAAAAAGAAGTCAGCATTTGGACCTAAGAAGATGTGAGACTGTCAGTAATTAAGATACTACTTTCAGTTTCAAACTCACTCTTGGTGATGCTGAGTCAAGGACTTTCCCATCCACATTTCAGTTTTTCCAGCAGCTGTCTTTTAGGTCCTGCCAATAAGGAGCCCTAGAGAGAGTCTTGAAAGCACAAAGAGAGAGGATAAACTTCTTCTTATCCACTACCTTTAGCTGTTTTTTAATTTGTTTATTTTTGTTTATGTTATTTTGTTTTTTGGCTAATTTTTTTTTTTGTTTTGTTCTGGTGTCATTTCAGCAATAATTTTTTACTCTAACAAGGACAATTTGTTCATAGCAGCAAATCCAGTTTGTAATATATATATATTACATATATGTAATATTTACATATATATTACAAACTGGAATATATATATATATGTACTTTTTTATATATATATATATATACTTTTACAAAAGTATATATATATATAAACTTTTTTGCTTTTAACAATAATTGTAGAACCAGCCTCATGACAGTGCCAGCAAATCAGCACCCGCCAACTGATGCCCCCTCCTCAGAGGTCTATCCCCTCACCTCTGTGACTCCTCTCTGAGCTAAGAAACAGCAGAACCTGCTATGCAGAACCTATTCCTTAAAATGTTTTACCTGTCAGGAATTCTCCACCAAGTTTCTAAATTTTAATAATTCCAACATCCTTCCTATTCCTCCAGTACTAAGGATTGTAGCTGCTTCCTGCAATTAATTATATGAAAACTTAGTGTTCCTTTTGAATTTTCAGGTTTTCAATGTCTAGTCAATAATTATTTATCTTAAATTCTCTCTTAAAACAACCAGTGTGGTTTCTTTCTTATGACTATACTCTAGTTAATACACTTTAGTTAATACACTTTGTGATCCTCAAACTTAGAATAATTGCAATATTTATGGGAGCAGGATCTTTTCATTTAGATATTAAGGTGATGTCTAAGACTAGTTCGGTGTCTAAGACACTTATTTGGTATCTACTAGATGTAAATATATTGTGCTAAGAACTGCAAGGACTGTAGAGAATTATTACCTATAACTTCACCTGCAAGTATTTAGGTGATTTTAAATTATGGAACTTGAATATGTATATAATACTTATAACACATTAAATATTTTGTATTATACAGAATGAGCTTTAGAAAAGCTAGGGGGAAGGAAATCAATGTCTTTGGAAATCAGAAGACATCTGAAGAATTTTAATAGAGCATAAATGATAACAGGTGGAACTTAATAGGTATATTTATAAAGGAAATTGAGAATACGATTGATGGAGATTTGGAAAGATGAAAGAAAAGAACATGAATAGGGCAGAATATCAGAAGAGTTCAGAGCATGCATGCATCAATATTTGGCACAAATATATGGTTTGTAAAATATAGCAGTGGTAGATAAAACTCACAGGGAAGACTGGGATGAGATAGTAGAAAATCTTCAATGACTATTTAAGGATTTGAAGTCTTCTTGTCCAGGTGACAAAGAATAATTAAATTTCTGAAGATAACTGGTGGCTAAAGAAGACTAACCTAAGACATGTTCAGAACTGATTTGAGAGAAGACTATAAAGAATGGAAAAACATTTATTAATATGAATACATAGCCTAATATTTCTTTCTCAAACTGAAAAACCCATATCATGGAAGTTCTCAGGACTTATTAAGGAATTGTGTGGTCTGAGCACACAATTGGGAATGAAAGTAATATTTACTGTAATGGGAATACATGAAGAATGAATGTATACATATCAGGAGAATCAAGGGCTCATTTTTGGACCCGAATTGTCTATTTAACATCCAAGTGGAATTGTTGAACACATGTTTATACAAAAGAATATGGAGTTCAGATAAGTAGGTAAAGATAGAATTATACACTTTTGAACCATCCTCAGATAGATGGTACTTAAGACCATTAGGCTAAATAAGAACACTTAAGAAATAAGTGTACATGGAGAAATGAGACCTGAGGACTGAACCCAAGTACACTCAAACATTTAGAGACTGAGACGAAGAGGATTTCCAAAGAAGACTAAGAATGGGCTGCCAATGAATTAACAAACCTAAGAAAGTGTGATATTCTGGAGTCAAGACAAGAATTTTTTTTCAGAAACTATAAATTGAATAACTGTGTCAAATGACATTGAGACCTACCCAGATGTGAACTGTAAGATGATCATAATTTAAATGTAATTAATGTGTTAAAGAAATACCTTTGTCCTGAAGAAAATACCAGATGAAAGTAGTTAATTCTCATTTTGCACAGATTCCATATTTGTGAATTCACCTACTCACTATCATTTATTTTGCCACTCCAATACCAACATTCATGGCACTTTAGCAGTCATTCATGGACATGTGCAGAATGACAAAAAAAATTGAGTTACCTAATGTACACTTTTCCAGCTGAGGTTAACAAGATGATGCACTGATTTCCTTTCAGATCTCATTTCAGAGTGTACTTTTGAAGTCTTTTTAATGCCACATTTTTCAATAATAGTGCTTTGTGTTGGTGATTTAGCTGTTTAAAGTGGCCACCCAAAATAATCCTGAAATGCTCTCTAATATTCAGAAGTACAGAAGGTTGTGATGTGCCTTATAGAGAAAATGCATGTTACATAAGCTTTATTCAGGCATGAGAATTAATGTTGTATGCTGTGAGTTCAATATTAACAAATCACTGATCTATATTAAATAAGATGCCTTTGCATAGAAACACATATACAACAAGGTGATATAGTGATCAACTGATGGAAATATTGTGGCCAGAGGCACATAGGAAACTAAACCTATATTTTCACTAGGAAAAATGACTCAATATTTGTGAAGTTAGTGTTGATGGCAATTTTGTAGAAAATAACTATCATGAATAATAATAATTAACTATCTGTATGTACACAGGGCATGATGAATGCTAAGAAAGGTAGACATGTGGTTATTTTCAAAAAAATTTTCTTCATCTTTAAATATTAGGAAATAATTGACTATTTAAAACAAAAATAGAAACATTATATCATGGAGTTTATAGCATAAATACAACTAAAATACATAATAAAATGGAACAATGACCAAGAGAGGGAAATGGAAATATAATATAATATTTCCATAAGGTTTGCATGCCATAGATATAGTAGAATAACAATATTTGAAGGTAGATTGTGATAAATTAAAACTATATACTCTAACCATTGAAGCCTTCATTAAAAAAATTAGTGAACAAAATGGTAGAACTAATAAACGTACAATAGAGTAGGTAAAAATGAAAACATAAAATTTATTGATCCAAAAAAGGAACTAAAATTAAAGAGATCAAAGAACATATGGGACTAATAGAAAAATAACAATATGAAAGATTTAAATTCAACTATAACAATAAAAATATTAAGTTAAATTGAATTAAAAGACAAAATTGATCATATTGATTAATTATATACTGTCAACAAGAATCCAACTTTAATTATAAAATTACAGATAGATTTAAAGGAAAAAGACAAATAAAAGCATATACCATGCTTATAATTACTAAGTAAAATTAGAGTGGCTATTTTAATATCAGAAAAAGTTGATTTCAGAACAAAGACTTTTCCAAGGAATAAAGAGGGTCATTTTATAATAAATAAGGATTGATTCATAAAGAGAATATAATGATCTTAAATGTTTATGCAACTAATAACGTAGATTCAATATATATAAAATGCAAAACCTGATAGAACACCAAGGAGAAATATATGAATATGTAACATCTTTTTCTCAATAATTTATAGAATACCATCAAACAAGTTGGCCTAACTGATATTAATGGAACACTTAACTCCCAAACAGCAGAATATACATTTTTTCAAGGTACATGGAATATTTACCAAAATAGACTATATTTAAAGATATAAAACATGTCCTTATAAATTTAAAATGATTGATATCATAGAAAGTATATTTTCAGAGTGTAAAAATTAAAAATGAATAACACAAAGATATACAGAAAAACTTTAGATATTTGGAAATTGTAAACACATCTTTAAATAATTTGTGCATCAAAGATAAATCATAAAGAAAATTGGAAAGCATTTCGAACTGATAGAAAATTAAAACATGGAATGTCAAACATTTTGTGATGCAATTAAAGTAGTAGAGAGAACTTTACGTCATTAAATACATATGATAAAAGTAGAACTATTTAAAAGAAATTATGTAAATACTCTTTCTAAGAAAAAATAAAAAATAAAAAGTAAACAGAAGAAAATAATGGTTATAAAGATCGAACTCAATGAATTAAAAGAAGTCAATAGAATAAATCAGTAAAACTAAAAGATGGTTATTTGAGAAGATCAATAATACTAATAAACCTACGAGACTATTCATATAAAAAAGAGAAAAAATAAAAATTACTGATATCATGAATAAGACACATGACATAGCTATGAATCATATAAATACTAAAACACCATTTTATACTAACAAAATTAGTATAAAATAATTTTATACTAATAAATTTGACAAATTAAATAGAATGTACAAAATTCTTCCAAGACACATGTCACTTAAGAGGAATTAGAAAACCTGAATAGCCTGTATCTATTAAAGAAATAGAATTTGCAGTTAAAAATCTTCCCACAAAGAAATCTCCATCCCCAAAAAGTCTTTACTAGTGAGTTCTACTAAACATGTAATAATACAATAATAGGAAATTTTTACAAAGTTTTTCAGAAAATTAAAGGAGGAATATTTCTCATTTTATGAGGCTAACATTACCTTGATATCAAATCCAGAGAAAGACTTTGCATTTCAATTTACAGAATAATAACCTTTATGAACATAGACCCAGAAATTCTTAATAAAATTTTAGCAAACCAAATCAAACAGAATGTAAAAAGAAACATACAATACGACCAGTGGAATTTGTCACAGTAATATAAGTTTGGTTTAACAATCTAAAGTCTATCAATATAAACTTGTTATCAAAGTAAAAAAAAACTTAATCATCGTAATTAAGATGCTGAAGAAAAATATCACGAAATTTAGTGTTTATTGTAGAAACAGAAGGGAATTTCTTCAACATTATGAAGGCCATTTTGAAAATTCTACAGCTAACATCATATCTCCTGTTGAAAATACAAATACTTCCCACCAATATTAAAGGCAAATCAAAAATATCTGCTCTCACTACCTTTATTCAACATTGAATTGATGATTTTAAGCAGTGTAATACTGCAAGAAAAATAAAACATATGCAGATTGAAAAGAAAAATGAATGTATTTGCAGGAAATCTGATCATTTGAGCAAATAAATTACTTCAGCTTTATCAGTAAAAGGGCAAGAGTTTTCTCTTTGCAATTGGTTGGAATGAATGAGTTTCAGGAAGTACAACTGTAAAAAACAAAAAGACTATCAAAAAATGATAAAATTTTACAATTATAAGAATTTAGACAAATGCTACTCAAACAAATGAGTTTAGAAAAGTTTCAGAATACAAGATAAATATACAAAAATAAATTTTATTTCACTTAGCTAGAAATAATCAGAAGTTGAAATGAAAAGAACTATTACTTTTATAATAGCACCATAAAATATGAACTATCTACATAGTATTTACATTGTATTACATTGTATTACATTGTATTAGGTATTATAAGTAATAGAGATAATTTAAAGTGTATGGGAAGATGTATGTACAAATACTATGCCATTTTATAAGGGACTTGAGCATTTGAGGATTTTGGTATGTGTGGACATCCTGGAACCAATAAATATATTATGGATATTATATAAAATATAGCTATATTATATGCATTATATTTTATATAGTATATAAGGTATAACACATTATATATATTTTACATAGTGTATTATATAATACACATTATATGTAAGCATTATATAATATATGTCATACATTATGTATATGTATATATGTAATGCCTTTGAGATCTGTTATGAATACAATTATTAGAATGCATTAGATGGCATTGTGAAAGTTCTTTTATACCATAAGTTTCTATATAAACTGAAAGTGGTACTAGTCTGACCTTTACTTCTGTATTCTTTAAATCTATGTTAATTAATAATATATTCTAAGAATATAGCTAAATATTTGAAGGTGATTGTCAGGTTTCATCATTTTTTGATTGTTCTGTTGCTTTTTATGATCTTGCTGCTTGAATCTCATTCATTCTGTCCAACTACAATGAGATAGCTCTTGCACTATCACTGATACAGCTGAAGTAATTCATATTTCTGTGGATATATTTCAATTGACTTTCTGATGGACCATTCTGATAGTCCATTTCCATCTGTTTTATCTGTTCTTACAATACCACCCTCTTTATTACTTTTCTCTAACCACAGCTCTTCTAGTCTTCATTTCTAACACCCTCTTTCTCCTAAGAACTTTTCTTGGAGAAAAGTCGCCCATCTCCTTGTCACTCATCTCCCATGCGCCCTTATTTCCTGGTGGTTTTGTTTTTTGTTTTTTGTTTTTTTGTCTGTTGGTCTACTAAAATCTTTTATTTTTCTATTATAATTGAAGAAAAATATTTAAGATTTAGTGTCCAATTAGATAATTTACTTTTAAGGAAGGTATTAAATGCTTATATTTATGATCAGAAGACCACAAAGCAATTTCCATCTCTCCTGGAACAATCAAATTTACACCAGAGTTATTACCCAGTACAGCTCCTGAGAAAAGGAAAATGACAAGGCATTGCATTTGATGACACACTGCCAGTGTCTTCTGTCAACAAGAATGACTGTCCTCACTTAAGCCTCTTGCTGTCCTCAGCATCAGAGAGTTTTTATTTTTCTACATTTGGAGATTTTACATTTGTCAGTTGTAAGAGTTCATGACCTGTCTCCTCTCTCCTCTGATTATTATTGGCAGGCCACTCATCTCTAGTGGTTGCTCTGCCAACGTGAAAAACAATAGATTAACAGCTTTCCAGGAATATCTCTCAGACATAATTAATTCCTGCATTTGGTTTTTACGCCTCATGTATCAGTGACCTCTCTACCTGCTAAATTTCTGTTCGAACAGGCTTGGAAGGAACCCGAGATTCACCTCCCTATTTCAGTACAACTAAATTATGTACTTCTCTCTGCAGTCAGAAGTGGGGGTTTGTATTACATTTTTTCTCAAAAGAATTTTTTGAATAAAGAAAGAGGGAGAAAGAGACAGAATGAGAGAGAGAGAGAGGAGAGAGAGAGAGAGAGAGAAAGATACCATAAGCACTATTTGGATTTCAATGTGTTATCATTCAGATTTTATTAACTCATTCTGTATCACAGGAAAGCCATTTCAATAAATCAGGAAGTAATGATCTGGATAAGAGAGAAAACTAAATCTTCTCTTGTGAGAATAATTCATAGATATAAATACTTTTAGGTTTGATATCTGTATTAACCGAGAGTTTGCCAAACTTCTGTAATAAATAACCCTAGAAACCTCAGTGGTTTAATAAAAAAAAAAATCTGACTCAAAGTGCAGTGCAGATGCTTGTGTTTGAGGGGATCTCCTGGGAGATTCTTCTCTATGTGGGGACAATCTAGAATCCAGGCTTTCTTCTGCCTTGTGCAGTCACAACCTTTCAAGATCTCGTCTGTATTCTCTGTATTTGATTGGCTAATGAACAATAAAAGGAAAGTGGAGAATCTCAAGGGTGATATAGTGTAGACCTCAAGTGGCATTCAAACCTTTCCTCATATTCCGTGGGCACTAACTAGTTACCAGCTCAAATGACACAAGGAGGCTAGGAAACTTGTCTTCTTACATATCCATAGCATTTATGGGCATTATCTCTACCACAGTTGCATTTCATTTCTCATCACTATGTGCATGCCATCATTGCTTCATGGGTAAAGACCTGGCTTCTAGTTTCCTTATTCCATTAATTAGCTGGGAGAAAGTTCAGTCTCTAGAGCTTTCTGGGTCCCAATTTCCTTTAAGGAAATGGAAATAAAAATAACAATCTTAAAGAGGGATTGTGTGGATCAAATATAAGGATAAGTAGGGAAGTGCTTCAGATGGAAGCACTATTGATGTAATAGATTGCTATTAATGTGTTCATCAATTTGTGTGGGGGAGAAATAACAAATCAAATAATGTCTCAAGACTCATGAAGAAGCCAGTCACCTTCTCATCAAAATATTAGAGAGAGTAGTTCCATTATATCCCCTACAATTACTCTAAAAGCCATGCATTATAAAATATCTAATATATACCAAAGGTAAGAAGGCAGCAAGAAGTCATTAGATTAATTTGAGAAAGGAATTGATCTTCTATGCCTTTCCTTTTTTAATTCTACTATACATTTCTTCAAAGGCTCTTAATAGAACAGTGTACAAATATGGGATATTTCTAATTTTTTAAAGTAAATATGATCAACTGAGTTTTGTCAATTCTCCACCTTTCCATGCTCTAGGGCATGGAAAAAAGATACGGGATAGAAGGAGGAAACAAAATAAAAGATTATTAGTGCTGCCCATATCAGTGTTTGCTTTCTCTAAGATTTTTAGTACAGTCCAGTGATTTGTGGTCTGATCCATTTTGATGCTACATAACTTGAGGCTCATTAATCAAACTCATTTATTTCTTAGCTTTCATTACTATCAGTTCCGGAAACTCTAAACAAACATTTAATGTACCAGTATGATTTCTTGGATGGCAGACGGGTATGTAACTGACTTTCTCTCCCTTTCTCTTGTCCTTCCCACATCCTGCAAAAGCTAAAACTCTGGTGAGACATGGAATTTCTCTCTTAGAAGACTGATCACTGTGATAGTGAATTTCTTAGCCCACCATCTCTTGGTTATTGTATTACTCCTTACTCTTTAGATTCTGCACGAGCGTTGGAGGGCCTAGAGAACACCTGGAGCAGATGCGGCCTGTGCATCTTTCTAGGCCGCTGGAATGACCATGAAAATTTTGAGCAGATTGCAGCTGGGCTCTGAGCTGGCAGCATTATGCATACTTTCCTCAGATGCACTCATTGCTTTGTCTCAAAAGGCAGCAGTATATGCACACCTGACCAGTATGCATAACTCAGCTATCATCTCCTTGCTAAAACTGTAACTCATGGCCTGTGGAAACTCATCAATACACTTCTCAACCATGTAGGTACTTAAGAGTAAGTAAACTGGTAGATTTTACTCATTCTCTTCTAGCAGCACAGCCATGCAATTTTTCTCTAAAGTCCTTCCCCTACATTCTAGTATAGTTGATGCCAGTGTGACTATGATGCTCAAATATCAGAGGTAAAATGCCTAATCCCCTACAACTTCATGCATGGAACTAATCAGAACAGACTGAAATAAACAAAGCCTAAAAGCAGAAATACTGATGAGAGAGTATTAAAAGTGCCTATGGGGAAAAAAAGTAGTAATTTGGATTAGGGTTCTGTCAGCAAGAATAGAGAAGTCCAATGTGGGACTTACTCATTTGACTGACATTTTGTGAACACTTAGTATTCACCAGGCACTTTGCTGGGTTCTAGAAATATAGCGATTAGAAGTTGAACACTGACTTTGCAGACCATATAGTCTACTGGCAGAAACAGATTTTAAATAAACATTTACTGTAAAATACAAAATAGCATATAATGAAATGAAAGTACAAGGCTGATAAAAATATATCATGGGAAACAAGATAGGTTAGGAACTTGGAATGAAAACAGAAGATGATGATGATGATGATGATGATGATGATGATAGCTTACATTAAATTATATAAGGTTTTGCTTTCAATTATTGAAATTCATTTAATATGCATATAGACCGTATATAAATCATCTTGGAATCTTATTAAAATGAGAATTCGGATACAGTGTAGTATGGGGTGGATCTATCACTGGTACTGGTCTGGGATAACTTATTGAATAGGAAGAGACTAGCTTATTCATAGAAATTCACTAATGTTGGTGTTATTATTATCTCTATTTTAAAGGGAGAGAAACGAAGAGGTCAAAGCTGTATCACTGGGCACATAGCTGATAAATGGGGGTGCAGAAGGCGAAGCCAGTTAGTATAGCTCTGGAGTTCACCTCTGCAGTTTTCAGAGTGTCATCTTCAATTTGGATTGAAAAGATGAGAAAGAATTAGCTGAGTGTGAGTGTGTGTGATGAGATTGTGTGGGAACATGGGATGAAGACAATTTCCCAAGAGGGAAGATAGAATATACATGGAGGGTCAACAGGAGATAGAGGGAAAACTTCAAGAAACATACATATTTAGAAGTGTTTTGGAAGAGGAATCAATAGCATATGAGGTACGAGTGTAGGAGTAGAGGGGGAAAGAGGCAGGCCCAAAGGAAGACTCTTAAGATTTTGAATTTAAATAACAGGATGGGATAATAAAACCATCAATTAAGATGGAAAAGACTAGAGAAGGCTGAAATTGGGTGTCAAGTAGAGGAAAGAGAAAGTAGGAGCACAGTTACAGATCAAAAGAAGGGGTTTACAGGTTAACCACCCTTGGTGGAGATATGGCTGCTTTCCAGGCACGTGTAAGAGGCAATTGAGCTGTGTACTGAGTACCATTTGGGACTTTCTGGAGATGCAATCGAATATTATTTCTTAAGCGAATAGTGAGAGGTTGAAGCACACAGTTTGGAAAAATGTGTCCCCTTAGGATTTCGACAGATCTACTATTATGTCTCATGTTTGTTTAACTTTACTGATATTGAAATCACTGTACTATTCAAAGGAAAAGGAGACTGAAGTAAAATGTTGAGGAGTGAGAGGGGAAGATGAATTTTTATCTTCACCAAGGAAATGAGCTCAGTCTTTCTTTTACATTCTGTCCCCAGGCTGTACTCTATAGGGCCTTTAGTCCAAGATTTAATCACTGTTAAGTACAGCCTTACAATCTGCCTCTAACATGCAAGCCGTGAAGGCCCATATTAATTCAAGACACCTTTCCCCATCTCCACCCAAATGCATACACACGTGGGGTATCAGGCTCACTTTATTATTTTTCTTTTTTCTCCTTTGTGGAAACTCAGTGATAAACTGCCCAAGCAATTGTTCTTTCCTGCAACCATAAGTACATAAAACTCTTACTTCCTCTCCTTAGAAATCAATTTCTTCTGCTTCCTATTAAATCCTCAAATTTGTTTCATGTTTTAAAGACAGAGAAATCATAATTCTGTGTGATTTACCAAGTCAAAGAACATATAAAGTATAATTACACAGTTATTCCAGCACCAAGAGAGAAAATCGGGAATCAAATGCCTACTGACCAGAAAGATGATTATGGATATGTTAGTCAAACTTATTAAATCCAGGACTAAAAGGACATCTTAGAATCTGCTGCCCACTCATGTCCAATTACTAGAAAAAATAAAAATATTTTAAGCAAATGCTGAACCTAGAATATTGGGTGTAACTGAAACACCTCTTTTCCATGCCCCCCTCCACCCCATGCACATTTTAGAAGTAGAATAATTGTGGGAATTATTCAGACAGAGCTACACATTTAAAATTAATCTTTTTTTGAAATTTGTTTGTCAAAACATCAATCTAAGTACTTGCTGCAAATCCAGGGTTTCTGAAGACATTCATTCAAAAAGCCTGAACCTTCTCCCCTAGTAGTTGTAGTTTGGTTAAAGTATATGTCTATGCAGTGATGATTAAAATGTAAGCATTCCATGTATGAACACACTTAAAATAAACAGGAAAAAGCTGGCCATTGCCTACAATAAAAGCAATACATCTGCAAATTTATTGCATAATTTTTCCCTAGAAACAACAATGTACAACAATGACGAGCAAGGCTGCTTTTCACAAACAAATTTATTTCTTCTGGTTGCTCTTCTATTGCTTTCAATAGGAAATGCCAGAATAACTGTGATTTAAAAATGCTGTCAGCTGATTTGCATGCTCAATAGATTCAGTGCATTATAATAAAACTTGCCTCTAAGTGTTGTACCTAGAAGAAAACACTGTATGGACTTAAATCCTCTGCTTTGGCTGCACATTTCTGCCAATATATTTACAGCAGACCACTGGAAGTCAGCTTTTGGTTTCTTATCTGCATATTCATAAGGCTGTCAAACAGCTTGGAAAGAGTTTTTACTTAGTTATCCCACATTAAATATTAGGACTTGCTAATGTTCAGTTTATGCAAATCTTGAGCTGAGTTCACATCATTCCTCCAGTGTTGTGGGTCATAATTCCTGTACAATGCAGGCAGAGACTACACAACAGCTGGACCCTGGGGCTCTGTGCTATACATCACAATTCTTCTAGCCATTTAGAAATTGGGGATCAGATCCTTGTCCAAGGAAGCGAGGTCAGGCCTCAACCACAACCCTATTTCACTGAGGAATCAGAAAACATAGGGAGCAACTCCACACTGTTAAGGCAGGTAGTACAGCTGAGCTCCTTTCTTACATGCATCTTCAGACAGAATTTCTGTAATGACACACAATTTATTTTAATTATGGAGAGAGAGAGATAGAGTGTGTGTGTGTGTGTGTGTGTGTACGTGTGTGTTTGTATAGTAGCTTCTCAATTATCATGAAATTGTCATACTCTATTTTGAAAGCCATATTCTGTCTTTCTAATTTGAATTTATTGTTCATTTTATAACTTGCACTATGGTAGGAACTGCAGTATTTGATAAATTTCTAATTGGGAAAAATAATCTTCATCTCTGCTTACTTCCAGTTTGCCAAAGATTCCCAGGGTCATAGGATAATAATTCAGGGGTTTGGAATTGATAAGTCAGTTTGGATCACAATTAGGGACAATGACTAAAATATTGATTACTCACATGAACCACTATTTTAAGCTATCCGGGTAAAAGGCAGTTTGGTTTATGTGTGTGTTTACCTGCTGAGGCTATTGGTTTTCAATGATGAATGCTATCTGACCCCCCTGCTTAAGCTTCATATTTCATGTCAATGCTTCTGAAATCTTTCCCTAACTCCTCTGGTCTTGCATCATCCAAAGCGAATAATGTGTATTAGTTAAGTATGAGTTATGTGTGATCGACACCATCTCTTCCCCAGAAATCATTCTTTTAAATTAATATCTTTATTAACATGATTATAATTTTCCGGAGTGCAAAATTGGCTCTTCAAAGAGAAAAGCAACATGAGAAGTGTTCAGAAAGAAATAGACATCTATTTGTTGGGATTTTGAAGTGGAGCTTTATGCATAAGCATAAAATGTGACAAGATGATATTTGATGACCCTACAAATTTTGAGTTCTACTAAAATTACAACCAGTTGAAGAAATATGGGTGAAAGAACTTTAGAAGATAAATAAATATAATAGACGAGATTTTTATTTCATTCTATGAGCCCAAAATAATAACCTCTTTTTCTACTTATGAATGGGTTAAATGTCCAAATGAGTACAAAATTTATAGTGTAAAAATGCTCTTATTTACACAAACAAAAATTATTTTAATTAAAATTTTCTTCTAGGTCCACTTGGTATTACTACGGAGAATTTAGTGTGCTACCGAGCATAAAGACTTGCACAGAATAAAGGTTTCCAGGGGCTAAGCTAGATCCATATACCTAAAGGGTGGGAGAAAGACAGTATAGACAGACACAGCATTCAAGGAATGGTTAAACAGGGAGATAAAGGCATAAAGCTGAAGAAATAGTTCTGTGTATAAAGTACTATTTCACAATGATAGGTGACTAAAGGAAGATTAACCCCAAGTCAGAAGTAAGGAAGAATAGAAAAACAATAGAAAATACGTTGCAAGAGGAGTTAGTCAAAGTGGTTCAATATTAGGATCATAAAAAGTATGTTGCACATTCACATAATAGGACATCAGATTTGCAGTGGAGGAGAAAAAGCTCAGAAACCCAGAACTTTTCGACACTGATGTCCAAAAAAGAAAAGAAAAGAAAAGAAAAATTATTTCCCCAATGTACCACTATTTAACTTAATTTCCATAAAAAAATCTCAGTACATTAAATATTTCCCATAAAAATAGTTCCAATGAGTAAATTATTACTTATAAGATTATTCGTCATCTGTCAACACCCAACGTTATGATACCAAAGTGACACGATTATTCTTTTTGACAAAAATATGTTGTTACATGACTCGATTAGATCTAGCAGCTAAGAGAAAAGGTTATACACTGATTTACTGGCTGCCATAGTCCTTTCAAGAAAGATATCAGGCATTTATGAATTAAAGTTACTCTCTTTGCTGTTTTAATGGACATACAACTGAATTGGAGCCTGAAGGTGATAAGTACATGAGTGTTTTAAAAATATTCACTGATCCTTTGGGTAATTACAAAGTCTAAAGGTCTAGGAGCTATAGTGAGATGTCACTCGAGAACTTGAATATAAAGAAAAGAGTGTTTTTCTTAGATATTTGGATTATATTATATACTGATAACAGATCAAAGCAGAGATAAACATAGTCACCTTAAAGTGACCTTGACCCGATACTCAGTTACCTTACTAAATGTGACACTCTAGATAGCTATAACAAGATAGAGAATTTTATTTACCAGATTGCATCCCTGAGAATTCTGTAATAGAATTTATCCTGAGAAAACCTGGCCAAGTGTGAGACATAATGCACTCCCAAGGCGCTCTGTGAACTTTGCTTGTTGAAGATTGAGGGAGACTGAGACATGGAGAGTTGCTGGTGTCTCCAACCTTCTAAAAGCAAGTTGGCACAGCTGGAGAGAAGGACTATAAATGTGAACAGCCACTCCCAGTGAGGGGGTTGTTACAGAATGCTAGGGAAGGAGAAAAGCCAGGATTCTACATAGGCAAGATGTTGTGGGCTATCTCATGGAGAGAGCTGAAAGTAATGAGATAATGGGAGGCTTAAAGTACCTGCAGTTTGTGAAAGAATGAAGAGGAGAAGAAAAGGAATTCTTTTTGTGGATTCCTGCTGTGGGTTAAGAATTGGATCTTCATTAACGATCATTGAAATCTGCAAATGGAGGCTAGAATTGTTTTTAATGACTCATGCTAGACTGTGGTATCTTTAAAGTGTTGACATGTAAGAATTTAGCCATATGGAATCCCTGTTATTGTTGTGCTACATTAAGAATAAATAAGTTCAACCATAAAATCATGGAAAAAGAAGAAATACTAGGGCAAATATTGGCAGTGCTCATCTGAGCACTGTCTGGTAGACAGGCCTAAGGACTCTGCATACCCAAAATATTGATATCAAGAATCTCGGCTTAATATCAGTAAAAATTTTAATTACCTACTATTTTGATCTGATTCCATGCAATCTCCTCATTATACTCCTGCTTCTCATGTTGTGCATGTCCACAAAAAATAATGCATTGGATGAAGACGTCCGGTTTCCAGTTTCCTTAGCATTCGCAATTCTCATTGCACATTAGTAAATAGATTTTCTGATTTTGTACCTCAGTGTCTGTGACCTTGGTTAATGTGAGCTTGCTTCTGATTAAACAATGCATGCCCTGAGGTTTCTGAGCTTATAAGACTAAGAAATTTATAATTTACCTTGGAAAATTTAAAATTGGCCCTGTGAGGGCTGTTAAGATGCTTTCAGAGTTCTTAATGCCATTGTGACTTATTTGCCTTTCCTATTCAAACTACCTTAAATGGCCATGTCAGTCATGTCTGTTTGTCTGTTTAGGGAAGAAAGTACACACACATACACATACACACACACACACACGCAGAGAAAAAATTCACAAAATAAGAAGAAAAAAATGAGGGAGACAACAGAAGGCATAATGACCCATATCATCACATAGCACATTCTCATTTTCTGCTCTGTCCTAACGCAGAAAATTCTTCTCCTTGGCATTATTCAAGGAAAGCTAGATGGTCCCCTGCAGTGATGCTACTTTACTTCTATGAATTCTGTTTTTATCATTTCTTTTTAAGACTGAAATGGAAACAATGGACACAAATTCTTTTGCACAATTAACATGTAAGCATTAACTAAGCACTTAATTGTTATTCTTGCTATTATTTTGATGTTATAAGAGAGAATCAAATATAAGATTTATGGTTATAATGGGTAATGTGAATATCCTTTTCACCCATAACATTCTAATATTCTGTGAGGATGAATGAGATTTTAATAATGCACATGTGAACTAATTTATAGGCTTTAATGAATAATATAAGAATGTCAACAGTTTGTGCCATATTTTTGCTACAGCCTCACCCAGGTTCTTACCTGGCTTACAGATTCCTATAGAGTCCATAAAATGGACTTTCTAACTTCATGTTCTATCACTCTCCCACTAACTTATTCTCTTCAGACATTAGCTTCCTGCTGCATGCTTCTGCTGCAGGGCCTGTGCAATCATCCCCCGTCCTCACAAAGCCCACTCCCAGCTACCTCTGTGGCCTGTTCACCCTCGACTTCTAGTTTGGGTTCAAATGCTATCTTATCAGGGAGGCCTTCGTGACATTCTTGTATTAAAAAAAAAAAATCTTTTCATTATTATTTTTCTCTTTCTCTTTCTTTGTTTTGCTTCATAATCCTTTTCAAACTATTGCATAGCATCTTATTATGTTATATGACATATTCGTCTATATCTGTTCCCCTTATCGGAGTGTAAATTCCATGGGAGCAGGAAATATACTTTCATCACTATTATAGTCCCACTATCTAGAACAATTTCAAGCACATAGTAGGCACTCAGTAAATAGTGGTTAATCTCCTTGCTATTTTTTGTGGTGATCGTTTTGCCTGGAATCCCTTTCTCTACTCCTTACAAAGCACTTTGCTGACAAATAATAGTTGATGAATAAATAAATGGGTGAAAAAGTGTACCAATAATCAAAAATGTTTCTTTTCTAATTTGTGGAGTTGCTGTGCTGAAGCATATCCTGCAGATAGGGAAAAGTCAAGATCTAGAAAATAGACTGTTCCTAGGAGATAGGGATTTGGCCTTAGCAATAATGCAGAAATCCAATTATCAGGGTTAGACCATAAGGTTAGAGCTTGCCAAGCAACAAATAAATTCATTGAAGCCACTGATGTGTTAGTTTAGAATTTCTTAAATGCCTGTGGAGGTCAGATTGGCTCCTGAGACTTAAGGAAACAAAATCTAGAGTCAAACTGCATGGGCCCAAATTCTAGCTTAATCTTAATCATGACCATGTAACATTTCTTAAAGTTACTTGATCAATTTGTGTTTTGGTTTCCTTACTTATGCAATGAAATAATAGCACCTATGTTTGATGATCCATGTGATGATTAAATGAATTTTTCTATATGAAGAGCTTTACATATCCTCTCTCATATAAATATTATAAAATTGCTAGTTATAAGTATATTTAGCACACAGTTGAAGAGCAAGTGACCCCAGCTCTTCATGAAATGAGGCAAGTTTCTAATTCCTACAATTCACTACTGTCTCTGAACCACGACCTAAAAATTAGTACTCTAGTTCAGCCTGGAAAATAAGTGGATTCTTTACATCCATGAAATAATCATGATTTTGCTGAAGATAATATACATTCAAATCTGAGAGTTTCTATTTCAAAAGTTTAATGATTTGGAGTAATTAAAGCAATAGAATTATTTTATGAATTTTCTGTAAAATTCTACCCATCTTCCACTTTCCTTTGACTATGGACACCGTGTCGCAGTGATCTGAGGTGAGTTCCCAAAATATCCATGAACCCACGTACGTCAGAGAAGTGCCTCCAGAGTTTAGCTAAAGCTTGGGTCCTGAGGTTGCTAGGCAACAAGTCATGTACTTGGCATGGTAGGTAGTTTCTCGGAAACATTAGCACAAGCAACGCAGACACGCTTAACTCTGCAGATGTGTACTGGTTAAGCTTCTAAGCTATTTCCTGACATTAGAGCAAATTCTAATATGAATCTTCAGAATACACAGCCTACTAGTCTTCATAGCAGCAATGTGTTGGGTTAATTAAACAAAACACTTTAAGAAAATAAATAGCAATTACTGCTAAGAAATCAGCTGCCCTTTTCTATGCTGGTTCTGATCACTGTGTATCAGCTCTTTTTCTTTTCCACTTTCCAAAATCAATCAACCAATTGATCAACCATCAAGTCTTATAATTAAACTATGACAAGAATATTTTTATTAGGTGTTTATAGTTTAAAAGATGTGTATGCAATATGGTTCCTATATTCTAAAGATTTTATCATTTTTTGAGAAAATCAAATAAGGATTCTGAAAACTTCTTTTTACTCCCATGTCAATAAAAATATGTTGCTAGGTATTTGAGGAATAAAAGGTTAAGTAGGTGAAACACAATTGGATTTTTAGTGCAGTGAAATTTTCTGTATGTCTGTCTGATACTGTAACGGTGGATACGTAATTATACATTTGTGAAAATCCACAGAACATATACCACCACTAGTGAAACCTTAGACTTTAAGAAATATTATCATGTCGATGTAAGTTCACTAATTTTAACAGTTGTACTGCTCTGGTTTGGGACATTGGTAGTGGGAAAAGCTATGGAGCGTGGGGTATGATGTTTATAGGAGCTCTCTTACTTTCTGTTCAATTTTGCTGTGATCCTGAAATGCTCTAAAAAATAAAGTTTATTTAAAAAGAATAAACTTTGATATTAATATCTATAGCTAGGAAGAAAAACAAAGTAGGATAAGAAGTACTGAGAATGAGATTGCTATTTCAGAGAAGATGATTAGGGAAAGTATCTGTGAAGGAATGCCACATGAGCAGAAACCTAAAGGAAGTGAGTGAGCAAACCATGTGAATATCTGAGAAAAGAATGTTCCAGGCAGAGAGAATAGCAAGTGCAATCACAAAAGAAAATTGGCAAAGAAAATAGTGCATTTCTATTGGAGGCCATTAACAAAGTAGTAGATGTAGTAACACCAGGTAATAACACGGGTTAGAAAAATACAGTTTCAAATCTCGGATACTTTTAAAGGAACCAGCCATTTAATCAATATTTTATTCATTTACTTTTGGAGTCAGTTGTTTACTTTAAAGTTATAGTCGATATATTTATTCAATTAATATTTATGTACCAACTTCCATGTACCAGTCACTGCTTTCCCTGTTTAAGCATGTATCATCACTTGCCAAGACTCTTACTGCAGCTTTTTTCATGGTCTCATGGATTTTAGTCTCACTTATACTCATACAATCTCTCTTGATCTACAGTAAATTTTCCTGGGGGAAAGATCAGTCTCATAATGCTAACATTTATGCTATAAATAACTGTTAACCACCAAAATGAGCCAAATTTATGAATGAATGGTAGATTCTATAAAACAAATATGTATTCAAACTATTCTAAATTTGAAAATAAAGCCAAACATTCACTGTATAAAAGTTTGATATCGTGGTGGAGCAGTGTCCAACATTTTACCTATGTGCCAATTAACTCCCTTGGAGATTATATGTTTGACATAATATTTACTATCAATTATGGTTGAGAAATTTTATAACTCTATAAAGCTTGAGGTTAACTTTTAGAACAATGATAAAACAAGGTGACTTTATTTTTTGTAACTAGGAAAGATAACTTGAAGTCTGTTATTGTAATGTAAGATATGAAAAAGTTTATTTTAAACCAAATGTAAGACTCTTAAATCAACATTACTTTTTTATTTCATTGACTACATAAAATTTTATTTCTTTTATGTATTTTTTTAATCAGTTTTTCCAAATTGTTGGTTCCATCACTAATGAATTAAATTAAAATATGACAAATGATCACTATTTATTTATGTAAGAATTATGTTTTTAACATTTTGAGAATTATACTTTGACACTTGATTGATTTCGTATCAGATTCAACTAGCTAAGACCAAAATTAAATGTACCTTTCCTATGTAAATTCTGAATATTATCTTTGTGTGAAAGTCTTCCACATATGTATTCAAACACATCGATAATCAAACTTGCAAAATATCCATTTGGGAATCAATTTTGCTTTCTTTAATTTAGGACTTTCAAACAAATATAAATTTTAAATAAGATTTTTAAAGATGGAAAAGATTGATTTAGAACATTTTTATACAGGTAACATTTCTTTGTAATATTTCGACTGCTTTGTATAAAAGCTCAGCCAAGAGACTGAGCAATGAGTACAGTCAGATATCATGGAACTAGCAGATAAATTTTTTTAATCCTTGTTACTTAAAGTGAAATCTGAAGCATTGGGAAGTTGGTAGCAAACTTGTGCTCTTGAAGTGAGCAAAGTTATGGTCAAAGCCAATTGTAGAAAATAGTTTCAGACACTCCAGAAGTAACAAATCTTCAAGTTTATTAAAAAGACTTTAAAATTCCTTGAAAGCAAAAACCTTTATCATTATATACTGTAGCATGATTCTACTCACATTTTAAGTGCTCGGAAAATCTTTGAAGTTATTTATAGTGAATCGGAATCAGCATAAATTAAGGATTTGCTGGTAGGATTTAAAAGATAAGAATAAATCAAGAGGGCACCATATATTATGTAAATAGCAAAACTGCACCAATAAACGAAGCTCAGAACAGCATAGTGTTAAGTATGAATACGGAGCTAGACAGCCTGGGTTCAAATTCTAGCTGACTCTAGTATAGTTGTGGGTCTTAGAATAAATTACTTAAGCTGTCTGTGACTCATTTTCCTCATCCGTAAATGAGGTTATTAATTACACCAAATGTATAGAGTTGTAGAGATTTAATTAGTTAATAAATATAAATGATTTAGAAGAATTTCTAGCACAAAATATGTGCCATGTTAGTCATTATAAGTATAAATTATACATGGGAGACAAAAGAGAGGGAGATGAAGTAACTTTAGGAACCTGAGGGGTCAGATGATGTTGTTACTTCTAGAAAAGAGGACAGAATTTAGTAAAATGAAGCTTAGTAAATATACAAAGCTTTCCTGGTTCAATGACAATAAGATTTTACTAAGGAGTTGTTCACTGGGTTTTTGTCTGATAAATGTTTTTAACACATTTAATCTGGATTTATAGATTTGTTGCAAGTCAAGATAAAAAAGGATATAGTCTTTGTTTTTTTGTCAATATCACTACTATATTGTTTAAAAATACAGACACCTGATGTGTACTAGTTTTATCGGGGGGAATCACTTAATTATCTAAATGTCTAACCACTGTGCTGTACACCCAAAACTAATATAATTGAATGTCAACTGTAATTGAAAAATAAAAAGAAACTTTAAAAAATACAGACACCTGGGTAATCTCTAAAGTCCACTGAATCAGATGTTAGAGGAATACCTTTTAAAGATTATTCTGATGCAAGTAAAATTTGATAAATACTAATCTAGCCCAATTACCTTCTTTTACACGTTGGAAAACTGAGGTCCAGAGACATAAAATGGCTTAGGCAAGTTCACATTCTTTCGGACACCTTTGGGTTTAGAACCTTGGCCTCTTGTGTCCGGATTGGCACCTGTGCCACATCTCGATAAAGAGTACAGAACACTAGAAAACAGTGGCCTAAACACCACACTCTGATGAGCAGAGGTCTGATGCATCCACATGGGTTCTGACTGAGCAGGCATATACCTTCCTATTCACCTGCATCTTGAAAGGAAATGTCTTATCTGTTGCTTAGCAATGGTATTGTTGCAGAGTTTTAGGATTTCAGCAAAGAAAAAAAGGAGGGGTCAATTGTTAAATAAGCTCCCCGTATGTCATTTTCATGTTTCTTCCAAATGAGTGTTCTATTTCCAACCTTCCTGCCAATGAGGAGAAAGCCTGGGCTTGGCAAAGACGATGATGACACAATGCCATCTTTTATTTGCTAAAGATTATTCCTTTTGTGAGTCTAGGGGTAGAAGAGATGACTGACGTGTCAGAATTCACACTGATCTTTTTTTTTTTTCTTTTTCTCATCAGACGAATAAGACCTAGCCTGGAAAATTGCTGCCTTTAAGAGCTATTTCTTGCCATTGCCTTTGTTTTCACTGCACTTGAAATTTTCTTTGCAGGGAATTCCACTCTAGGTTCAAGAAGACATCTGGCAGTACTGAAGAATGAGATCTGTCTTGTGGACCATTATTGGAAAGATGTGATAATTCCATTTTCTGTCAAACAGCCAAATGCATATTGTTAAATGTCAAGTATTTCTACAAATAGCTGGAAAAATGAAGCCACAGAAAGTTTTGTTTATTATCCTACGGCTTCTTATTCTGTACAGGAAACATAACTTTGTTTGAACACGTGGTTCAGAATATTAATAGCATCTCTATTTTAGATAGATTTATTCTATCTTTTTACAATAAATATGTCCATTTTTCTTTCCATCAGTTTGACTCAGAATCATCTGAGGCGGATTTGCCAAATCAACTTTCAAAATGAGAAAAAGAGAGTCCTTCTACAGTTAATTCAAGCCTATAGTAAACTGTTAAGTTATATGAGAATTGATCTCATTGTGTAATAAGAACATAAAATGTGAATAGAGTCATCACGAGAATGAGAATTTAATCATTATTATGATAATATGAGCATTTTCTAAATATCAGGAATCAAACTTTTATGATCATTTCTTGAGATATCAACATATAAGCTCTTTCAGTTCTTTGTTAATGTTCTACCCAATCTGACAATCAGCCAATAATTTCTGGGTATTATCACTGAGAAAATGCCTGAATTCTCTTCTATGGATGCTATTTTATTTGAGGAAAAACATTTCTAGAAACCGAAGCATCACATTAAAAAGATCATATAATCAAATCTCTCTTTTATAAAGTGTGAAATTGAGGCTAAAATAAGTTACATTAATGTAAGTTATAATATCAGAGTTGATAGAAGTGCAGTGGTCTCCTGTTTCCTGTCAATTCAATTAAACAAATATGGTGAATTAGTAAGTTTATTTAGCAGGCACTGTGCTAGGCACGAGGACAAAGCGAACAACAGTGCAAGGAAAAGGCAGTAAAGTTCAACAAGCTGGGCTAGAAGACCCAAGGGGAGGGTTGGCAGTGGAGTGGGGATCAGACATGACTTTTTGGAGTTAGCATAAGCGAAAGTGGGACCTGAATGTGAGTTTGCATTTTTTTATTCCTGCTTTGTCTTTTTCTTGTCTGAAACAATAGAAGAATGAAGCATGGAGTTGAGAGAGAGGCAGAGAAAGTGTGTGAAAAGTGTGTGTGTGTGTGTGAGACAGAGAGAGAGACAGAGAGAGATAGTGAAAGAGACAGAGAGAGAGACAGAGAGACAGAGAGACAGAGAGAATGAGAGAGAGAGAAGGCAGTGCAAAGAAATTAATTCATTATGTTTGGGATGGCTGGAGAACAGAGTGGGAGGGTAAGAAGGATAACAAGTCATACCATACTAAGGATTTGGATGTTCTTTTAATAACAGTTGGAGTTGCCGACAAGCTTTTAATGGAATAGTTACAGTGCTCATTCCGTCATACCACATAAAAATTTTGGTTCGAAGCTACTGAAGCATGGCAAAAGGCAGCACACAAGACACACCTAGAGTACACTGAATAATTTGAGGGGTGTTAAAATGAGGTCCTCTGTCCCCAAATATATCTCCTGTCCACTTGTTAACTGTTCTCAAAGTCCCAGACTTTATCCTTTCAGCATACTAAGTTTGATGTCTAGTCCCTGATATGGGCCTGATGTGGGGTAAGGTGTGGAGAAACACTTGAGCAACCAAAAAGGGGTCAGGGGGAGGATACCCACAAATATGAAGTGAGAAAAGATCTTATTGGGGACCAAGGTGGAAATAATATTCATAGTTCTTATTTGGTGCTATTTAGTTTGTCTTCTCATTCATAATAAATTCATGCTAACAGAAATTTAAAAATATTATTAACCTCACTACACTGATCCAGAGAAGATAAGCGACTTGCAGCTGTCATATAGCCAGAAAATAGCAACAGTTGCACTTAACTTAAGGTTTTTGGCTTCTAATCCAATAGTCTTTCCACCATACCTAGCTGTTTTTGAGAATGAAGATCGACTGCTTCCAACTCTTACCAAGCACTGACCCTGGCACCATCAATCATGGCTTTTATTTCTCATGAACTCATCAAGTATTTGTGTCGACCACTTGCTCAGCAAGACCTGAGTGAGACCACTGCCTGCCATCCCTTCATAAGTTTTAATAATCCAGATAAAGAAGTCAAGTGCATCCCTTTGGGAAGATGTAGAAAAGCCATATATAGAGATTAAAATTAAGAACATTCTGTGATTAGATGCTGTCATTAACCTCTGGGAACATCTTTCTACTCATTTAAGATGCCCGCTTTAGAAATCTTTATTTAAATATTGTTAGTCAAAGCTTAATTACCCTGCTGTTCTCTGGGATGCGATTTAGAATCCCTTCCTTCACTTTCTTCTTTTTTGGCCCAGTCACCACTTCATCCAGTAAAATAAAGTTAATGCTAAAATCCTCACTTGCCAAATGCACGGCACAATCCTACCAGCGCTACTAATTTGCAAAGAAAAAATAATTCACCTACTTAGGTGCCAAATAAAACAAATCAGCTTCAACCAGCATTTTAGCTTAATCAGACAGATAAAATGGATTTTATTAAGTTTTTTTTCCCCCCTTTTCCCTTAGAGCAAATGTTCTTGCTGGCTCTTTGAATATTCCGTCAACATAAATAAGTGCAATATTTTAAAGGCTTTCATTTTTAATTTCATTTTCCCCCCCCTCTGGGGAATATTCATTCTGCTCTGAGTCTGGCTATACTCTGGGCAGCTCTTTCCTGTGCTCCCAGTTTTCAACATTTGGCCCCAAAAGCATTTAGCATGGAATTTGGCACCAAATGAGGGTCTAGTAAATGTTAGCTAAAACTAAATTCTTTCCTGTTCTATTTCCAGAAAAAAAAAAATAGAGTTGTTCAAGACCTCTAAGTAGGTATCTAGGGTGACTGATGCTAATCACAAATTAGGACAAGGCAGGCTGTCACTGTTAAGAGCACTCGCCATTCATAAAATGGCAAGCATGTCAGGGACTGCTGCATAGTGATGAGGCGACACAGGCTTCATAATGATCAAATTTGTTTTGCTTTTCTTGAGATATTGCACAAAAAGACAGCTTCCCGCTGTCCATTTCAGACTTGAATTTCCTATGAGCCAGTTCTGGGTTCCGGCCAATGAGCTGCTGATTGGTTTGGAAAGAAAAGTCTTTATTATAAGTACAAAAAGAGAGAATAAACTTAAAATCTTTCCTCTGGGTGTTTTGTGTTTTCTTTCTCCCAGAGATAATCAGGGGGAAAGCTTAGCCAGGATTTAAAACCTATGTTTTACTTGGAGATGCTAATCAGTAGAATGTCTTTGGAGACTTTATCTGCTGATCAGTTATTCATGAGGGAGAAATCATCATGCTTTTTGTTAAAGGCAAAAAAAAAAAAAATCTAACATGTAGTGGCGATGATCACCCTTTGAGAAAGCAGTGCTTAATTAGAGTGAAAATTCAAGGGCAGAGCAGTGGCTTTTTTATTTTCTTTAAGACTAAGGGTTTATGAAATTTGAAATTTAAAATTTAAGAACTCAAGTCTCAAGATTTTACTGTAAATTACCCAGTTACCAAGTATTTGTCTGGTGTTCAGGTCAGGAGTAGAGTGGACACTATAATAATTTATAAGTAATGTTAGAAGAAAATGATACCTGCTAGATTCATATCTTTTCATCGGTTCCTAAACACCCATGAATTTTACTAGGGAATATCAACCACTGAAGGTGAACAGCAACCTAAAGAAAAGACAGGTCTGGACAGAGCTCAGAGACAGCGAGGCTCAAAACTCTAATCTGAATTTAGCTATCTGCTCTTCTGCTCTGGTCATGAATCCGTGGAGGGGCAGATTCTCCATTTTACTTAGACTTCAGTATAGTAATAAACAGCTGTAAAAATAGGTTTCCACTCATGAGAAATAAAATCACCACATGACCCAATTGATTTCTAAACCCAAAATTGTGAAAGGACAGAAACAAAAGCAAAAGTGGACAGACTAAGATAAAGCAAGAACACAGAATACAGCATGTGTTCTTGTCCAACAGAGATGTACGCCTCTTTTTCAGCATCTCTCAGATCTCTCCTCGTAAAGTTCACCACCCCCACCACCCCACTCTGTCCCAGCACACTGTTCTTGCTATTTCTCATACCTTTGTACTGGCTATTCCTTCCGCAGGGGGTGCTCTTCCACAAAGTTCACTGTTTAAATTTGCAAACTGCCCCATTCCATAATTTTTATCTACTTTTCTAATTTTAAAATATTTCCATAACACATCATCTTCCAATATACTGCATAATTAGTTTACTTATTATGATCATCCTTTAGTTTCTGTCTTATCTTACCCTTGCTAAAATGTAAGCTCTAAGGGAAAGGGTCTTTCTTGTCTTTTTCATGAATGTATCCCAGGAGTGCCTAGGAGGTAATCAAGGAAAGGTACTCAGTACAATTTTGTTCAGTGAATGAATGGATAAATGGATAATAAAGCAGAATTAAATCTTGCTAGGTTAAAATTTATGAGATTTAAGTGAAAATCATTCTAACAACTTCTTTTTCACACATTGCTGATGAAATTCTCTAAACCAGTTTGAAAATTAATATCATATTCTTCTCATCACTTACAATAGCCAAAAGTCAACTAATATATTAATCTAAAATTAAGAGCATGGCTTTGAAGCCAGACAGATCTATACTTGAAATTTAGCCCTGCCATTTGCTAGCAGTAATTAGAGGTAACTTATTTTATCCTGTTAAAAATAAATTTCTCATTAAAATGGGGATAAAAATACCCATTTCACAAAGTCATTGTGAGCATTAATCATGTTTGTAAAATGCTTAATACAGTGCCATGTAGAAACTCTATAAGTGCAGTTATTACTATTAGATTATCCTTAAGCACCTCCCTGCCACAAATGTATACCTCTGCATAACTGAATTAAATCAAAGACGGTACTGAGTGATTCAGAAAATTTCCAGAGTATACGGCTAGAATATCTATGTATCGTCAGGAGGGAATTATTACATCTCACTGAGCCTCAGTTTCTCTTTCAGTTCTCTCTCTTAGTAGAAGGAGAATTTCAGTTTGCATCTGTGTGCTTAATATCAAGTATCAAATGTTACATTTAATAACTGGAAAATAAACCCCTACATTCTGATAAGATGAATTACTTAAAGCTTGTAAGTACTTTTGGGGGAAAATAAGGTATTTTTGATCTACTGTACAGACATACCTCATTGTGCTTCTCTCTGTTGCACTTTGCAGATATTGCATTTTTACAATTTGAAAACTTATGTCAACCTCACATCAAACAAGTCTGTTGGTGCCATTTTTCCTACAACATATGCTTATTTTGTGTCTTTGTGTCACATTTTGGTAATTCTCACAGCATTTTATTTATTTTATTACTTAAAAAATTTTTTGTTTATTAAGTTTATTGGGGTAACATTGATTAATACAATTATATAATTTTCAGGTGTACATTATCATTTGACATCTATATATTCTATTGTGTATTTACCACCCAAAGTCCAGTTTTCTTAAGCTACCATATATTTGATCCTTTTTACCCACTTCACCCTTTCCCTGTCCCCTTATATTTGATCCCCTTTACTCATCTACTTCCCTCCTCCTCCCCTACCCCACTAGTAACCACTAGTCTATAGTCCTCTGATAACCACTAGCCTATAGTCCATGTCCATGAGTCTCTGTTTGTTTGTAGTGCTCATTTGTTGCTTTTAGACTTATATCCCACATATAAGTGATATCATGTGATTTTCAACTTTTTCTGTCTGGCTTATTTCGCTTAGCATGATTATCTGGAGGTCCATCCATGTTGTCGCAAATGGCAGTATTTCATCTCTTCTTATGACTGAGTAATATTCCATTGTATATATGTACCACAGTTTCTTTATCCAGTCCTTTTTCATAGGACACTTCGGTTGCTTCCATGTCCTGGCCACTGTGAATAATGCTGCTATGAACATCGGTATGCAAATATCTTTTCGGACATGGGTTATCAAGTCTTTGGGGTAAATACTCAGTTGAGGGATTGCTGGATCATATGGTATCTCACAGTATTTTAAATATTTTTAGTATTATTATATTTGTTATGGTGATCTGTGATCAGTGTTCTTTGATGTTACTATTGTAATTGTTTTGGGGTGCCACAAACCGTGCCCGCATAAGATGGAAAACTTAGTTTTGTGTTGTATGTGTTCTGACTGCTCCATCGACCAGCTATAGGCCTTCTCTTACCCTGTCCTTGCGCTTCCCTAATCTCTGAGACATAACGATATTGAAATTAGGTCAATTAATAACCTTTACAATGGCCCCTAAGTGTTGAGTAAAAGGAAGAGTCAGTTCATACGGCAAAGTTTATTGTTGTCTTGCTTTAAGAAATTGCCACAGCCACTCCAGCTTTGGCAACCACCACCCTGATCAGTCAGCGGCCATCAACAAGGAAGCATAGACTGTCCACCAGCAAAAAGGTTAGGATTCACCAAAAGCTCAGATGATAGTATTTTTAGCAATAATTAATTTTTAATAAGCTATGTACATTGACTTCTTTAGACATAATGGTATTGCACACTTGATAGATTATAGTATAGTGTAAACATAACTTTTATATACACTGGAAACCAAAATATTTTATGTGATTTACTATATAGCAATATTTGCTTTTTGAGGTGGTCTGCAACAAAACTTGCAATATCTCCAAGGTATGCCTGTATGTGCCTTTGCAAGCATGCACACATCTGCACATGCACGCACTCACACACATTCCTATAGAGAAGTCTTTTTAATTTAGCCCAGACTAATTCAGAACTCAAGAATCAACTATTTTAATAAATATATGGCAATGATGTAAAATTTGGAAGGTTGTGCCTAGAGGGGTAAAAAATACCAGCATAAAAAACACAGAGTCACTCACTTTAAGAAGTGTATAACTATGAAACTTTCTATTGGAGAAAATTGAATAAAATAAATGTAAAAATAGATATATAAAGTATCTGTGTTGCCAGAAAAGATCATATTTATAAATGGCAGGCTCAGAGAAGGCTTTACAAAGAGTTAACCCCTGAGTTAAGTCTTGGATGAAAAAAAAAGATTTTTGGTATATATGTGAAGGAGTATCTCAGTAATATAGGATAAGGAAAATTCTAGAATATGTGCAAAGTTGGGAAGGTTGAAAGTGCCTGCCCAGTCCAGAAATGTAAGCGATCAGCTGTGAATGAAATGAAAGGATGAAAGGAGATTCTAGAGGATGATGAAGTTAGAAATATTGGTTGCGGCCACCACATGGAGGACTTTGAACACTAGGTAAAATGTTTAGACTTGATTGTCCAAGTTTTGAGGTTGTGAGTATTTGGGTAGGAAAAATAACATGAGTTGATTTGTTCAGATGATAACTCTGACAACTATGAAGGATGAATTGAAAAACTTTTACCATTTGAGAAACAAATAAAAGCAATTAAATAAGCTCGTCAGAAGCAATAGGAATGGAAAAAGAGAAAATTAACATAAGAAGCAGGAGGAGATGGAGACTTTAGAGTTGTATTTCCATCATTGATGAGTCCCTCCTACTTTGGCTTCTGCAACAGAGAGCAAAGATAAAGTGAAGTGATAGATCAAGGCAAGAAGTTCAGAAACTTCTGGGCTGTAATAGAAGCTAAGTCCTTGAAAAACTTAAAGTGATTAACAAGTCTTCCTGCCTTAAGTCAGCTTTTTTCAATGCATCATCTATAAGGTTGTCAGAATGGTCTTTGTAAAAAATAACTGTGATTATGTCAGTCCCTCATTGAACCCTTAACAACGGCTTCTCACCTTTAGATAAAAATCCTAACTTCCTATCATGGGATAGTTTTTCATGATTTGGCTCCTACTTATTTCTCCCTTCTCATTTTCTCATTGCTTGACACTCCCTGCCTGAAAACTTGGACCGTTTAAAGTTGAACTATGTCAGTTGCCTAAACACACTATTTTCTCTCACTCTTACATGCTTCTCTAAATGCAGTTCATCTGCCTGTACTGCCTTATTTGAACCAACTCATGAAGATCCTTCAAAATACATCTGAAACATCTCTTTTTGGGAAGTTTTTCTTTACCACACAGTCAGCCTGCCAACCTCCTTTTGGGCTACCATGGAGTATTCCTTTCTTACAGTGCTTAAGCTGCATGGTGCACAGCTGGTTTCTCCAACAGTATTTCATGTTATGTTATGTTATGTTGTTATGTTATATTTGTTATGTTATAGTGTTATATTAATATTTCTTGAGGACATGGATTTGCTTTCATATTTGTCACAGTGCTGTAAACAACAGAAATGATCACTACACATTAGTTGAACAATTAATGAATTATTAAATAACAGCGAATGATTGGATAGGAAAAGTAAATAAAAAGCTGAGATTAAATGTTCCTGAGGTTTACAGTTGGGTGATTGGGAGAATAATTAAATGACCTGAAATGGAGTCTAATCCAATCCATTCTCAACATGTTCACTGTCTGTACGCAATCAGCTGAAGATGGATAGAGAAAAATATGTATCATATTAATTGGATTTATTTCAATTTCATTACCTCAAATTGCAAATGGTTCCTCAGTGCTGCCTAGAAATCCCACCATGTTTTCTTAAATAATTCATTCTCCCACATTCCCAGATCACTATTTCATCTTATTCCCTAGTTCAAATTTTAAATATGCTCTCTTCTGATAATATTGCTTCTTATTTCACTGAGAATAGACGTTCAAAAGAAAATATCCATATTCTTTTTCTCCAGACTTCTTTTCTCTCTCACTCTTTATTTTCTTCTATAATACTTATAAATGCTAACATAACACAACATTTGTTATTTTGTTTTGACTTTGACCAACTTCTCCCCATCCTACTGGAGTGTAAGCTCTAGAAAGGCAGAATTGCTACTGTTGTTTTTATTTTCCACTTCTGAATCCCAAGCTATTAGAATAGTGCCTGACACATAGAAATCAATCAGTAAATATTTATAGAATGAAATAATTAACTCTCCCACAAATAAATCTACCCATTTCTCTGGAACTGTACCAATTCACTGTATGGTACATTCTATTTTAATGGATGAACTCTTATTTTTCCTAAGGCCAACTTTCATTCCCATAATCGACACAGGGCCACCATGGACAATCATGTAATTTGCTCACTGTACAATAGTGGTTGGCTAAACGGACAAGTGATAGCTGAAAGTCATTTGCTTAGAGGGTGGTCTTTTATTTTCCAAATAATTGCTGTATGGAATAGTAATATCCCTAATTAAATTTATAACGTTTCACCTATTTAAGTTCTTTTACGCAAAAATGTCATAACAAATTCCATCTTATAAAAAATAACCATCCTTGATTCTACACTCTTTTTTCTTCTATCTATTATAAAAAAATTCCTGAAATCACTATATCACTAGAGATAGACCAGGTTATGTTATCATGACAAGAAACCCAAATCTCAGTGTCTTAGCACAGAGAATTTATTTTTAATTCGTATAAAATCTACTGTGCAGTAGACAACAAAACAGTGCAGCCGTCCTCCAAATGTTGACCAAGCAAGTAAAGATATTCTTATTTATTTCGCCTTTATACCAGCTTGTGCTTCCACTTTCATCAAGGAAGAAGAAGAATCAACTGAAGTTTAAGAATCTGCATTTGGTGCCTTCACTGGTAAGTGGAGTTCATTGGTCAAACATTTCACATGGTTATGCTAAGTCCAAGGAGACAAGGAAGTTCAGTCTTCATTTCTGCCCAGGAGAGAAGAGAACCAAGTACCAATTAAATGTTCACAACTATACTCACTGTCTTTCTCGCTTCTCGTTCTATTTTTAACTCATTCCAATTATACTTTTATTTCCACAACAGCACTGAATCTCCTGTCAATGTTACCATTACAAAATCCTGTGTCAAAATTTTTAAAGAGCTTTAATAAGGTATAATTGACATAAACTATACATAATTAAAATTCAGTGTCTGACACATTTTAATATATATGTATTTGTGTGTATATATATGTCTGTGTGTGTATATATATGTCTGTGTGTGTCTGACACATTTTAATATATATGTATTTGTGTGTATATATATGTCTGTATGTGTATATATATATGACTGAAACAATCACTGTAATCAATGTATTGAATGTATTCATTATGCTCTGAAGCATCCTGTGCCTTTAGTAATCCTTATCATACCCTCCTTGTGCCCCCTTCTCTCAAGCAACCACATATTTAATTTCTATAGGCTAGTTAGAATTTTCTAGACTAGTTAGAATATCTAGAATTTTAAATGAATTGAGTCATGTAATTTTCACATAATTATGTAGTATAATTTTTACTCCACGTAATTATCTTAAAATCCATCCATGCTGTTGCATATGTCAAGTTCATTGCCTTTTATTGCTGAGTAAAAACACAATAAGCATAATTAGTTTATTTTTTCAAATACTGATGGATATTTTTGTTTCCATTTTGGGACTATTACAAATAACACTGCTTTGAACATTCATGTACAGTTCCTTGAATGAGCATGAGCTTTACCTTTCAAGGTAAAAATCTGAAAATGTAATGGTTCGGTCATTTGGTAGACACATGTTTAACTTTTTGAGACGCTGTCAAAGTTTTCAAAGTTGTTGTCATTTAACATCCCCATCATCCATGTATGAGAATTTAAGTCCCTCCAAATTCTCTCCAACACTTGGTGTGGTCAATCTTTTTATTTAGTCATTCTAATATGTGTGTAGCAGTATTTTATTTTGGTTTTAGTTTGTATTTTCCCATTAACTAATGATGTTGATCATCTTTTCATATGCTTATTTGCCATCTTTGAATTCTGGAAATTATGTGCTCAAGATATTGGCTCATTATTTTATTGAACTATTGAATTTTGATTTTTTACATTTGAAACTTAATATATTTTAGATGCAACTCTTTTATCAGATATAAGCTCTAAAGTGATTTTCTTCGTTCGTGACTTGCTTTTTCATTCTCTAAACATTGTCTTTTAAAAAACAGAAGTTCTTCATTTTAATGATATTCAAGGTATACAGTTTCTTTTCTCTTATGGACTGTGCTTTTGCTGATAGTGTCTAATCTAAGAAATTTGTGCTTAACCCAAGGTTAAAAATATTTGTTCATGTTTTCTTCTAGAAGGTTAGTAGTTTTAGGTTTTACATTTAGGTTTTACATTCTAATTCCTTTTGAGTTAAATTATGAATATAGTAAAAACTTTCAGATGATCTGCATATTTTTTTCAGTCACTTTTTAATCTTGACCTCACTTTTGATTATTTCTATTCTATGTATTTAAGTTCACTAATATTTTCCTTTGCAATGTCTAATCTATCATCAATTACGTTCAGTGCATCATCACTCTTGGACATTGTAGATTGATCTTTTAATATCTTGCTTTTAAGCTTTATAAGGTAGGATGAGAGAAGTACTTTGTCTAGGGCTATTATTTGCTCCTTATTGAGGCAAGAACACTCTGAGTACTCTCCCTGATGCCCTGAAAATATGGGGTTTTCCAATCTGGTTAGTAGGAACAGAAACTATCTCTGTTCTAGTAAGCCCCAAAGATTGTTTCCTCTTATCATTTCATGTGGTTCTTACCTGGCCTCTAGTTCCACACATCCATGCACCAACCAATAATCAACTGGAAGAATTTCTGCTGGTGTCTCCCAAATTACCTCTATCCCATATATCTATGAAATTCTCAACCTCTAGTATTCTGTGAGGTCAACCTCTTCTATCGCAAATGGGTGTCTGGCACTGCTGAGACTATTCAAAAAACCATTGAGCCATGTTTTATCAATGCTATGTATAACTGCTGCCCAGCAAGTTAGTCTACCAACACAAAATATTTTTTTATCTCACAGAAATATACCTACTAAGGTAAAATGTGTCTCACATGTTGCAGAAAAAGACAAAAATGTTGCTCATTGTCATATTTCTCAACTCAAATCCATAGAAGTCCTTCAAGGTGTCCATATTTCTTCTCTTTGTACTTCTCTTTGGATCCATGTGACTCCCATCAAGTCATACCTCTAGCCTTAATCTGGCAGTAGTTACTGTTTTCTACCTCTGCTAATAATTAACCACTCTGCCCTCCACCACCCTTCAAAGACAAATCTATTCCCAAATGAGACATTCTAGTTCTTTGTAGGAGAGTTGGTACTTTCATTGTAGATGATTTGTTGAGTACTATTGAGCTTCGAGGAAGTACAGTACCACCTAGTATTTCAGACACCTAGGATATGCATGCAAGAGTTGCACAAAACAAAACAAAACAAAACAAAAACAAAAACAACAACAACAACAAAAACCCTAAAAATCAGTTGAAATATCAGACTTAGATGAAATCTAGATTGGTAGATATGCTTTTACTGAGTGATCATAACACAACTTTCCAGTTTTTCACTTTAGTAATAAACCTGACCGCCTCATTTCTTGCAACTCTTAAGTAAGTACCATCTCACATGGCAGAAAATAAACAAAAACTCTTTCTCCAAAAATAAGAAAGTCCAAAGAAGTATCTAGGAGAAGCTTAGTTATGCACATTAGTTCCTTCTCCAAAATTCCTCCAAAAAAATAGCACTCCTCTCTTTCTTTGTGAAAGACAGAGTGATGGGATTGGGTAAGAGGGCAGGCATGTTAGTAAAGTGGAATTCATTCTACATGGAAATGGAAGTTGGGAAAATGGAGATTGAGAAAGTAAGACAGTCAAAAAGAGAGAATAGTTTTATCACTATTTTACAATTCTTTTTTAACCAAAACAAGAAAATAGTGAACACATTCCCTAGTGTTTAGCATGCTGTATACCTGATACAATTTTTCAATTTGATAGACCTTTAAAAATGATGACAAATATATAAAATGAACACTATTTAATTTTAAATTTTATGTTGTTTACTAATGAAAATATGTGCTCTTACTTTTTTATAATATAAAAATTACAATTACAACAATGTGATATACTTTAAATATCTAATTTTAACATTTGATTAATTCAGTTCTGGGTTGTGTTAACTTTACTGAGATAAATTCACAAAATATACAAATCACCCATTAAGGTGAACAATTCAAAATTATTATTATCATTATTATTATTATTATATTCACAGATTTGTACAACCATCACTACAATCAATTTTAGAATATTTGTCCTCCCTAAAAGAAACTTCAATTGCCTCATTTATGCCTCCAGTCATAGCCAAACACTAACCTACTTTTATCTCCATAGATTTGCCTGATCTAGACATTTAATATAAATGGGATCACACCAGCCTTTTGTGATTGGCTTCTTTCACCTAACGTAATGCATTTAAGGTTCATTCATGTTGTAGTATGTATCAGTAGATCATGCTTTTTTATTTCTCAGTGATATTCTATTGGATGCTACGTTTTATTTGTTATTCATCAGTTTATGGACATATGTGTTGCTTCCACTTTTTGGCTATTTTGAATAATGCTGTTATAAACATTCTTGTACAGATTTTTGTATGGGAATGTATTTTTCTCTTTTATGTATATATAGATCATAGATAGATAGATAGATAGATAGATAGATAGATAGATAGATAGATAGACAGATTTAGCTGAGAATTTCTGGGTCATATAATAACTTCATATTCAACATTTTGAGGTACTACCAGAGTGTTTTACAAAGTGGCTACACCATTGTACATTAACACCCAGTGCATGACGATTCCAATTTTTCTACCTCCTTGTCAACATTTGTTATCTATTTTTGATTATAGCTTCCTAGTGAGTGTGAAGTAGTATCTCATGTTGATCATCTTTTCATGTATCTATTAGCCATTATTTGTATATCTTCTTTGAAGAAATATCTATTCAAACCAATCGCCCATTTTTAATTTGGCTATTTGTCTTTTAATTATTGAATCATAAGAGTTACTCGTATATTTTGGATGCAAGTGTTTTTATCAGATATATAATTTGCAAACTTTTTTTCCTATTCTGTAGATTATATTTGTATTTGAAAACATTTTTCTCCTATTCTATGATATGTCTTTGCACTTTATTGGTGGTATTATTTGCAGCACGAAAGTTTTTTAATTTTGACAAACCCAACTTATTTTTTGTCCTTTTGTCACCTGTTCTTTTGGTGTTATATCTAATTAACAATTGGTTAACCGAGTTGCAAGATTTACTTGAATATTTTCATCTAAAACTTTTAAATTTTTTGCTCTTCAATTTAGGTCTGTGACTTTTTCTGAGTTAATTTTTGTGTATATCAAATTTTAGAGGTTCAACTTTATTCTTCGCATGTGGGTATCAAATTGTCCCAAATATCTATTTGTTTGAAGGATTATTATTCGCCATTCAATGGTCATGGCATGCTTATTGAAAATCAGTTGAACATAAATGAAAGAGCTAATTTCTGGATTATTAATTCTCTTCATTGATCTATATGTCTATCTCTATGTTCTCTTGATTACTCTATCTGTATAATACATTTTGAAATCAGATTGTGTGAGTCTTCTAATATTTTTACTGGCTACTCTGGGTCTTTTAAATTTCTGTATGAATTTGAGGAACAGCTTGTTAATGTCAAGCAAAAAGAGTTAGCTGAGATTTTGCTAGAGTTTGTGCTAAATAATTCTTGGTCTTAATGGATTTCATAGATGAAGTTAACTGACAGACACATGGAACCAAATTTTAAAATTAAATTATTAGTTGTACTTAGTGAGTCATACACTTATTTTCCAGTCCCATTTAGAAATTATGATTCTAAACACAATGAACTTTTTCATTGAGAAGATTTATAAATATGTTTAAAAACTCTGCTTTCAACTATTTTTGACACATTTACATTTTTTCAATGAATAAATCATTTAATTATGAAAACACACTTCCAATTTATTTTAAAAATAATCCCTCTATAGAATGAGTCTTATTTTTTGAAAACAATAATAATGTTATTATTATTTTATTTGCTCATTGTGAAAAATATTAGCATTTTCTTGACAGGACTTGTCTGTGTGTGTGTGTGTGTATCTGTCTATGTGTGAATAACTCCTAGATGTCATATCACCACTCCTCTGCATTTTTTTTACAGTTAGGTTTTTGCAAAAGAGAACTCTTTTAAAGATTTTATTGTTTCGCCTTGAAATAAGCAAGTGACCTATGTATGCTACAAAATATTCCTCACTTGATTGTAAATTATTGCCAAGATTCTACAATCTAAAATGTATTTCTTGCTTAAATCCATCTAAGTGAGCATGCTTAAATTAAGCTACTTCTTAATATGCTAAAAAGGATTTAATAAGATTAGCACCACTGACCATCAGTATGGAGTACTCCACTTTTCCATCACAACACTCCTAATCTTACACAACATATTAAACTGATGAGAGCACTGATTAAATCTAAATAGTTAATTTTTATATGCTTAATTTGTTAATATAAAAATAAATGCACATTTAAGTTTTATGTGTTTTTCTGTATAATCATGTATAATCTTGAACACTGCTTAGGTTATATGGATCCTACTTTGTAGACCTCTGATCTACAGTATCAAATGTTGCCAAGAAATCAAGTTGATCCATGAAGAAAATAATGCAAAAATTTTGCCAACTAATTATTTTTGAATTCGATTAATTTATTACAATATAAGAGCAAAGGTGAAATCTTAAGAAATAAAATACAAGATAATAAAGTGCTTTAGAAAGGACACAGCAGTCAACTATGTTAAATGATGAGAACAAATGGAATGAAGCAATGACAGAGAACCAAAAACTGGTATATGAAAACGGAAACTGTGGGTGATGGCTAGAAGGATGGTTTCAATGAAATAGAAACAGTTCTGGACAGAATTGCTTCCCCACCAAATTTGTATGTTGAAACCACAATCCCCAATGTGACTGTATTTGGAGATTGGGCCTTTATGGTGGTTATTATGGTTAATTGAAGTAATAAGTGTCTTATAAGAAGAGGAAGGGACACAAGGGCATGTGCACTTTCTCTCTCTCTCTGTTCTCTCTCTCTCTGTTCTTTCTCTCTCCATTCTCTCTCTCTCTCTCTCCCTCTCTCTCTCTCTCTCTCTGTGTATGTGTGTGTGTGTGTCTTTTATACACACACACACACACACACACACACAAAGACAATATGAAGACATATATAGCAAGAAGGTGACCATTTACCAAAAACCAAATTCACTGACAACTTGATCATAGACTTAAGCCTCTAGAACTGTGAAGAAATAAATATCTGCCCTTTACACCACCTGGTCTGTGGTAGTTTGTTATGGCAGTCCCCAAAGACTAATACAAGTGGTAAGGACAGAAGCCTCATTAGAGTAGGTTGAGGAAACAGTGGGTAGTAAGCAAGTGATGACATAAAGTTAGACAATTCTTCCTAATTTTGCTAAGTAAAGGAGCAGAGAATTTGAATGATGCTAGGCAGGTATATAGGACAAAGGAAAACATTGTTTTCTAATATAAGTTTTATTTTCATAATTTTATGCTTTGGAGAATGATCCAATAGACAGAAATGTTAATGCAGCAAAAAGAGAGAGAATTTTTGTGTTCATTGTTTTATGCAAGTGAACCTGGGACCCAAAGCAAAAGTTCAGGAATCACATGAGATAGGAGAAGGCAGAGTGCATGGGTATATAAGCCTATAAACTTGATGGTGTGAGAATGACACAACACTCTTCTGAGGTGGTTTATCGAGGAGTTTAGAAGTGAAAGAAATATAAGGTGAAAAGTCAGAGATTCAGGAAAAATGTGTTTTATTTTGAATTCTTAGTGAAATATTCTTGAGTATGTTTGTGGATAATAAGGAGTAGCTATGCTCACAGTTTAACACCTCAAAACTTAATAAAGAGGGGGAATAATTGAAGAGTACCAATTAAATTTTTAGCTAAAGAAGGGGTATCTAACTTCTAGCTCAAGTTTAGGGGAAAAAAATAGAAAAGAATGAATCAAGATGCAGAAAGGAAAACTTGCAGTAGCATTCACAATAGCCAAGATATGGGAACAACCTAAGTATCCATCAAAAAATGAATAGATAAAAAAGATGTGATATATATATGTGTGTGTATGTAGGATACACACATATACATATGTATATATGTATATATATCACATATACACATATACACAATACATACATATATATATATACACACACACACACACATATGTATATATACACATATATAATGGAATATTATTCAGTCATGATAAAGAAGGAAATTCTGCCATTTGTGACAACATGGATGGAACTAGAGGACATTTATGCTAAGTAAAATGAGCCAGACAGAAAAGAACACATACTGCATGATGTGGAATCTAAAAATTAAAAAAAAAAAAGTTAAACTTATAGAGATAGAACAAAATTTTTTTTTAAAAGTGTTTTCCAGGGGCTGGGAGGTGGGGGAAATGGAGAGAGGTTGGTAAAAGGATACAAACTTTCATTTATAGGATGAATAAGGTCTGATATCTAATGTACAATGTAGTGACTATAGTCAATAAACTGTATTTTATAATTGAAAAGTGCTAAGAGAGTAGAACTTAAATTTTCTCTCACACACACAAAAATAAATATATGAGGTGATAAATGTGTTAATTAGCTAGATGGGAGAATCCTTTCACAACATATACATATATAACATCACCACAATATATACTTTAAATATCTTATAATATTATATGTCAATTTTACCTCAACAAAACTGAAATTAAAAAAAAAAAAAGATCTGGAGAAGGCAGAGATAATGAGAAATCCGATATTTAGCCTAACTTATTTTGTGGTCTCAATGTGAAAAGGGAAGAGTTGTCTTATCACTTTGAGGGGTCAGAGGAAATTGTGTAGTATCTAAGCAATGAGGTAGAGGAATTAATTAGAAAAGGTTTAAAAATGTTAAGTCATGGACCAACTTAAGGACTAAAGGCATATTGAAAGGAGCTAGGAGAGTGATTGGCAAGAAGAAAATGGTCAAAACAATTTATTGTACACGGGTTGCGGATAAGAGAGAGAGGAAATGAATGTAGAATGTATATAAGACAGGAACTTGCCCTTCTAATAGTGTTTGTGAATCATGCAAAGTGGTGGCATAGAATTTAAAACATCTTATTTCTTACAACCTTTCTGAGTTCTTGAAGGACATAATTATAAACCAATTTTTTAACATTAGCCTTTTTAGTAAGGATAGTATTGGAAACACATTAATAGGTTATGATATGTTTCATGTGTTTGAAGCTATTGTCACAAATAATGTGAAATAAAACCTAAGGAAAGGCATGAATGGAAATGTCAAATTCATTAAGAAGGAGCAGGGAGAATCATCAAATTATGAGTTGTAGATACACCTAACTTCTTTACTGTATTATAATTTCTATAACTATTCTTATTACAAATTAACTAATCTTTCGACATCTCAGAGAGAATTTCTGAGTAGCTTTAAGAATATTTATAAGCTTGAATATGGATATTTTTTAATATTAAAAAATAAAATGAAATCCTCACCATGAAATTGAGCTAATTTACTATGCAGCAAGCATACTCAGTTAATACATTCTGTGTTCCGTAAATACAATATGAAAAGTGCATATGTAATATGAATTCATTTCATGGTTTTCATTTATCTCTCCTTATTTGAGGACATTGACAACACAATAGCCTCCTGTATGGCTCATATAAGCTATGTCCTTGGCAAAATGAACACATTACTTTAACCTCCAAATGGTTGGTTTTGTAATATGAAGGATGTTCCTGAGCTTGGCAATGAGTACAATGTGTTTATAGTAAGAGTTCGCTATTCGACCAGCTAAATCCTCCCATCACACCGGTGTGCCCAGGGAAGGGAGATTGGAATATTTGTAAAGTTACTCCCTTTTGATCCTGTGGTTTAGAGCCTGAAAGATAAAAAATGACTCCAACACTCCCCAAATTTCACCTAAAATGCTTGCAGAGTTTTACTGCTTCATAAAACGGTCATAAAGCACTACTATTTAAAAAAGGTCTCTCACTCTCTTTTCACTCTATCACGTGGTGTTTACTGTCTTTGATCACTTTAGATAGAAGAGCTGGCATGCTGCCAGAGGCAGAGAACTAAGAGGTTTTTGTCCTCTTCTAGCTATTAAAACATTCTTAGGCATAAAAGGAAAAAGAACAACGCTCCAAACAAGGTACTTCTGTACCATGTAAAAATGTTGTGATTTAATTTGCTGATCTTCGAATTTCTCATGGAAAATAAAACTACCTGTAAACTGTCAGCCTGGAGATAAACCTTTGTTAGCATGCAAGCCTGTTAGCACACGTTTTAAGATTAGATTTGCTCATTACATGTGAGTATGTCCACTGCATATTGCATGAGCAAAGAAAACAAGAACATGGTTTTGAAGAGCAATGATCCAGCATGATTCCCATGTGCACGGATCATCTAACAGGGTTATTTTCTTAAAAACTAATCAGAATCTCTTGTTTGCTTAAGGAGTTGAATCTTTCATGATCGCCACTAAAAAAGGTCAGGAATACCAGAAGCAGCTTTCTGAAAATGGACATGGTCGGAATGGGTATGGGCTCCCAGTTTTGTGAAGTAAGCAGATTGTGTTTAGGGGCTCAGCAAATGTTACCTTTGAGTAGGAAAAAATTAGCAAGTTTGTTTTTTGTTTTTGCCTTCTAGCTCATACCTGGCTAATACCTGGACCTATTTTAGCAAGGTCATTCATAGGTAATAGAAAGCAAATTATGAGTGTCCCCACTAAAATTTATTTCGAAGCAAAGTGGGTTATAAATAACATTTAAAGTGCATTTTAAATTATTTTATCATTCTCATTAGTTTTGAAAGTTCATGAGTAAGATGACAATAACTGATATTGCTCTCTGTAGATTTTTTCATATATCCTACTGTGCCAACAAACTTGAAACATCTCCATACCCACAGGCATTTGCCCTTATACTATTTACATTTGCCAACAAGAACTTGTCATCACTTTATTCAGCTCAATGATGTAATCATCCTCCTCCTCCTCCAACATTTCTTGAGTGCTTTCAGCTTTCATGGCACTCTGAACTCGCTTAAGAGCTAAGTGGAACAACACTTAGAGTCATCATTCTACTAATCCAGTTCACAGATTCTAAGGATAAAGGATAAGTATAAAATATGAATTTGTGTGTGTGTGTGACAACACAGTTTGGCTGACTTGATTGAGGCGGAAACACTGCTAGAAAGGCAACCCTTCTAATCACTCTACCATAAATATCTGTTTATATTATTATGCATGAAGGAAGACAGGGAGAAGGATTACATTTCTGAAATTATAATGAACTAGATGCCCATAAGGAATTTCTTAGGAGTAAACATATAAAAGGCTTGATAAACATCACAGCATATTTTACAATACAAGAATGAACAGTTAGCTAAGTAAAAGTAAAGCATACAAGTAAAGAAATCCTGAAAAAGTGAAACTACTGATAGGTAAATGCACTATGAAGCAAAGATTCACTCTGGGACGTTTGCTGATCATGGAGGATAGAGCTTAATCTTGATGGACTGCAGGGGAAAAAATGCAGAAATAAAATTAGGGCATGGACTAGAAGGGAGGTTAGATGAGAGACTCTCAGATAAAGCTAAAATATCCTCCATTTCATCCCCCCAAGAAAAATAAACTTTTTAACATCGTGATAAGTAACAATGACAGAAACTCTTCCTGCAAAGGGAGACAAAAACCAACATTGTCTGGCAGTCTTGATTTTAGGGGAAGCTGGTGATTAGAAGGGAGAAAAAAAATAGTTTCCCATAAGAATTTCTATCACAAACTCACCTATACTTATTTTGGGGGATAAAATTCATACCATCCATTCGCTCCCATAAACACCAAAATAAAATAGCGTTTAATTTAATGTTTAGTCCAATATGGTCTTGGGTTGCCGGTGTCCTCAGGCATCAGACAGAAGCAAATTCAAATCATCTTTCAAGGAACGTACTTTAGATATAGAAACTCAAGTAACAGAGAAAGGTACAGGGAAAATAAGCTTGTAAAATACTAATAATCACAGCATGTACAAGCTAACAATCTACTACTAAGAACAGAAAAAAAGATTTCAGAATCAGACCTTCAAAAAGTTTTTAAAATTTGACTGTAAAATATGAAGGTCTGATATATTTAAGAAAAAAAAAATCAAGGCTTACGGAAATATAGAAAGAAAATTTAAAATGATCAAGAAAACAATTTTAATATAGTAAAGCTTTAGGAATAAATAATATGGCGATTTAATTAGTAGAATAGGCATGTGTAAAAAAATATTTAGTAAAATGGGAGATGGGAAGAAACGATCAGCGTGGAGGGAGAGCAAAACAAATGACACTCTCCAGCACCTCCGACACCAAAGAGAGTTCCAGCAGCGCCCCTCCCATTCGGAGGATGTTCTACTGTTAGTAAATGAGTTTCCTTTCTATATAGTCTAGGTGTTCTTTAAAACACAAATTTTTTTGCTGTGCCCCAGGGCCAGCGAATCTGGGCACGGGCACTTCAGCGATACCCTCCTACTGCAGGATGCTGTGTTAGTCGTGAGATTCTCATAATACTGTGTCTTCATCTCTTCTGCCCATTTCTGTGTTGTTTTTAGTTTGTTGTGCAGAAGATGTTCAGTCAGGTCTCAGTACTTCTTCAGGGCGAATTGCTCTGTTTGTAGATGTAAATTCAATGTATTCGTGGGAGAAGAGGAGTGTAGAGGCTTCCTGTGCCACTGTCTTGGACCAGAAGCCCTGGGTTTCATTTTTAAATTACAAATAGTACAGTACTCCAAAGCCCCTGACTTGTACCTGTTACACTCTTAGCCTATAGCCTTCTGCTCTGGCACATCAGACTTTTCCAGAAGCTGCTTGATTTTCTTAGATTTCAACACATTCACATTTAATTGTTTATTCATTGACACAGCAGTCAACAGCTTTGCCATGTCCTCAATGTTCCTGTGGCTGAGACATTACAGACAAGTTTAATTGCATAAAATAGCTGCAACTAGAAATTCACTCACAAACACAGACTAATGGTGAGAAATGTTTTTCTGTTTTGATGATTTCAACAAAATGCCTTGACATTTATTCATGTCCTTCCTATTAAGTCATTCCAAGTTGGTTCCTTTATTTCAGCTTTCCTAAAAATGAAGCACTTATATATAGTTAACCTGCTTTCCAGGCATATTTCACAGACTTATTATTATATTTTAAAATTAACTTCTCTTCTTTCATTTTCAAATGGATAGAAAAGCAAAAAGCAACATTCGTCAGATGAGGTCATCTCAGCAGGAAGTCCAATTAACTCAAAATAAAGTCTCAAATGGTACATGAACCAGAACTCATAATAAGCCTCCCCCAGGGTACCATGACCAATTTGTGCATTAAAATGTTTTAATGTGATCTTTTCTGGACAGAGACATCCACTTTTGTCCCTTTACAAAGTAAAGGTTACTGGCCTTTTTTTTTTAAATTTGTCATTTTACGATTATTTACTGAGATGTTGGCAGAGTTGGTAGAGGAGGACAAGTGAGGAAAGAGAGAGGGAGAGAGAAAGAGGGAAAGAAAAAGGGACAGAGAGAGAGAGAGAGAAGAGTGGGGGCGGAGAGCGAGAGAGCGAGAGAGCGAGAGAACGAGAGAGAGAGAGTCTCATTATGCAGCAGATGTTGGGAGTGGTATTTATTCACCAAAACCACATGGGTCATTCATTAAAATCTCAGTTTTAATTAGCAAACACCTGTTTTCTGTTTGATTTTACACTGATATCTACTGTCTGCAGTTTGCCTTCTTCAGTACAAGCAATTAGATAGCCCTGACAGTAACAGTTAATCTAATTAGTCCGGAGGTGCCCTGGGAGGCAACTATTGACTTGAAGAAATTTCAGATAAAGCAATCACAGCTTCATTCACCTGATTGGATAAAATTTGCAAAGTTATTGTTAGGTGTCACCTTTACCCTTGGCCTTTCTTTTTAAACTTGGATTTAAGAGAAAGAGTGAACTGATAATGATTTTTGAGTGTTTCCTATAGACCAGTCACCATACTAGGTTCAGAAAGTAGAAACCTAGAGAAGGTTATAATCTAATGAAAGAGACAGATACATAAGTAGATTATTGTGTATGTAAAGGGCTTAGGAGTCCAGAGAAGCCGAGATGAAACCAAGTACTTACAAGCAAGAATCAAAATACCTCTCTAATAAACTTTGGTTGCTATTAAAAGATCAGGATAATGCCATTGGCTTTTTTCAAACAGAGAAAGTTGTATTTGTTTTCAAATTGGTAGAAATTTGTTTATAAGTGTGTCATATGAGTGACTCTACTTGCATCTAATCATGAAACAATGATGCCATGTGATGTCTCTCTTTATATGGATTATGGTACATAAATTGTTCTCTTTACTAATTATAAAGTTTAGTTAAAGTAAGTTGTCTCTGAGTCCTAAAGCCTAGGAAGTATGCAACAAAGCGGAGTGAGTTATTAATCCAAATTCGATCTGCACATTTTAAATAATGCAGTTAAATGATTTAGAGAGAATATGACCACAAGTAAAGCAAAGATCAAAAAATAGTGCTGATAGAAATGTCCGACCAAGCTTCTCTTTCTCTGCTTCCTTAAACAACATTGGTTTGAACTGCATGGGTCCACTTACACATGAATGTTTTCCAATTAATATCTTGAGTATTTTTTTGAACTTTACAACAATTCAAAAAAACTCACAGCTTTGTAATATCGAAAAAAAAAAGAAAAAGTTATGTCATGAATGCATATAATATATGTAGATACTGGTATATTTTATCATTTACTATCATAACATATACACAAAACTATTTTAAAAAGTTGAAGTTTACCAAAATTTGTATGCACAAACATTTATAGACCATACATGTCACATTTTGCAGTCAAGAGAAATATAACCAATGTAAAGTTGCACTAATAATTTTGTAGCCACCTCCTGTTGCTCTTATGATGAGCTTAAGTGTTGCAAGTATCTGTTTAAGATGCCATGTGATACTAATCATTTCCACATGAGCCATTCCTCTATCCGGTAAATTGCTATCACAATAAAAAGTGATCCCTCACAGTTCTCACCTATTTCTCATATTTAGTGCAATACTGTAAACCTTGAATAATATAATGGAACCCATACAAAGGGCCACTAGTGATTCTGGAAGTGCTCCCAAGAAGCAGAGAAAAGTCATGACATTACAGGAAAAAGTTGAATTGCTTGTTATGTACCATAGATTGAGATCTGCCTTTCCCTACCATTTCAAGATAAATGAATCCAGCATAAAAACCATTATTTAAAGAGAAAATTTCTGAAGCCATTGCTGCAGCTATGCAGCAAGTATGAAAACCTTGCATTATTATTATTATTTTTTTTTTGCAAAGTACTTTTTCATCTTATCGAAAATGCAGCTTTTATGTGGGTATAGGATTGCTATAAGAAAGGTATACCTATAGAGGCTAATATGATTGGAGAAAAAGCAAAACTGTTATATGATGACTTAGAGCAAAAGGAAGGTGAAGGATCTAAAACTGGAGAACTTAGTGCCAGGAAAGGATGGTTTAATAATTTTAGAAAAAGGTTTGGCTTTAAAAATATCAGGATAACAGGAGAAGCAGCTTCTGTCAATCAAGAGGCAACAGACAAGTTCTCAGTTGTTATTAAGAAAATCATTGAGGAGAAAAGATATCTGCCCAAATAGATTTTTAATGCAGATCAAAGTGCCTATTCTGGAAAAAGAAAAGCCACAAAGTGCATTTGTTAGTACGAAGAGAAGTGAGAACCAGGACTTAAGGCCAGAAAGGATAGACTAACTCTACTGTTTGGTGTAAATGCAGTGGGTTTATGATCAGGCCTGCCTGTATCTATAAAGTTGCTTGCTAACTTTCAAGCCTTGAAGGGAAAAGATAAACAGCAGGTGCCAATTTTGACTGTACAACAAAAGGCTGGACAAAAACTCTTTTTCTGGATTTGTTCCATTGATGCTTTGTCCCTGAAGTCAGGAAGTACCTTGACAGTAAGGGACTGCCTTTTCAAGTTCTTTTCATGTTGGACAATGCCTCTGGTCACCAAGAACCCCATGAGTCCAACGTCAAAGGCACCAAAGTGATCGCCTTGCCCCCAAATACAATGTCTTTAATTCAGCCTGTAGATAAGGGAGTTATAAGGACCTTTAAGCCTCATTAAAAACTGAATATTGTGTGCAAGACTTATATGGAAGTGAATATCCTATCCTTACTTAACTGTGAGTGATATTGAATATAAAATTAATAATGTGTTAGTTTTCTTATTGTTTTATAACTTTGCTTTCAGAAAATTACATTACCATACAGTATGCCTCTTTCTCTCATAGTTGGAGAAACTGTGTTATTAGTCTATCATCACAGGTAAGGTTTTTTTTTAATGTAATAATGTTTCCAATACTGTTTGTATTATGACTATAACTATAATATTGCATGCCATAAAAAGTTTATAACAATTCATTCATTACTGTATGGCTAGGCTATTGTATCAGTTATACTAGTTTACCATAAATCAATCATATTTCTGCTTCTTCATTATCAATCGTTAGTATTAGTAAAACATAGAACATGGACAGTGTTCATATCATATAAGAAAATATTGATGTAGATATGAACAGATAGCTGATTCATCTTATAAACAGACAATATAAAATTACAGAATTGATAAATACAGTAAAGTACTGAAAATGTATTTTCTCTTATGATTTTAATAACATTTTTTCTCTAGCTACTTTATTATAAGAATACAGTTTATAATACCAATAACATATGTGTCAGTTGCCTGTTTATATTATTGATAATTCTTCCAGTCTACAGTAAGCTATTAGTAGTTAAGTTTTTGGGGAATCAAAAATTATAGAGATTTTTGACTGCAAGGGGGATTTGGAACCCCTAACCTCCTGCATTGTTCAAGAGTCAACTGTACTTTTTTTGAAAAGATGAGAGTGCCAGATTTTACTTGACTCAATTCGTAAATTGGACCCAGAAGGAAAAACACAATGTATCTCTCAAGTGCTCACAGATTGATGTGCCAGCCAGTTTAAGGAGACATCTATGCAATACACAAACTTAATGGAAGTGGCCTCTGACTGCGAGAGTCACATTATGCTAAATGTTGTGAAAGAGGTTTGGCACGGGACTTGTAACCACAGTCCTACAAGAATTAAGTTATGTTCTGCCTAAAACTTCCCAAAGGCTTTTGCTGGAAGACAGTTGTCTGCTGATGCATTAATAGAGGCAATTAATTGACTGGAACTTTGTTTCTTCTTTATAGAAAAGAAATACATTTAAAGTGGGCTGGATTAGTTATCAATATGTTGAAAGATCATCACTTTGAAAAGCTTCTAGTTCATAGAAATTGCAGCCGTAATGACAAGGATGATCATTATGATTGAGAGATGCCTGAGATTCACGTCATTAGGCAGTTTTATCTTACAAAGTTTCTATTACATAGGAGACTAGGGAGGGGAATTAACTTTTGTTAAGCATCTATCTACATGGCAGCAAAGGTGCTGGTTAGGAGCTTCATATATAATATTTCATTGTAATTCTCATGTTAATCCTATGAGCTAAATTTTACATATTTATAAATTACTGTGGAAACAGGATCAAAATGGTTACATGACTTTCTTAAAGGTTACAGTTAAGAAGTAACAAATCATTATTTTGACCAAGATCTCTCTGATTCTTTACACTATATGACTGTCTCCAAATGACACTTAATAAAATGAATATTCAAATCATGCTCTGTGTTTTTCAGCATGCTTTAAAAATTATATATAAACCCTACCTAGGAGAGTGAATGGCATTTGCATTATATCATTCGATTCTCACAATAATCTCCAGACATTGTTGGAACATGTAATATTTCCATTCTATTAGAGGAGAAGAAATCAGAAAGTAGCAAGTCTAGAAACCATTGGGACAGACCTAAACACTAATAAATGAAGATAAATCATACTCCATTTTGCCTGTAAGGAACTCACTATGTCATGGAAAAGACAAACATAAGTGAATAGGTTATTATCCATGATAAGCGATTCAACAGAGGCACATACAGATTTGGGGGAATATAAAATTACAATATGCCCCTTAAAGCTATAGCACACTTTGTCAGTTCTAAATAACCCATGACCCATTCAATATTTACCTTTCCTGTGTTGCCTTTTCTCAGAATAAACTAAGCCATCTAGAGTGTCTATGGCAGCTTAGAAGCATGTTAGTTATGATCAGCTATAGTCAGTGGTATGCTGATAAATATTTAACAACTGGCATTCTGGGCAAAAGAAAAAAAAATCATTATTTCTAGCATTTGCCAATTTTCATGGTGTAAATACCTTCACAATTTCAAATATCACCTTGATGTAACAATATAGAATTATGAAGAGATCATCACAATAAGCTTGCAAGAGTCTCTAGGAGCTAGCCTTATCACACCACTGGCGTAGTTAATATTGGAGTGTGAAATGTGTTTCCCTAGGGGCCCCAACTCCTTTCTTTGCAGCATTAATTCCTCCTTTTGTGACTCCTAATCCTCATCCACATAGATATACTGGTGCCCTCCCATACTCTCTTTCTCAGGGGCAACATTTCCATCAGGAAAAAGATTAAATCCACTAGTCACCTCACCTGGAGACTTTTTTGCTTTACTAATTAGGAGGTAATGATGGCAAGAATAAAGAGGTAGGAAATGTATTTTCCTTCCTTCCTTACGATTCATGTAATCACAAAAATTAAGTGGTTACCAGTGTTAGCACTACTTGAAAGGAAAACCTAGTTTTTGTCTCTTACAGGGAAGGCACATTTTGTAGCAGTATTTTAGCAGAATCAATGCACTGACACAAAGAAGCAACTATAACGCAAGAAACCAGGTGAATGAGATTATAGAGATAAATAAATCCTTGTGTTGTCACTCTCATTATAGGGTACTGATGCTGCAAGACACTGGAAGAGTCTTGCAAGGAGTAAGTTGGTTGTTTTCATAATTGTTTCCCCTTTGTTATTTTACTGTTGAACCTTCAGGTCAGTAAAATTTCCATTTCTATCTTTCTCTTCATCTCAGACCACTTTGTTTATTTCTAAACATTGACCAGATGCAGAACTCACATACTCAGAGTTTTGCTGTCCTGCTGAGGGATATTGGGGAGGGCATATAATGGACTCTTCAGTTTCTTCTCCGTGTGGAGAGCTGTGATAAGTTATGCTATCTTTTTCCCCCTCTAATCTTTGTTTGCCAGACAGAAAAACAACTCCGACTACTTTCTCATTCATATTCAATGGCTTGATTTGAGTGTTGTTTTAATACTTCATCAGAAAAATTATCATTCTCTTCTTCCTTTATGCATGTAATTTGTAAAGATTTGCTGAATTTTAAAATGTCTTTTTGTCACATCTCCGGGCTTTTATTTTTTCATGAAAAAATACACCTCCAATTTGATAGTAGAGGTCACAGAGGGATTTGTTCTGAAATGTACTCTTTAGCTGATTATTTATTTAATAATAACAGCAAATACATATAGTACTTGCTATGTGAATAATTCCACAGAACACTTTATATATGGTAACTCAATTATTTCTCATAAGAACCTACTGGTAGGTACTACTATTTTGCCAATTTTACAAATGAAGTTGAGGCGCAGAAAGTCATACAAATAGCAAATGATGGAGCTGACATTAGAGCCCAGAGCGGCTGGCCCTAGAACATTTAGTTTTTTTTTTTCTACCCTATATTTTGACTAAAAACAAAAATCATGATCTATAATTTGGCCTATCAAACTGGGAGCACAAAAGACATTAAAAGATTTTTAATATTTATGATCAGCTACTGCAGTTCTCCTAATGAAGAAGGCATGACATATTTAGCTAATAGTACAAAACCTATTCTATTCTATTCTCAGAATAGAATATTTCTTATCAGAAGAAAATCTCAGAAAGCATGGTAATATTTGTGAAAGATAGGTGATTCAAATTTTAGAAAAATTAGAATCTTTGTGAAATGCTTGCATTGTGTCTTGACTCCTTTTCTAATAGTGTACATGCTTCCCTAATACCAGAAGAGCTGCCCATCGTTCTAGGCACATCTCAAAATTAGTAGTACCTCAAAGAACCAGACTCAGTGTTTTGTAGATGTTTGTTGAGTGAGTAAAATGGATATAAGTGGTACATAGGTTGATGATCTTTATCGAGCCTTGATATCCTATGATTCGAACCAGAAAGCGGTTTCTCTGAGCTGCAGAATAGATGATTGCTTATTAAGATGTAAAATTCTTTAGAAGAGTTAATGCAATGTCATACTTTCTTTAGCATGAATGCATATATCGATGGCAGTTGATATATATGTGAAATATATATTTTAATGAATATATATATATACATGCATCTATATACTTTATGGAATATATATATACACATATATACAGGTATGTATACATACCTTATAAATATATATATGGAAATATATATAAATATGTATACATTCATAAGATTCTTCTAGAGTGAATAGATTCTTAGTGAAACATGCTGCCAAGTGATAAGATTGGGAGTATGACTTGGATGGAAATCAAACATATATCTTATAGAAATAAATTCTGAGAACCAAATAAATGAATGTTGGGATAAAGGAGAGTTCTGCATAAGCTTAGTTTTGGAAAAAAAAAAAAAAAAGGAGCCAAGCAAATTACTAAGATAAATGAAAGAAGGGAAGGGTAGAAGTTATCTAGAAAACTGCTCGATCCCAGGAAGTCAATGTAAAAGGATAGGCAATGAACTCAAAAATTTAACCGATGGTTGAAAGTTATGGATGAACAAAGATGGTGTGTGGGAAAGAGCAGGCTCCCAAAATGGAGACCTCGTGAGCAGGCTCAGAGAGTTGGTAATGTTTGAGAAACACTGTGAGGCAATGAAGTGAGGTGAGCTACCCCAGGTCAGCTTGTGTTTTATCTGACAAACACCTGTGTGGGACAACTGTGAACTTATGTCCGCTTCATTTTTTAAATGATAAAATGTTTGTTTGAATACTTAATTTAGTCTATAGATAAAGAGGAACATCATCTGACAGCTCACTAAATTAACTGAAAATAATGTTATAGATTATTAACCTCCTAGAAAGGCTCGGTAAAAAATAAAATGTTTGGTTAAGCGTTGGAAGGTATTGCTAAAAAGCAGCCAACATCATACTATCAGTAAAATATTGATATTGAGAGTTATTAAAAGATATTTGGTGTGTGTGTGAGATAGAAAGAGAGAAAGAGAGAGAGAGAGAGACAGAGACAGAGGCAGAGAGACAGAGAGAGATCTATTGAATGTGCAGGTTGTAGAGAAGAAGTGTTCCAGTCTTGTTTCAATGGGCATAATTATACATGTAAAATAAAATTTAAGGCCCTCCATAACCTCCAGAAGTTCTTTGGAAAGAAACATAAAGGGTATTTAACATAAAGTCCATGTTCTTAGTCACTACACTATGCTGGTAGTTGACGACATAATTTTTAAGGATCTCTGTCTGGCCAGTTTTCTTTCTCTCATTTTCTCCTCCTGTAAAATGATTACACTTGAGCTTCTAGAAGTCTTCTCTTCCTGCATATGCAGTGATCTATATGAATCAAAAATTTAAATATCCCACATTGAAAATGAATGAGCCTATAGGGCTGTGCCAATCATAGACTTAACTCTGATTTAGCAGCCCACATAAAAAGGTCTTATCAGAATTATTTTTTCTGGAACATTGGTTTTGTTACTTTTTCTAGGGTATCTTCACTGTGACTCTGCTCTTTTAGATGGGTGACTGATTCTTCAACTCAAAGCGTTAACTTTTAGCCTGTTATATTCCTGGTTATAGTCTGTTTCTACATCATGCCTAAGTCTGTCTTAAAATATTAGAAGAAATGATAATTGTTTAAAAAGCATATTTGTATTACACATATAATTTCTCTAGTGAAAACCATAGACGCTGAAATGAGCTTACTTTTGTTAGTTATTCAACGGATAACACCTTAATTTCTGATTGGTTTATAGAAAGAGAGGGATAGATAATTGGGGCATAGAACCTATGTCTCAATAATGTACCCTCAGCTCTAAAATACATGGGACATTTCTGATCAAATTGTTAATAATTCTAGCCTGCACTTCTTTCCATGTCGTGTTGCGATGTGAAATGTTCCACTGAATATGAACAGGGACTTTTGAGTCAGACCATCCTGTAGTTTTTTTTTTTTTTTTCACCTCTTTCACAACTATCTGTGGGCCTTGGGCATGTTACTTTACATTTTAAACATTTATTGTTTATGAAATGAAAATAATACTATGTGTCTCATAGAATTGGTGTAATTAGCTTAGCATAGGACCTGGCACATATGTAAATGCTCCATAAATGTTAGTACATATTATCGATTGGATGTACTTAATTGTCCTCTATGTCCAGTTCTTTCTGAACCCATTGAGCTGCCATATCTGGCCTGGTGGCACAGAAGTAGCAGCATGTATAAATTAAATATCAAGCCTGAATCTCATACTTTTAGCAAAGTTTAGTATTTTGTTTTGTCTTTAGTATTGTTATGCATTAAACATTTTCCAGTATCCCTAACCTCTGAACATATCCCTAATTTTCCTATTTTCCATGTTGATTTCATAATGTATATTCGAATTCCTTTTCCAGCTATATAATAATAGTGACCAAAGTCAAGTAGTGGCTAATTGGCAGAGCCATGATTTTGACACACACACAGTCTCAAACAGACCTGCTCTTTTGACTATTATCCTTATTACTAGGATATCGACTCCATACTTAAATGTTACTTATATTACGGCCACATTTACTCAGGTTACCTTAATTGAGCATTCCCTTATATTCTGCTTTGGATCCTAGATACCATTTTTGCCAAACGCAAAGGCCTTTGAATGTCAAGTGCACCTAACTAGCAAAGAAAGAGCTTGAAGCCATTACTGAGATGTTGGGGCACAGGTGTGCTTTGGCAAAAAGAAGGCATGGGTCACACAGTTGTTGGGCATGTAATCCTGCAGCTATAGTCACTGACTTAAACTCCATCAGTACCTCTGATGCTTGTGACAGAATTTTCCTCAGGTTTCTTGGTAAATCAAATCTCTTGCTTTCTAGGAGGCAGAGATAGTGGAGTTTTTGGTAACCTGCCTGATGGAGGAGACAAAATGCATCTTCCCTTATATGCAGTCATTCAGCCTCTTCCAAAAGGCTTTCTACCAATGTTACAGTGATTTGCAATGTCAATGTACGTTGATGGTCAACCACTGTGCTACAGGATTTCAGTTGTCAGTGTAAGGATTTTTCTGGAATAGTGGCATTCTTCTCACCTAACTCCAGAAAGGGTTTGCTTATCTTTCTTATTACTAAAAGGGCAAATAAGCTGCCTAATGCTGGTATTCATAAAAGCAGGTCCTGAGCACCGCCATGCCATTTATGCTTTCAGTTAGGAATTGCCCGCCCTAACTTTTCTGTGTTGTATTACTTGTCTGAATTCTTGTTCTTTCATTTATATCATCACTCCAAAGACCTGAAACTTGACACTGTTTTCTTGGCTCTGTTCACAACTGTTCTCTGTAATCAAGATTCAGATTTTACTCCCTGGCTATGTACTCTCAGATAATTCCAGATAACCATTCAGTTTAATGTGATTCAATCTCTGAATCTCTTGGTTCAACACAATTTCCTAACCTCATTAAAGTCCAGCCCATCTTCACAAAGTGAGACCTCTCCATAGCATCCATGCTTCTCTTACTTTTTCTTCCTGTTACTTCTAACATTCAAATTTGGTCCTTGCATGTTCCAAACACAGACACAGGGAGCTCTGTAAAACTATAGCTTGTTCGCCTGATAATTTCTGTGTTACACATGCAGTAGTTAATGGAGAGGAGAGACTAGGTAGAAGATGTTCGCTACATTAGCCAGTTTCATAACCCAAAGGCATAATTTCTCCCTGAGCAGCAACAAAAGAATGTTTAGAAATAAAGGCGTCTGCTAATTAAGTTGTGTAGCCTAGGAAAGTTGAGCACTGCGATTAATCTTGCCTTCTTACAGGACCAGAGGGGAGTCCTTTCCTGGTGCTCTGGATGGGATTTGATGAAAGAGACTGAAGTGACTCCAGTTTTCCTCACTCTAAGCAGGTGAAATAGAACCTGATTGAGCAGAGCGCTGAAATCCATGAAAGACTCAGTGCCCAATGTGATTAAGATAGCTGTCTTCACCTGGCAGAAGCTCTGGATTAATGCACGTTGAAGTCTGGAGCATAGATAATGCAGATCAGAGACTTTAAGATCATTTTCAAAACTGTCCCCAAATATTGCACTCTCCTCTGCTATATCAGTGGGCAACCTTTGAAATCAGGGCTACTAAAGAAAATCCTTGAAAATATATTCATTTATTTAACAATTATTTAAAGAGTGCCTACGATGTAACAAGTACAGTTTCAGGTTACAGGAATACATTAGTGAATAAAACAGACAGAAAGTGTTGCTTTCATGGGGCTTGTAGTTCAATGGCGGAAAAAGGCAGTTAAGATAAGTAGATAAAATCATGAGAGAGTCAGAGACCGAAAGGGAAAATGAGGTATGTATGATATTCTGAGCTAAGGATGAGGTAAGGCACCTTGGGGCTTCAGAGGAGAGGATCATTTGCAGGATGATAAAAAGAGCAGATGTTCATTAACTAGTAGTTTATGCTGCCCTATAGATAGGTCAAAAAGGTTATCTCTGATAATCACTTATTATGTACAAGGCCCCTAATTTAAATTATTCTAAGTAGATAAAAGGGGGAGAGAAGTTTCTATTGAGCCCTCAGGGACTTTGTTGCCTTTAGCTCAAAACTATCTACATACCACGGAGGCAGGTCTTGGAGTGATTCATTCAGAACCCTTATAGTGCCATGATTTGCCAATATGTTATCAGTCATTATATTGGTCTTTTTGACATCTGTTGTTTTTCTTTTTTAAATTCTTACGTAGGCTCCATGCTTACTATTTGAATAATGATTTCTAGGTAGGAATTTTATGATTGTGACTGTATTATAAAAAAATTTACACATTCAATGTGAATAATATAGTCTAAGAGAATAAATTACATACCTATTATTTATAGTCGTATGTAAAAATAGCTCTGTATTGAAGTAAAAATTAAACTTTTATTTATTTAGTACCATTTTAGATGGTTTTAAATGTCATATATTCAAGATGTGAAATAAAAGTACCTGCATATAATTTGTTCTTTTCTCATTAATCTCAACTTTCAATATTGCTTATGGTATTCTGAAATAGGAAAAAATAATTTTTTATTTTACTTCATTCTATTTTTTATTTCCAAAAGACGCACGTTAGCTTTGATACCAGAATTGCCCAGCACCAAAAGCCCTTTCAATCATTTTTAGTGGCCCACATTTTTATAACTCACAATAAAAACTTTTTAAGCTTTTAAAAAAATTTTGGCTTCTCTTATTTTCTTCCTTACTCATATTCATCTCTGCTTCTTCACTCTTACTTTACAAGGAAAGAAGTACTTTATTAATTTTATTTTCTTTTTTATATGTTATTTAAAGCTAAAAGAAGAAATTTTTTTCCACGTGGATGGGTGGCTGAATGGTTGTCAGTATTGATGTTCTATAATTAGAAGAGTCATTTATACCATTACCCTTTCATTATTTAACTAACTTATAACTAATTGCATTATTTAATATATACTTTCATCTTTATTGGATACTAATGAATATTCTTGGCACTTTATTAATTTTGTAGTTTTGACTATTTGAAGCTCACATTTAGGAATAGATCTGATCAGACCACAGAAAGTATACAATTTTAATATTGAAAAACAGTTATCTAAATAGGTGCCATGCATAATTGTTATTAAAGGAATTTTATATCTAAATTTCTCTTTTATGCACAACTATAGTTCTGTAAAGACAAAGAGTATTCTTCCTAATTGACAGATAAAATATACCAAAATTCAGAGATTTTTGTCACTGAGTCTGTGACAGAGTTAAGAATAAAATTCTGACTCTTAGCCCCTTCCATAACAATAAATTTGATGGAGGAGAGGGGGACATTATCATAAATAATGAAGTAGTACCCTATATGAAAAAAATTGTGATGTGTGTGATGTGTGATGTAGGTTCAGTAAGCATTTGCAGAGTGCTCTCTAGTTCTCAGACACTGAGCAAGAACGTCCAGTGGGAACCACCTCTGTGTCCTAGGCACCTATTCTGTGATGTGTAGCCCTTTAAAGAGCAGGAAATGGTCTTCTCATCATTTCCAGATTATAAAATAAAGGTTGCCTATATGCCTTTATCTGCTATCCAATGCAGTTACTATGCACAAACAAAAGAAGAGTGGCAATTAGTAAGGTGGTATTCTACATTCACCTCATTTGTTAACCTAACGGGCCAGTGAAGAACACTGTTTTGTGCTTGGTTGATTTCTGTTTCTAGGCTCTGCCTAGAAGACTAAGACCATCCTAGGATTTGAACAAAGAAACAATTTAAAGGGCATAAGACCACATAAGCTCCAGAAAGACTTGTATTGTCCTTTCTATTGGTAAAGTCTTCCTTATTAAATGGTAGAGTCCCCCTCATTAAATCTATTTTTGAAAGGTTGCTCAAAAATTTAAGTGTATTTTAAATAGCTATTCTACTACTTTGCTAAAGAAAACTCCATAATATAATGAAAAGAGAACTCATAATTAAAAATTATAGCAGCTCTAGTTGTAACTTCCTCCTTATTTTGATGTCTTTGGCACAATATTTGGAGAGACTAACTTTCCACTTGTAAATCATTAGAGAAGTCCTAGGAGATATTGAGAAAAACAGTTAAGGTAGAATCTTGAGCTAATAAATAGCCCACTCAACTTATATGTCCAACCTTCAAATGTTTCATAAAAATCCTCAAGAACAAATACGAAAAGGAAATTGAGCAGCATTATAAACTAACAATGGGAGGAATTCATATGATGAGGTCCAGAGAAATTCCCAACTGTTAAGAAGTATTTTTGTTTTACACTGACTTCTGAACTAGAATAGCATATTGCTGTGAAAACAGTAGGGATATAATTTTCCTCTCCTTAAAATTAGTTCTGAAATCTCAGATGCACATGCTATACTAACCAAAAAAAAAAAAGAAAAAAAAAAAAGCAGCTGATCTACCAGCTGTCAAACAGTTTCTGAGCAAACCACAGCTATTGCTTCTTTCCCCACATGTCCCAGTTATCATTAACATCAGACTGCTACTTTTACTGAGACTCAATGACTCACAAGACTCAATAAAGCAAGTAGAGTTAGACTGGAAGTCTACTGGGTCAACTAAATCTTGAAAATCCTGTCAGAAAAAATTTTCTATACAGAAAAAGTGATAGAAAAAAAAAATCACAGGGAGCAGATCATGCTGGGATATCGTAGGGCACCATGCAGACAGATGTAAGTGCAAACAGACATCAGAGAGAAAATCTGTAAATAATTGTGGAAAACCTTTGTCATCCATTGGAACACACTGAAAAAATGTTAATGGCTAAAGTTATTAAGAGTGTGGGGAAACTGGTATCCTAAAATCTGAGAAGGATTATTTATTGATAGAGCTTTAGGAAGACATTTTGAAAATATCTATGAAAATTAGTGATTCACTTATATTCAGTACTAGAGATTTTTTTCCAGGTGTTTGCTCTGGGGAAGAAAAAAATTCAATATGTGAATTAAGAGAAAGTATCAAATTAATAGTTTTCAAATAATAATAATAAAATAAATAAATCAGTGATCTAGAGGACAAGCTTGAGAAATACCACAATAATTTAGAAGGAAAGCACAAACAAATTACTATATTAAAAGAAATATAAAATACTTAAGATAAGTGAGTGGAAATTCCATTCAAGAATTACAGATTTTGCTGTGGAGGAAAAAGTAATAGGAACAAAAATAATAACAAAGATATGATTAAAAAATTTTGATAAGGTAGAAATAGGATTCAAGTTTTTTGTTTTATTTTTATTTTTTTGCTTTTGATTTGTTTTGTTTTGCCTTTTTATTCTTTAATCAAAAGAGCTTAAAACATTCAGAATCTTATTACTCCCATTACTGAGGATAGCCTAGTTACACTGTCAAAAATAGATCCTTAAATTTCAGTAGTTTAAAACAACAAAGGGTCATTTCCTACTCAAGCTATATACTGGAGTCTTCATCACTGCACTTTTATGACTCAGAAGGCAGAAAAAAGAAACTGTAAATCATGCACTGAGTCTTAGGACTTCTGCCAGGAAAAGTAACATAATATGTTGCTTCATATCTCATTGGTCAAAGTAAGACACATGGCTACACTGAAATTCAAGAAGTTAGAAAAGAAATTCTACATATGTTCTAATGCATGTTTGATAAGAAATATTAAAAATGACCTATGGGAATGATTTTTAAAATACTAAGATATTTTTCTCTTGGTGAAATTTTAAAATTTTACTGGGAAGAAAAGAATTTTCTAAGCATCTAGGAAGGAAAAAATTGATTGCTCAGAAACAAATATCATACTGACAACAAACTTTACATCATCAAGGGAAGACAAAAAGAAGACTCGTGGAAAAGTTGTGATAAAAAGTGAATTTTTATTTTTCTAGACATTGGTAAGAGAAAGGAGACCAGCTGAAGGAATATAACAGCATGACAATGTCTAGAAAGTAGGGACAGAGATTTTGGAGAGAAACGGAAGAACTTGTGGGATGAAGCCATTGTTAAAAAAAGAGAAACTGAAGATGGGATAAGAGGCTCAAAGCGGGGTATTTAAGCAAATTTATTATATGAAGGGCAAGTATAATCAAGTCTTCAGTCTCTATAAAATATTGGTTATTAATTACATACATTAATTACATATATGTGTATATATACATATGTATGTATATATATTGTTTATGTATATATAAACTTTTTTATTTAAAAAGGTTTTTATAAATTTCTGAGATTTAAAATCTTGAACAGGATGACTTATTAAATCCGGTTCTACGTAAAGACGTCCAGATGTGCGTAACCATCTGCACCTATCCCAGTGGGGTCTAGTACCTCTCCTCTTGTCTGAGTTTTCCTGTGAGGAGCTGTTTCTGTGCCCTTCCTGGAGCCTCAGACATAGCAGTGAGATCTTGTCCCATAAATTATCCACAGAACTGAAAGAAGTGAATAAAATAGTTAATATAAGCCAGGCTGTCTAAGGGATCTGCAGCCAACTTGTTTGTCCCTCTCCTTTTGACTGACACCCGAAAAGTAGGTAAGAGACTTTTGCCTACACAAATATATCTTTAAGAAGTCCGGTGACTCAGAAATTTTCACTAACCCAGCTGTGGTTTTCTAAAAATACTGGGCTTGTGACATTAAGCCTAAACACACTACCTCATCCAAAAATCCTTCCTTAATTTCCCAATAGAGTTATGGTCTTTTTTTCTATGCTCTTATTTTAATTATTTAAAATTTTACAACTTTATTGAATTTCAATTAAAGCGAATCAAATTGCACACAGGTGAAAGGTTCAGTTTTATGTGTTTTGACTTATCGTGAATGTAGAATGTGGAACCATTACTACAATAAAGACAATGAACATTACCATTGTCCCTAATTTTTTAATTTTTTGTAATTTATTCCTTCATTCACCCTCAATCCTAGACAAACAGGTGGGCACACATTCTGCCACAGTATATACTCTTTTTAAATCTGGATCATTTTACACAGCATAAATATTTTGACATTCATCTATATTTTGTAAGTATAGATGTTTTATTTTTCCTTTCTATTGTTGAGTAGTATTCCTTTGAAGTATGGATGTAGTTCAATTTGTTTTTCTATTTACTCGTTGGTGGACATTTGGATAGTTTCTATTTGGAGGCAACTATAAATAAAGCTGCTAAGAACATTCATGCACAAGTCTTTGTGTGGACATATGCATTCATTTCTCTTGGGCAGGTACCTAGAAGTGGCATGACTGAGTTAATTAATAAGTATTTAACATTTTAAGAGATTGCCAAACTATTTTTTGAAGTGGTTATAGCCATTTACATTTTCACAAGTATCGTATAACATTTCTATTTGCTTGAGATTCTCACCAACACTTGGTATGGTCATTCGTTTTAATTTTATTCATTCTAATATCTTCATAGAGTTGTTTTACTTTGGTTATAATTTGGTGACTAACAATATTGAGCATCATTTTAGGTGCTAATTAAGCTTTTTTTGTGAGATATCTGATCATTTCTTTTACTCATTTTCTTATTATATTGTTTGTTTTCTTATTTTTGAGTCGTAAAGTTTCTTTATATATTCTGGTTGAAAGTTCTTTGTCTGATGTGTGTTATAAATATTATTTTTCCCCAAACTGTGGCTTGTTTTTGTTTCCTTAATAGTGTCTTTCAAATAGCAAAGATTTTTTTTTAAATTTTGATGACATTCATGCTTTTGTGTTCTAAGAATCTGTTGCCCAGCCCAAAGTTGCAAAAATTGTCTCCTGTGTTTTCTCTGAGATAGTATGATTTATTTTAAGTATGTTTTTAAGTATGCGGTTAAGTAAATTAATCAATGTTAATTTTTTCTCTTTATGGATATTCAGTTGATCCAGCAACTATTGTTGAAAAGACATTCATTTTCCCACTGAATTACCTTGCTATCTTTGTTGAAAATCAAAAATCTACATGTGTCTAAGTCTATTTCGTCACTCATTATTCAGTTCCGTTGATGCATGTGCTTGATGTTTTACTAATATTAAACTATCTTGATTACTGTCTTGAAATCAGGTAGAGTAAATCCTCTGAGTTGTTTTTGTTTTTAAATTTTTTACTGGTTATTCTAATTTCTTTGCATTTCCCTGTTAATAATCTTATCAATTTCTATTAAAAGGAAGTACTGCTGGAGTTTTTATTGGATTATTTCGAATCCATAGATCAGCTTTGGGAAAGTTGCTGTCTTAACAATATCTGGTCTTCCAGTCCCTGAGCACAGTACATCTTTTAATTTATTTTTAAAATTATTCTCATTTTTTCAGTGTAGAGATCTTGGACACATTTTATTATGTTAAATATTAAGTATTTTATAGTTTTGGAGCTACTATCAATGCAATTATTTTTAAATCTTATTTTCAAGTGTTTACTGCTAATCTATGAGAATACATTTGGCACTTCAATATAAGTCTTGTATTCTCAAAATCTTTGTTAAATTTATGTATTAGTTCTAGTAGTTTTGTAGGTTTCTTGGGATTTTCTACATAAGAAATATATCATCTAGAAACAATAAATATTTATTTCTTTTCCGAAATTTATTCCTTTTATTTCATCTGACTGCTTATTGCAATGGCTAGGACCTATAGTACAGTGCTGAATAGAAGTAGTAAAAGTGGTCTATCCTATCTTGTTTTTAATATTTGGGGGAAAGCAATGCAGTCTTTCATTGTTAACTGTGATGTTAAAAATTTGTTATGGTGACTTTTTCAGTCTGAAGAATTTTCTCACTACTTCTAGTTTGTTGAGCATTTTAAATATTCTGTGTTGAATTGTTTCCAATTCTTTTTCCAAATCTATTGGAATAACTGTATGCTTTTTCTCCTACATTCTGTTAAGAGGATAATTTACATTCATTACTTTTTTTCACATGTAATATTAAATTTGTATTACTCGAATAAAATCAGACTTAGCCATACAGTAATATCCTTTTTCCACATTGTTAAATTTGGCTTATTATTTTTAAGATATTTACATCTACATCCATGAGAAATATTGGTATGTAATTTTCTTTTTTGAGTTGTTTTCTAGGATATTGAAATTAGAGTTATGTAAGCCTAATAACATGATTATTTGAGTAGTATTTCTTCTAATTTCTGCAAAATGTTTCTGTAGGATTGGAGTTATTTCTTTATTAAATATTTGATAGAATTCTCTAGCAAAGACATATGGGTCTAGAGTTTTCTTTTGGGGAAGATATATGACATAAATTCTAATTATTTAATAGAAACAAAGATATTCAGGTTTATTTTGATTTTACTTTTTTTCCTTGTGCCAATCTGACAATTTATGTTTTTCCAGAGTTTGTTCATTTCATCTGTTATGTTTGTTTACATAAAGCTGTTCATGGTGTTATTATTCTTTTAATACCTGTAAGATCTGTAGTGATAATTTCTTTTCCATTCTGGTTAATGGTGGTTTATGTTCTTTCTCTTTATTTTTAGAAAATCTAGCTAGGTATTGCGTTTCATTGATCTTACGAAAGATCTTATCAACTGCTAATTATACTATTAAAATTTTAACTTTTCTATTTTATTTATTTTTCTCTCTTGGTTTTATTATTTCTTCTATTCTGTTTACTCTGATTATACTTTGTTTTTTTCTCCCCCCCTTTCTTTTCAAGTTGGAAACCTAAGTCATTGATTTTAGACCTATCTTCTAATTTTCACACTTATAGCTATAAATTTGTCTCTTAGTCTCGCTTTAGCTGTATCACATAAGTTTTGAAGTTTTTTCCTTGTTGTTCATTTTGAAATATTTTCTAATTTTTTTTGTCATTTTGTCTCTTTTCCATAAATTTAGAATCGCAATGTTTAATTTCTAGATATTTGGAGCTTTTCTAGATATCTGACTGTTAATATTTCTCATTTTAATCACATATTGGTCAGAGAACATACTGAATATTTTTAAATTCATAAGACATTTTATGATCTAGCTTATGGTCTCTCAGGGCAAATGTGTCATGTGCATGTGAAAGAAAAATATTTTTAACAGTTGTTTGAGGCAGCGTTCTATAAATTCAATTAGATCACATTGCTTGATAGTGTTGCTCAGATCTTCTAGTTATTTGCTGATATCTTTCTAGTTGTTTTATAAGTTACTTGAAGGAGGAGTTTTTTAAATCCCCTAAGTTTATGAATATGGGTTCTTTTTTCTCCTTTGAATCTTGTTAATTGCGCTTCATCTACATATATATTTACAATTTTTATATTTTCTCGACGAATTATCTGAGCTTGTATGCTAGTCTAGTCTAACAAGTTTAAGTTGTTTTTATCTGGCTCCACTACCCATAGAATATGTCCTCTGCCCATGTAATTCCAAATGGCTCAACAATATATCCATATTCCAAACAGAAGGAAGAGGAAACAGATGAAGAGTAGGGCATGTTCCTTTCTTTTTAGGGCATGCAGAAAGTTGTCGCATTGCTTACATTCATATCTTATTTTCCAGAGCAACACACATCAGCTGCAAGAGAAAGCATAGCATATATTTGAGCAATCATGTGGTCCACTAAAAACAGTCCTCTATTATCTGGGGGGAAGAAAATAATATATTTTGGAATAGAATAATATAATAATTAGCTTTCTCCTTTATAAAGAGTTAAGTAATCTGATTGAGATTTAGAAAGGTGTTATGTGAATGCATATTTCAAACTTTACTATATGTCAGTTTTTTATGATTCCTTTCAAGTTTTGTGATGCAGAGATTATGTAAATGTTTTCCTTTATATTATTCTAAAATTTAATAAGTGGGATCTCTATGAGGTTAGAAACAATTTTTTGATGTTTGTTTTGTGCTATTTTTGTTATCCTGTAAATCTCTAGAAACTCACATGACATCAGGCACATATAAAATTCTCAATATGTATCTGGTGAATAACAGAATGGATAAATTGATGAACAGGGAGCTACTCTATATTTAGATGAGACTTTTTTCTCTCTAATAGCCTGATTTCAATACAATCAATGTGAAGATACTAAATTATTTTAGTTCATTCATTCATTAATTCCACAAACATTTATTGATAACTAGTTTCCAAGTAGATACCAGACAGACATGGTCACTGCACTTATGTTAATCATAATCTGCTGGAAAATATTCACAGAAGAGGGATAGTTAGAAGCTAGGTGATTATGGAAAAGGGAAAGCATTCGGTATTATTGTAGGTAAAAATATTTGAATATTAACCTTTGCAAATGTGAAATTCATCAGCCAGTGCTGAATTTTCTGTGCTCTTTAAGTGAAACAGGTAATATTCACTAAAGTAATCTTGATATTGGTTGACTGACTAATAAGAAGTTTAAGAAAAATTAATACTTCCTAGAATTTACTGCATATTTCCAGTATTTTATGTTTCACTTATCTTTAGCCCCTTCTTCCTTAAAAAAAAAATATATATATATTTATATATATATAAAAAATATATATGTGTGTATATATATATATATATATATATATATATATATGCCTCCTGAAGAATGTTCAGACATTCTTTAAGTCCCCAGTGGTTAATAAAACCTCAGGTGTCACTTTATAGCAGCTTTTATGCCTTAATCAAGAATACCTGACCTCCTATGTAGATTAATATTTTCAAGATAGTCTGTAACACCTTTTTTCTCAATAAGATCTTAATATTGGCTTCCAAAATCTATTTTTCAAAGGATAGTTTCTGATTAATGTTGGAGAAGAAAAAGAAAATCTGACCATTAAGGTAGAATATGAAGTCAGAAACCATTTCCTAGATAAGCCTTATTAACTAGAGGCAAGATTAATGGTCAACCTCATTCTAAAGGTTTTCATACCTCTGAGTAGTTGAGCTACTTTATACAAGCAAATTATAAACAGCATTTGGCTCTAGGGAAATCTAAATATCCAAAAAGCAAAAGTTCCATGTTGTTTTTTTCTTTGAAAATCTCTATACCCAAAAGCCATAAAACTCTTGACACAAGGAATGATTATCTACTTTGAAACTGTTGCCTTCATACAAAAGACTCTGGTCTGCAGTACGTGAACCATTCATGTAACACTTTGAGGATGACTTTATTGTCAATCCAGAGTCAGACTTGAATGAGTCACCCTTAGACCTTACCTTCAACATGAATATTTCTGAAATGTACAGTTTTAGGGTTGTAGAATGAATGTTCTCCTAAGTTGGCATAATGTGTTTCAGATAAAGCATCAAATAGTGCATAATACCTTTATGAGGTCAACTGAAAATTTTTGGAATGACCACAAAGTAACACAAAACATGATCAACAATTTATAACATAAATTGGCTCTGAAGAACTAAAAATCCAAGTATTCTGAGAAATATTTTCATAAAATTAATTATAACTCTTTTTCCTACCTCAGGGACATGATACCATTGTAGATCTCATTAGTTTTCTCATACAAAACGAGGCACTTTATTCTCAGTACTACCAGAGCTGAAGTAGCCATCATTGTTCTGCAGGAAATCTTCAGGCTTCATATGAAATGACATTATTTTAAATGTTAGACCCTAATTTTCTTTTGTTTATTGTAGAAGTCTACAATAACCAGAGGCACATATACATTGCTAATTATCTAAAAATTTAAGAACAAAAGCACATATCTCATAGGACTTAAGATAATTCCTAAAATGCTATACTTCATAACAAGAAGATATGAATCATCTTGCAGTTCCCTGCCGTGTTCTGCTACAACACCCTAGGCTCTGTTACTACCTCAGATTTCATATTCTTTTTCGGTAAATACAACTTTTATTCCTAGGACTTCCCACTGTCCATAGCTGTCCTCCAAGTGCTTGAGTCATTGAACAGTCCATTGAAAAAGAATGGGAGACAAATTTAGAAGCTGGATCCTGTTTCCCATAGGTCAAAAGTTTGTTCTATGGGATAGTAATTCCCCCATACTTCCTGACTGCACATGCATAGGTGCAGAGCAGCCTTGTGACATCACATGCTTTATCATCAACACCGATGGGCTGGTGTGGCTAGAGTTAAAAGGTACGTGACAGATATGCAGCAAAGGGCTTTTGGATTGTGCCCACATGATATAGTTTGGAGTCCACATAAAGTAGATCATCACAATGTTGCCTGGAGTTAGTAAAGATGGCCAAAGGGTTTAAGGTATGTGAGGAGAAGATTTAAAATAAAGTGTAAATAATATCTGCTATGACAAGTGAGTTTCATCATGTGAGATGCTCTTGCTCACTCCAGTTCACTATGGCTACTTCTGGAGACTGAGACCAAATAATTGAGCCATTCTGCACTTGTATAACTCTCCCTGCATGGTGGTTGGTTATCAATGTTACTGCATTATCTGAGAGAGGGAAAAAAAATATACAAAGAGGGGTATCAGTAAAGGTTATGCATATTTAAAGCACTCCCAGGTGAGAGAGAAATGCAAGCTGTGGATCAAATAAAATGCAGCAGCAATCACACTATGACTGTTCAGCAGAATTAATCTGGATCAAACCACAGCAAATTGTTGCCAATGCCTAGCTCCCCTCCGCTGTTCTCAACCTTTGCTCTCTCCCTTCAGCTTTGTAATTGCTCTCTCAAAAAGTCTCCCTGTTGCTTATCTTACTGACATTGTTACCCATCCATTCCACCAAATTCTTAGAATGTTCTTTTACATTGACTTAACATTCTCATGACCACTTCATAATGTTCCCTCCCCACTCTCTTTCTTCCATCTTGCACTGAATTGTCAATATTAACCAGCTGAAGATAGAATGTGGAAAGTCATACTAAAAAGGAGCCAGCATATTATTTTCATGATTGGTTGCATTTGTTGTTTCTTCTGCCATTA